>NC_084731.1:77625121-77715121 GCF_033978785.1 Entelurus aequoreus | reverse complement strand
GGGCAAGACACTTTACCCACCTGCTCCAAGTGCCACCCACACTGGTTTAAATGTAGTTTAAATATGTAGATAATGCGTTTGACTATGTAAAGCGCTTTCGAGTAGTTTATATTATAGTATAATAATAATATATTGATATAATTCACTTCACAATTCACAAGGCTGTAACTACCCAACCCTAAATATTGGACCATTCAACTTTTTTTTTCTTTCTTTTTAAATATTGCATATTCTGCATTTTTCCATTATAAAAAAGTTGTATTTCTGACAAAAAGGCCATAATACATCAAACAAATCTAAATCTGAAGTTGTCAAAAGATTTCAAGCATTGTAAGTAAAAAAAAAAAAAAAAAGATTGCTGATTTACGACACTATTATGAGGAGGTCCCTTTTGGGTCGAAAGAGTAAATGTGTTTGTGCAAGGGTTAAGCAAAAGTTTTAGAGACAGCAAGCATGTTGCCGTGCCAACGGGCACATGTGAGCATTTGGCTGCGGCAGCGACTGTAGTAGACGTGTTTGTCAGTGACAATGGGTCAGTGACATGATTGTGGACCTGAGAGGATTACAGTAAGCCACACTCTTTAAAGCCCCTGCCTGACACACAGCCTGTGATGGTGCATGTGCTGGTCTTTAGCTTTAGCATTAATGCTTCACGTGTGACCTGACCTGGGTTTCCATGTCGCCACCCCAGGCTCTGCTACAGACCCACGATGTGGTGGCCCATGAAGTGTACAGCGACGAGGCGCTGAGAGTGACGCCCCCTCCCACTTCCCCTTACCTGAACGGAGACTCACCAGACAGCACCAACGGAGACATGGACCTTGAGAACGTCACTAGAGTTCGCCTAGTGCAGTTCCAGAAGAACACCGATGAGGCCATGGTGTGCAGATGCAAGCACACACACACACACACACACACACGCACACACACACACACACACACACACACACACACACACACACACACACACACACACACACACACACACACACACACACACACACACACACACACACACACACACACACACACACTTTATCACCTCAGATAAAAGCATCAAAAAGTAGTGAAACGGCAAACATGCTAGTACCTTAGCTAGCATGATTCAGTTCAGTTACTTTACAAAAAAAATACTTTGTCTTCCACAGGGCATTACTCTTAAAATGAACGAGCTCAACCACTGCATTGTAGCCAGGATCATGCACGGTGGAATGATTCATCGACAAGGTCTGCTCCCCTTTTATTTTACTTGCTCATATCACCTGGTCTCAATTTGTTCTCTTCTGCTTTAGGGACTCTGCACGTAGGAGATGAAATTCGAGAGATTAATGGCATCAGTGTTGCCAATCAAACAGTAGAGCAGCTCCAAAAAATGCTGGTAAGCAAGCGAGAAGGTCGCCTTTGTCCACATGTACTTGGGCTCTCTCCTTAAATGCATCATGTTTGAAGTGTTTGTCATTGATATCCACAGCGAGAAATGAGAGGAAGCATCACGTTCAAGATTGTGCCAAGTTACAGGTCCCAGTCCAAGTCTTTTGAGGTACAGAACCAAAACCTGTTCCGCCTTACAACACCTAAAGAAAAGCAAATCATGGGAGCGTTTGTGTTGCAGAAGGAGTCCCCAGATTTGTCTCAGCATTCTGCTGCGAATGGTCATGCAAGTGTCACCAGTTCCATCCTGGTAAGTGTACCTCATGCCAGTGCATCCGCAACATATTCAACAGCGCTTCACTTTTTCCACATTTTATGATGTTACAGCCTTATTCCAAAATGGAATACATTTATTTTTGTCTTCAAAATTCTACAAACAATACCCTACAATAACAATGTGATTTTTTTTTCTTCTAAATTGCAAATGTAGCTAAACTAAAAAATATTTAATTATTAACTAAAAACTATTTACCGGTACAACCTTTGCTCAATACTTTTGGCAGCAATTACAGCCTCAAATCTTTTTGAATATGATGCTACAAGCTTGGCACACCTATCTTTGGGCAGTTTTGCCCATTCCTCTTTGCAGCACCTCTCAAGCTCCATCAGGTTGGATGGGAAGTGTTGGTTTTCATCCAGGATGTCTCTGTACATTGCTGCCTTCATCTTAGTCTAGTCAGGGAGGTGACCAAGAACTCGATAGTCACTCTGTCAGAGCTACAGCATTCCTCTGAGGAGAGAGGAGAACCTTCCAGAAGCATCTCTTTAGCAATCCACCAATCAGGCTTGTATGGTATAGTGGCCAGACAGAAGCCCTTCCTAAGAAAGAGTTTCCCAAAATGCACCTAAAAGACTCTCAGACCATGAGTAACAAAATTCTCTGGTCTGATGAGACAAAGATTGAACTCTTAGGTGTCATGTTTGGAGGAAAACCAGGCACCGCTCATCACCAGGCCAATACCATCCCTACAGTGAAGCATGGTGGTGGCAGCATCATGCTGTGGGAGATGTTTTTCAGCAGCAGGAACTGGGAGATTAGTCTGGTTAGAGGGAAAGATGAATGCAGCAATGTACAGAGACATCCTGGATGAAAACCAACGTTTCCCATCGAACCTGATGGAGCTTGAGAGGTGCTGCAAAGAGGAATGGGCAAAACTGCCCAAAGATAGGTGTGCCAAGCTTGTGGCATCATACTCAAAAATACTTGACTGTAATTGCTGCTAAAGGTGCATCAACAAAGTATTGAGTAAAGGCTGTGAATTCTTACGTAGATGTATTTTTTTAATTTTTACTATAAATGCAAAAACAACAACTTCACATTGTCATTACGGGGTATTGTGAGGAAAATGTGTATTTTGAGGAAAACATGCATTTATTTCATTTTTGAATAAGGCTGTAACATAACAAAATGTGGAAAAAAGTGGGCCGTTGTGAATACTTTCCGGATGCACTGTACGTAGTCAATTCATGGAATCTAGCTAGTGTGATTTAAAGGGGACCTATGATGATTTATGTTTTTTTTCTGACTTATAATTGTTGTTACAATGCCGTAGAGTCAAATTATAAGGTTTGTGCATTTGAGCGTGAGTTTGCACGCAGTTTTAGATGCCCTTGCCTGTGGTAGCAGCCTGGCTACGTTGTGATGTCACACCGATGTAGACATACTTATTTGGACATTAGGTAAGGCTATCAGTCAGAGGGAGAGGAGCTCTGTATGATGCCAGTGGAGTTCGAGGAAACAAGGAAAAGTAGGATAAAGTATCATTTTCATCTAATTGAGGCATGTGCACAATAAGACCGACATGCAATGCAAAGCAGATTTTTTTATGCAGCTTTGTGGTAGAAAATAGATGGATGGATGGATGGGCTTTGTATCGATCGGAGAGTGTGCAGTAGGGATAGGTATCCAATAAAATATTAGTACAATACTGGTACCAAATCACTACTTTAAAAACAGTATCAGTGCTTAAACAGTGCCAAAACTGGTGTTTTTTTTAATTTTTAAAACATGCCAATTTTTCAACAAATTATAAATGCCTTTTTATTTGTATGGGATTTTCTGCTTGCCACAAAACGTTCAATATTCATTACTTGGCTCTACAAATTAGAATTAGTTCAAACTATTAAGATGATACCTTGACGTACTGGATGGGTCAGTACCTATTAGTGCCCATTTGTGGTTGGGCGGAGCCTGGCGCCAAAAATTGCTCCTCCGATTCAACCATCAAACAGTCATTACTTCACTTTAAATGATCAGTTCTCCTTTCAAACTGATATAAGGCTTTAAAGGCCTACTGAAACCCACTACTACCGACCACGCAGTCTGATAGTTTATATATCAATGATGAAATCTTAACATTGCAACACATGCCAATACGGCCGGGTTAACTTATAAAGTGCAATTTTAAAATTCCCGGGAAACTTCCGGTTCAAAACGTCGCGGTATGATGACGTATGCGCGTGACGTCACGAGGTCAAGGGTAGTGTTTGGACCCTATGCAAATAGCTGTTTTCTTCGACAAAATTCCACAGTATTCTGGACATCTGTGTTGGTGAATATTTTGTAATTTGTTTAATGGACAATGGAGACTGCAAATAAGAAAGTTGTAGGTGCGATCGGTGTATTAGCGGCTGGCTGTAGCAACACCAACACCAGGAGGTTGTGTTGTGTTTTGAGCTGGAGAGCAGACGCACTACGGTGAGTACAGCTTTGGCTTCCAAACATTTGATCGCTTGCCCGTACGTGCGTGTCGATATGTGCATGTCACGCACGTAACTTTGGGGAAATATATGTTTCTTGCCGACTCTGAAGGCGGCCGGGGTGTCGTCGAAAGCTACAACGCCCGCCGCCGCCCCGTAGCTAACTTAGCTTCTATTTTTTTAGCTTCGCCAAGCTGAAAATTAATAACCGTGTATTTACATGTTCATGGTTTAATAGTATTGTTGATCTTCTGTCTAGCCTTCCAGTCAGGGTTTTTAAAATTTTGTTTCTATCTGCATTTGAGACTGATGCTATCACGTTAGCTCCGTAGCTAACTTAGCTTCTATTTTTTTAGCTTCGCCAAGCTGAAAATTAATAACCGTGTATTTACATGTTCATGGTTTAATAGTATTGTTGATCTTCTGTCTAGCCTTCCAGTCAGGGTTTTTTTTATTTTGTTTCTATCTGCATTTGAGACTGATGCTATCACGTTAGCTCCGTAGCTAACTTAGCTTCTATTTTTTTAGCTTCGCCAAGCTGAAAATTAATAACCGTGTCTTTACATGTTCATGGTTTAATAGTATTGTTGATCTTCTATCTAGCCTTCCAGTCAGGTTTTTTTTTATTTTGTTTCTATTTGCATTTGAGACTGATGCTATCACGTTAGCTCCGTAGCTAACTTAGCTTCTATTTTTTTAGCTTCGCCAAGCTGAAAATTAATAACCGTGTATTTACATGTTCATGGTTTAATAGTATTGTTGATCTTCTGTTAGCCTCCCAGTCAGGGTTTTTAAACATTTTGTTTCTATCTGCATTTTGAGCCTGCTATCACGTTAGCTCTGTAGCTAACATAGCTTCTATTTTTTTAGCTTCGCCAAGCTGAAAGTTATTAACCGTGTATTTACATGTTCATTTTCAAGAGGATATAGTATCCGAGGTGGTTTAAAATACAAATCCGTGATCCACAATAGAAAAAGGAGAGAGTGTGGAATCCAATGAGCCAGCTTGTACCTAAGTTACGGTCAGAGCGAAAAAAGATACACGCTGCACTACACTGTAGTCCTTCACTCTAAAGTTCTTCATCCACGAATCTTTCATCCTCGCTCAAATTAATGGGGTAATCGTCGCTTTCTCGCTCCGAATGTCTCTCGCTCCATTGTAAACAACGGGGAATTGTGAGGAATCCTTAGTCTTGTGACGTCACGCTATACTTCCGGTATGGGCAAGGCTTTTTTTTATCAGCGAGCAAAAGTTTCGAAGTTTATCGTCGATTTTCTCTACTAAATCCTTTCAGCAAAAATATGGCAATATCGCGAAATGATCAAGTATGACACATAGAATGGATCTGCTATTCCCGTTTAAATAAAAAAAATTCATTTCAGTAGGCCTTTAAGGTCAGGAACTGATCATGACTAGGCAGCAATATCGCCCCCTTGAGGTGGAAGCTCATAATGGTCATAACTTTTTTCCATATCCTCAGAGCTTCCTGAATTTTTGATGGTAGGTTGGGGCATTTGGGAAGGGCGTGACCGCATCCGTCATGCGTTCCCGCCAACTTGATTGAATCCCGAGTTGCACGGGGGTGTGAGGGCCCGTTTGACGCTGCTTGCAGCTTAAATATAAAATTGTGTTTTGGAATAAACTTATCTTCAAGGTACCTTATTTTTGTGCAATACTAAGATATTCAAATAGTACAGTTTTCTGCTAGCTGGCAAATAGAGCGCTAATCGCAAGATTGCAACTTGAGCACTAAATGCAAATATTATTATAATATTACAGTATAATGTTTTATTCATGTTTTTATTTCAAACCTGCAGAGTAGAGTAAGTAGGGTGGCCATTTCACTGCCGTTTATCAACCAGCGTTAATATGTATTTAAAGACATTTAAATTTGTGAAATAAATGCGGGGGGAATATAAAAATACTTACAGTACAGGCCAAAAGTTTGGACACACCTTCTCATTCAATGCGTTTTATTTATTTTCATGACTATTTACATTGTAGATTGTTACTGAAGGCATCAAAACTATGAATGAACACATGTGGAGTTATGTACCAGTACTTAACAAAAAAAAGTGAAATAACTGAAAACATGTTTTGTATTTTAGTTTCTTCAAAATAGCCACCCTTTGCTCTGATTACTGCTTTGCACACTCTTGGCATTCTCTCGAAGAGCTTCAAGCACACCTGTGAAGTGAACACCATTTCAGGTGACTACCTCTTGAAGCTCATAGAGAGAATGCCAAGAGTGTGCAAAGCAGTAATCAGAGCAAAGGGTGGCTATTTTGAAGAAACTACAATATACATTTTTTTTTCAGTTATTTCACCTTTTTTTGTAAAGTACATTAAGATTAAGAGTAATTTATTTCAAAGGGGACAATGCAATTTCATAAAACACATGACTACACATGGTTAAAAAAGCCAGAATTAGCCAGACGGCTAGTGTGTATCTGTAGTCCCCTGGCCATGATGTAAAAAAGGCAGTAAAATTTAAATTTCAAAGAAAAAGAGAGAGAGAAAAAAAAAGCACACAATACATTTAAGATATAATAAAAAAGTAAAATACAACATCACAACATAACATTTGTCATAGCATCAAAACAGGCTCATCTTTTAGTGCTGGCAGCTGTAGGCGTTGATAAGCCACATTTTCAATTTTTTTGTAACTCCACGTGTTCATTCATAGTGTTGATGCCTTCAGTGACAATCTACAATGTAAGTAGTCATGAAAATAAAGAAAACACATTGAATGAGAAGGTGTGTCCAAACTTTTGGCCTGTACTGTATATATTTGGGAAAAAAAGTCTAACCTACCAAAAATGTTTACAACATTGCAGTAACTCTACATACCCCCTTAAGGGTCAGACCACAAGGCAATGTTTCAAATCGTCATACATCCCCTTTAACATATAATGAGTATAGTAAGTAGATAAGAATTTAGATTAAAGACAAGTAATATTAAGTATTAGTGCTGACAATATTTACATGAGCCTATTGCTTCTCCAATAGGATCTACCCGCAACAATTCAGCCCAAAAGTCGTCAGGTGAGTTTTACTGGAAGCCATTGACCGTCTCTTCCTTTTTCATCCGCAAGAATCGCTAACAAGACCAACTTATTGTCTTCTGATTTGCATGTATATCCAACATACAACATTTACCTCCCGTCTGGGACTCATGACATTGAGCCTTAGTGTGACTCTGCTCCAGGCTCCTTTTTGAAAATTTTTTTGAACTATTTTAAGTTTTTCTATCACATCTTCCCCTTCTAATGCGATTGTCAGCATATCGCATTTTTAGGAGCATGTTGAACCTGACCATGCTCAAAAGTATCCTGCACACATTAGCGACAACGTTACATGTACTAGTCGTGAGTCCCGTCAGCGCACCTTGTGTTTGTGCCCCACAACGTATTCTGCTGCATGATTTCTGTGTAAGTGTGTGATACTCTCAACCCCATAGATCTCCAGACCTGCCATCAAGGACAAATTGTCCATCAAGGTAAGATGTCTCCAGAGGAACCTTGTAGAAGTAGATGCAGCCTCACCCCACCCTTGTCGCAAAGCACTGCCCCTCGCCATAGTGATATGTGTGCCCCATTGGTCAGCTGTTTACTTTCACTTTTAGACTCCTTATGACCCCTATCAACAACCCCTGCTGGCTGTGCATTTGCTAGATGTTGCTGATGTAGCAGTCGCTCGCACGGGCAGCTTAACTGTCTCTCTGTCTCGCTCGTGGACTAACAAAAGTTGGCCGCGACTGTTCTCTCCCCGCAGATTTATGTCCGTGCTCAGTTTGAGTATGACCCGGCAAAAGACGACCTCATACCTTGTAAGGAAGCAGGCATACGCTTCAGGGTGGGAGACATCATTCAGATCATCTCCAAGGACGACCACAATTGGTGGCAGGGGAAGCTGGAGAATACCAAGAATGGCACAGCAGGCCTCATCCCTTCACCGGAGTTGCAGGAGTGGTGAGATTAAAAGATTTCCAAGTTTGCCTTTAAGTGCGAACAAACCGTTTATTTGGCATTTTGACATTTTAATTTTTTTAAATTTTCATTTTGATTTCATTCATTAAAATCACACAGAGGAAGAAAAAAATAAACATTACATTAAAGTAGGATATGAATGAAATGTGCAGAAAGAAGTTAACAACGTATATCTGACCCCTATTCACACAGCAATTGTCTTCCAATTTAGGAGACTACAAAGCCATATTTTCTTTTTACAACAAATAAACCAATTAAATGAAGACATAATTTTACTCATCATAATTTTCATATTTTTTAAATGGAGAGGGTTTTTTATTGTTTTGTTCCACTGTCAAGCCTGTTCCAAAAACCAGACACCCTTTTTTGAGATGCTTCTTACCATCCTCACTGTTCTAAAACTTGATTTTTTACCAAACAAAAGCTCAGTTCCTTTCAGATAATAAGTGCTTTTTACAAATCTGTTTCGAATGTTGTTTTGTAGAATTTTTCTATGTGAAGATTTTTAGGATATTGAGCTGTGACAGGTCATGAATTTTCAATAAGTTTAACTGTTTGAATATTTGGGTTGTGGGTTCCCTATATGCATTTCCAGTAATGATTCTTACGGCTCTTTTCTGTAAAAGGAAGATTGGATTCAAATATGTTTTACAGGCACTACTCCACATTCCAATACAGTATGTCAGTTATGGAACAATCAGTGAGTTAATATACAAACTATACAATGCAATAGCAATACATATATTGGACTCCGCCTTATTTTTCGGTATAGGTCTTTTAAAATTTTACATCAGCAGATACATGACAGCAATATTCCGTATTTGAAAACAATTTATATTTAGTGAAGTAGATACTACTAACCACTGCTCAAGCACCAGCCCGTTTGCCCTGCATTAAAAAGTTACCTTTTTGCTGTAGTATTTTTTTAAATTCATTTAAAAATAAATATATTCTCATTGTCAATAATTCTCCCCAAATATGTTCTGATATCTGACATGACATTTATTTGAGTTCTTGTTAGGTTTTGTCTCTGGTCTACCCCCTACTTTCCTTACATGCAACGCTGGTCGTCTCCTCTGTTTACATGAACAAAACTTAAATTTTTTGCCCGGAATTCCAGTTTTTGTTCTTCTTTCCTGGCGTCTTCCTTCTGTTTTGTTTGTTTCCACGACTGCAACGATCGAGTTCCATGACAAACCTCCATCTGCCACACTCTGAGCGCGGGCTTATGAAAGGAGCGCGGCGAGTTTCATGTTTTGTGATTCAATCAAAAAGCGACCCGACATAATGGTACAAGATGGATGGATGGATGGATGGATGAATGGCCAAAGATAACATGAAGACAACAGAAAAGATATCTCTGCCAAAAATCCAAACTATATGTAAATTGACAAATATGATACTAATTATATAAGTAAAGAAGAGCAGGCAGCAGCTCACATATTCTCATACTTTCTGTAACGTCCAGGAAGAAATGATGTTAGCCAGCTTGAAAAATCTAAAATCTACGTGAAAGAGCCTAGAATTGTTTTTATTTTAATGTTCACAACATTTCAGGGTTATTTACAGCAGTGGTCCCCCACCACCGGGCCGCGGCCCGGTACCGGTCCCTGGATCGATTGGTACCGGGTCGCACAAGAAATAAAAAATTTTAAAAAATTAATAATAATTATTTTTTTATTTTTATTGTTTTATTAAATCAACATAAAAAACACAAGATACACTTACAATTAGTGCACCAACCCAAAAAACCTCCCTCCCCCATTTACACTCATTCACACTCACTCCCACAAAAGGGTTGTTTCTTTCTGTTATTAATATTTCTGGTTCCTACATTATATATCAATATAGATCAATACAGTCTGCGGGGATACAGTCCGTAAGCACGCATGATTGTATTTTTTTATGACAAAAAACAAAAAACATAACCCCCCCCCCCCCCCCGGTCTGTGGGACACATTTTGAAGCGTTGACCGGTCCGCAGTTACAAAAAGGTTGGGGACCACTGATTTACAGGGAAACATTACAATGTTTGAAATCCATACAATTGTATAAAAAAAGTATATATTATGAAATACCATATATTCTAAAATTTTACCAGGCGATTTACCATATTTTGAAATGCAAATGTTGACGCTCCTCTGACCCGCAACATTAGACAAACGCAATAAAGGTGTTTGTGGAATCCCCTGAAGTTGTTTGGTGCTAAATTAACCACAACATTAGCGCCGCATACAACATTATGTCACTACTGGTTCGCCGTTTCCTATAGAAAATGTAAAAAAAACAAACAACGCCTTGTCCATCTGTTGACAGACGTATACTATTCATATTTAGGTAAATTTTACTGCAGATGAGTATCTGCTTTAAATATCGGTTATCAGCCTCCTTGACTACTAACCGTCGCTATCAGCCCTGAAAAAAACATATAGTTCGAACTCTAGCACGTATCTCACCTACCATTTCCTGTGGTGTTTGCAGGCGTGTGGCATGTATAGCAATGGAGAAGACCAAACAGGAACAGCAGGCCAGTTGCACGTGGTTTGGCAAGAAGAAAAAACAGTATAAAGACAAGTACCTGGCCAAGCACAATGCAGGTAAGCCACATGTTTTCATGTCACATTGCACAGTTTTTCATATAAACAGCAGCATTGGAAGGTACACTTTGTTGTCCTCGATCTCATTTGGGACAATTAAAACAAGTTTGTTGCCATTGCGCAGTTAAATAAGATTGTGCTCTTATGCAGCCAAACATGTCTGTAGTGACCATTAAAGGCAAACGGCCATGACCAACTCACATGTTGAACTTAAAGGAAGAAAACACAAATCGATTGACGTCATAGAAAGTTCATCATAAAAAAGAGGAAACAATTCTATAACAACTCTAACGGACTCTAAATTCCACAGAGTGCGTTTGAGTTGTGGCTGAATCCCAGCTGCAGAGTCGAGGGGGTAGATAGAGTGAGACAGGAAGTATGACACATAAACAAAATAAATCTGTTTGGTTTTCTGAATACACTTTGTGTTGAATATTAGGTTAATAATTACTTATGTTAAAAAGCACAGAAATCTAGAAAAAAAATACAAATCTAAGCAGGTCTTGTGTGAATGTGCTGCATTTTACCACAAGAACTTGTTGGGTATAGTAGCAAAAAAATTGTTCTCAAGTAAGACTGTAATATCACTGAAGTAATAATTACTTGAGGAAGAATAAAAATTCAGTGAAAAAACTACGCAAATACTGACTCACTGATGAATAAATTTTGAGATTTAGTAGCTGTTTTTTACCCTCTTGTGCAGCCTTCAGATTGCCAATACAAACTTACTTTTAAGATCCAAAAGGAATCCGCTCATAAGTCAACAATGTTATTTTTCCTCAAAACTTTAAATCTTTCAACTTCAGATCTATCTATTGCTATAAAATGTTTTATGGCCTTTTTGTCAAAAATAACAACTGTTTTTTTTTTTATAATAAAAAAATGCCAAATATGCAATAGTTCTAAAAATAAGTTGTAGAGTGGAACATTTGAGGTTGGGTAATTTCAGCCTCGAATAGGTCAATAATTTATGACTTTCTGTTGTGGACACCTCCGTTTCTGTCGTATTCCTCTGAATATAGATCTATCACTCTATTCTAAGAAAGCGCAGCTTGGAGATTCGATGTGCACAATTGAATAGCTTAGTTGCTCAGACAGTAATGTGTTTCATAATGGGGAAAGACGTTAATGTCTCTTGTTTTCTTTTTAACATTTTAAATCCCGATGTGAGACAAGCACACATGTTTTTTTTATGCATTTCAATGTAAATAAAAGTCTGCGAACAATAGAGCCAGCAGGAGTCACTCTATTCCGCCTAAGGATGTATATACATGCTGTAAGTATATATGTAATGTAGTAACAGGCACATTCATAGTAACATGTAATATTTACGCATTTTGGTCATTTAAGTGTACGCCGGCGGAATAATGTCATAGCTGCATCACAACGTTCGCTTTTTTCTTCACCAACAATACATGGGTGACTTTGTGAGAGACAAGAAACATAATAAAACAATCACTTACTGTACAATGTCTGCTCTTACTGGAATGCTGACTGCTAGGATGATCATATCTTCCTGTTAAGATGAAAGATTATTCATAGTCCTTGCAAATGGTTAAAAAAAGGTGGGTGCAAAATTATTGTCTTTTTAGTTTCCCCTCTTTATGGCCACAACCTAGGTGAGAGCCATGATTTATAATCTAGAATTAACTTTTACAAGCTCAAAGACGATACATCAGCTCACTGGCTGATGATGTCAATATAGGAGCGTAAGCTAATTCCCTCCCTGTGATCAATGCGCCGCTAAAAATAGGTCCTTAACATTAGCGCTTATGATGGTGTGGCGAAGTTGGTAGAGTGGCTGTGCCAGCAATCGGAGTGTTGCTGGTTACTGGGGTTCAATCCCCACCTTCTACCTTCCTAGTCACGTCCGTTGTGTCCTTGGGCAAGACACTTCACCCTTTGCCTCTGATGGCTGCTGGTTAGCGCCTTGTATGGCAGCTCCCGCCATCAGTGTGTGAATGTGTGTGTGTGAATGGGTAAATGTGGAAATACTGTCAAAGCGCTTTGAGTACCTTGAAGGTAGAAAAGCGCTATACAAGTATAACCCATTTATCATTTATTTATCATAATACTTTGTTAATATTCAGGTCACAAATTGTAAATGGAGTATTGTTGGTGGTTTTTGGATGTTTTTTTTGTGAGTTTTTTGGGCACAATCGAGGAGTTTGCTTAGACTCCATTGTTAGCTGACTTTTATTTAGATTTTTTAAAGAGTTAGAATGCATTAAACAAGACATATGATATTAGTTCTTGTCTCCCATAAGGATTATGAATGATAGGCAATATTCCCCAAAAAGTGCAGTTCCCCTTTAAGCTAGCTATTGTTAGGCGATTCATTAGTTTATCAAAGTCAGGTTGTCGGCCACACTTGTTTATTTAATTTTTCACATATACAGTCCAGAAATACAATTACACACATCTCAAATAAAAATAAAATAAATATAATAAACTTGGAAAAAAAACATGCATCAGTCAAATAAGGACAGGCAAATATTGACATGAAGCCACATACAACTGGACTGTCTGTGCAGCAATACACAAAAGCAGACAAAAGGCTCATCAATTATCTACCTTTTAATTACTTTTCAATCAGGTTACATATTTTAGAAAAATACCCCATAATTCCTGAATCAATGACGGTGTTCTGATACTTTTGTTTTTTAACGGTAATATTAACCGTTGGGAGTTTTACCGCGGTTATCATTACTAGCGTTTATCGTTACATCCCGAAGTGGCTGCTATTAGAGTATATTAAAAAAAAAAAGGGATGCAAAATAGGTGACTGCTGGCTAGGTTACACAGGTAGTTGCGACAGACCAGGTTTGTCACACTACTTTTTTGTGCGAGGTACAATTTAAGCAGCCGCTAACGCAGGTTTGACTGTACTTTAAAACGTGTCCTGTCAAGTCCAGTGTGGCATGTTGCTTCTTCCCTCTGAGACCCTCAGCTCCATCAATGTTACCTTGACTAACTAATGGACTTACTCCCCACTTTGGGTGCAACATTTTTACTGTATGTCCTTTTTATTTGACTGTTTTATTAACCCTTGCCCTCCCGCCCTCTGCCCATGTTTCATGCTGTCTCATACCCAATGACTTGGCTGCATGTAAGTAACTCCAGACGGCTGGCTTCTGTGTTTTCTTTCTCTTCTCTCTGCTATATATATATATATTTTTTTTTTACCTGTTCTCTCCCTAATGTCTGCTTAGCCTTTGAATGCACATAGTTGTTTCTGTGATCAGTACTACGACAAATAGTAGTGTATTGTTTAGCTTTTATCTGTCTTCTTTGTCTGGATTAGAGTCAATAAGTAAATTTTACAGACTTCCACAGCAGTTGAATATTATTTCTGATGATTTGCATTATCCTGACTAATTTGTGGGACCTTTTCAAGTGGTTCTCTTTTTCTCTGACAGTGTTTGACCAACTAGATCTGGTCACATACGAAGAGGTGGTGAGGCTGCCTTCGTTCAAGAGAAAAACGCTGGTTTTGCTCGGTAAGTCAAGTCTCTGTACAGCATTAATGGGGATTATGACGCCTCTCTCTGTAACTCAGGTGCACACGGAGTTGGCAGGAGGCATATCAAGAACACACTGATCACTAAACACCCCGACCGCTTCGCTTACCCCATCCCTCGTAAGAAACCCCGTTACCATCCCAAAATAATGTTCTCCTTCCTGACCATAAAACTTGGAGATGACCTGTTTCCGTCATGTCCCCTTTAGACACGACTCGGCCTCCGAAGAAGGATGAGGAAAATGGAAAGAACTACTACTTTGTGTCTCACGACCAGATGATGCAGGACATCAGCAACAACGACTACCTAGAGTACGGCAGCCACGAGGATGCCATGTACGGAACCAGGCTGGAGACTATCAGGCAGATCCACACCCAGGGCATGATCTCCATTTTAGATGTTGAGCCACAGGTAAAGTGCACCATACTTTGTGAACATAGGCGCCACCCAGGAGGCGGCTCAACCTCTGATTAGCTTGGACTAGCAGTTACCGTATTTTCCGGACTATAGAGCACACCGGTATATAAGGCGCACTCACAAAATTTAAAATTGTTCTATATATTAACCGCACTGGACTATAAGCTGCAGATATGCAGCCCTTTGAGACACTTGTGATTTAGGGCTATATAAATAAACATTGATTGATTGATTGATATATCCATCCATCCATCCATCCATTTTCTACAGCTTGTATACGTCGTGAAATAAGTTATTTACACATACATTTTCTGCAAATGTTTATTTACATACCTTAATTGTTTGCAAATGGTCTCTGAAACAAGGCAGTAAAACTGCTAAATCAAACAAAACAGAAGTCGTCGTCATGGACCCACTAGCTGCGGAAGCTAGCTCTCCTATCAGCTAAACAGACTCAATAACTCCACAGAGACGTCTTGGTGAATTTACTGAGGAATTTGTGAAACTGGAACAATACAAAGAGAATGCCATTGTAAGTTAATTATACTAACACAGACACTCGTAAATGTGTTTATTAGCTAATGCTGAGGACGCTAGCTTGATTACCGGTACATTATGACAGCACTTACAAATATGCATGAAAACACTTCTACTGACATCACACATTGGACCGTTTAGCATGTAAGAATTGTTTTAGTTATATTGTTAAACTTAAAAACGTTGCTTGGAGTGATGAATGAAGAATCCATAGGAGTAGAACGCTATTAACAACTTGAAGACGGAATGGCACTTGTACTTCCGGTTAAAAACTTTAAAACATAAGGGCACTGCAGCGCCTGCAGTGAGCGAACTCCTCCAAAAGATGGCGTCATAGCACAAACAACAACACACATTTTCAGTGTCTTCGCTTGTTTAAAAAAAAAATATATTTGTATTGTTGCGGTCAGTGAAGAAAAATCCATAAATTAGATGCACCGCTTTATAAGCCACAGGGTTCAAAGCATAGGAAAAAAGCAGTAGCTTATAGTCCAGAATTTATGGTAATTATCTTAATAATAATGTCAAGAGACTTGATACATTACAGTAGTCAAACCTTTGACTGCTTGTTGATATTTATATAGAAGAAATGCAAGCGAGGACCATTATCTAATGCGAACACACCTTTTTTCACTGGTACTATATTTGTCCTGCATAAAGACTATTTTGTATACATTTTTAGATTGCTTTTATAGTTCTGCAGATCTAACAGTTACGGGTGGGTGATAAAACAATATTAATATATATCGCGATAGACACAAAATCGATATCAATAAAAAAATGCGTTCGCTAAACAGTGACGAGAATTTTTTTTTATTCTGCGTTGGAAGAAACCGGATGTTGCAAAGCAAGGTTGGTTGCGCAAACAAAGGCACTCGCTGTCTGGTAATCGAGCAATGCAGGAAGTGATCACTGATCAGTGGGAGTGACACGCTAACAGCCAATCAGGTAACAGTATCAAGTATCACGTTTGGTTGTGCCATCTTGTTGACCCGCGGTAGATTTTATTGGAGTGAGAAGAGAAACTAAAAATGAGTGTTGGAGAGAGCGAATAAATTGTCAAAAAAAACAGGAAACGTTTTCGTTTTTTTTTTAATAACGGACTCTAGTCAGACCAATGTGGACTGTAAATTATGCAAAACGGTCGTCCCCACCAATAATGTTAACACCACATCACTTTATCTTAGCTCACCCTTTAGAGCACAGCTGCAACTTCCTGGCACTGAACCTGCAGAAATAGTTCTTCTCAGCTTTCTCTATGTTTACATTTTCACACTATGCACTATTTTGTTACACTTTATTAAACATTTCTTACATATTCTAATTTTTGCACCTTAATTTTAGGGGGTTATTGTTAAGTGTTCAATGTGATTTTAGAATTTTTCTATGGTTTTATTGACATTTTCTTAGCCTTTGATAGCTGAGGGGATTATAATCAGAGGAAGGTTACATTTTTAATAACAATGTTTACATTTAATATGTTTTTCTCCTAAACCATATTTTCGATAGGTGATAAAAATATTGACCTATATAAACACTAATATGATACAGTTTTCAGCCCAGCCATACCAACAATGTTTTAGTGTTTTGTAAGTGCGTTACATAAAAATAAATCAGCTGACATTGCATTGCAACATGAAGCCAGTAATAAAATGTCTCACTCGTTGCACAGGCCTCACTAAATATAAACAATTTAGGAGCAATAAAATCAAAGGTTGCACAAAAATGAGCTCAATGTAATATTAAAACTTTTACTATCCGTCTCTTTTCCCCCGTTCCAGGCATTAAAGATCCTCAGGACAGCTGAGTTTGCTCCCTTTGTCGTCTTCATCGCAGCTCCCACTCTCACGCCGGGCATGACAGAGGTACAGGAGGTATTTTTCGCCTGTCTTTTACTTCTGCACTCTACTTGGTGTTTGTGTGTGTTGTGTTTCCCGCAGAGTGGCAATCGGGCGTATCAAGATGACGTCATCCGGAAATTTGCATAATTGGCTATGACACATGTATATTTTTTTAAAAGGTTAAAGAAACACATATATTTAAAGACAAACCTTTGTGTTATTGACAATCAATTAACAAACAATCTTGTTACCTTGTATTGTTTTGCTCTTTTTCCATATTTAATATTGATTTAAGTACTACAAACATTCAACTTGAGTTGTTTATTAATAGTCATCACAATAAAGTTAATGTAAAACTAAGCACACAAAGGAAATTACATTATTATAGACATACATGTAAGAATAATGTTAAATTGACGATACGGAAAAAAAGCAACACAACCTTAAAGGATGAAGTTTGGCACTTGTGCCGCCAGCTTAATGCTAACATACAATGGACGATCCAGGCTAACGGAAATTTTTTACTTTGTACTATTTGGCCTCAAACTCTAATTTCAAACAAATCGTCAATGTTATGTGGGATGGGTTTATTCCAGGTGACGAGGCAAGGCGTTACCTAATGCCAAATAAAAAATATATGTATATTTTTTGCCATTGTTTAGATTTGTAATTAACTCATGGGAAACACCCTTTGTGTGCTCACTAACTCCTTTCATACAGTGTCTGTGTTTATAAACGGTCCATGTTTCCCCTTTCCTCAAGGTATTTATCACCTGCACTTCATTCTTTAAGCATGTTTGTCTTTTCTTTGGCATGCCTTTTTTCATTTGCACTGGAGGTTCCCAAGTGGTGTCGGAAACTGCCTGTAAGTAATAAGCGCGTGTTGTTGATGTTGTGTAACGTGAAATTCTAAGAGCCCTCTTTTAGTCCTTGTTAGTCACCTGAAAATCAATCTCCTCCGTCTACACACAGGCGGACTAGCACGTCTCTACTACAGTGGATCAGGGTTAATTTTTGCCTCATTCCTCACTTAAAGGGGTCATATTACGATTTTTTTCCCTACATTTTAAACACTTCATTTTGTCTACATAACATGTAATGGTGGTTCTTTGGTGAAAAATGTGCATAGATTTTGTCTTACAGACCGATTTGTAAACCATATTTTTGCTCCCTTTGAGAGGCGGCGTTGTTAGATGCTAAATAGCCCCTTCATGCTCCGTGAGCATTCACCCCCGCCCGGTAGAAATGTTTTGTCGTTTTTTAGCTTTCTTGCTTTTATTGTGCATTTAGACATCGATGACTGGCACCAATCATTTGTTTTAAATGACTTTAATCACAACATAACATTCCAGATAAAGCGAGATTATCAGGTTCACCATGTTTTATTGTCGGCGCGATAAGGAGACTATATGCGGGCAAACGAGAGAAAGGATCGAAGCAAAAGCCAGCCATGCTGCAGGTCTGTAACTTTACACTAAGTTTACACTTCTACGGAGTCTGTATCTCTCCAATGTTAAATCTTGGACATATGCATGTGTATATTGACAGTAAAATGCTTTTCTGTTTTATATCATGTTATATCTGCTGCTGTTTTGAACACTTGTAAACAAAAGAGGCTCAAGTCGGCTGCAGTAAACCACACTTCAAGCGACATTGCGAATGTAACAACAGATTATATTACTATCTGGTCCGTTACCAAACACAGTAAGCACTGATCCAATTAACAGTAGTTTTTAGGGATATTATTATTCATTTTGCAGCACATTAGAAGGTTAACCTAGCTACACAACAAATCCAGCTAATATTGATAACTTATCATTCACACATTCAACATGTTTTATATTCTAGTTTCTTCAAAATAGCCATCCTTTGCTCTGATTACTGCTTTGCACACTCTTGACATTCTCTCCATGGACTTCAAGAGGTAGTCACCTGAAATGGTTTTCACTTCACAGGTGTGCTTGAATCTCATCAAGTGAATGTCAAGAGTGTGCAAAGCAGTAATCAGAGCAAAGGGTGGCTATTTTGAAGAAACTAGAATATAAAACAGGTTTTCAGTTAAGTACACATAATGATATTATTTTTCATTTTGCTGCACATTAGAAGGTTAACCTAGCTACACAACAAATTGAGCTAACATTGCAAACTTATCATTCACACATTTCTTTTTGTGAATATCAAAAGTTGAAAATTAGGCACTTTTTGACTTTAGATGAGGCTGAAAGTTTGTGTAGTGACTTGAGCTTTTGAAAGCAACCAGTAACAGGCCATTTTTGGCCTTCGTCTCGTACCTCGTTTGGACTACAAATGCTCGAACGATAAATAAAATGGCGGATTCACACAAAGATCTTTGGGTTAGCCTTCACCATATGCGGAGATATTAGCAGATGTCACGGGTCGGAATAACGTCACAGGACTGACAAATTCCAAACGGCTCCTTTGGAGGAAGTGTGAATAAGGCAAGATTGTTTTATGAATATCTCCACACGGTTTGATTTCAAATTTATGCAGATCCCAAACACACCAGTAAGCCGGTATCAATAGGTTAGAACAGGGGTGCCCACACTTTTTCTGCAGGCGATCTACTTTTCAATTGACCAAGTCGAGGTGATCTACCTCATTCATATTTATATAATGTATATGCATTTATTTATGAAAGAGACATTTTTGTTAACAAGTTAAAGGTGTTTAATGGTAATACAAGCATGTTTAACACATATAGATTATTTTCTTTCATGAAGACAAGAATATAAGTTACCTGATTCTGAAGACTTGCATTGATTGGAATCAGACAGTCGTGCTGAAAACGTCTGCATTTTCAAATCGAGGAGAAAAAAATCCTCCTTTCTGTCCAACTCTTATTTAAATTTTCCTGAGGATACTCTCCTGAAAGAATCAATAAAGTACTATCTATCTATCTATCTATCTATCTATCTATCTATCTATCTATCTATCTATCTATCTATCTATCTATCTATCTATCTATCTATCTATCTATCTATCTATCTATCTATCTATCTATCTACACTACCGTTCAAAAGTTTGGGGTCACCCAAACAATTTTGTGGAATAGCCTTCATTTCTAAGAACAAGAATAAACTGTCGAGTTTCAGATAAAAGTTCTCTTTTTCTGGCCATTTTGAGCGTTTAATTGACCCCACAAATGTGATGCTCCAGAAACTCAATCTGCTCAAAGGAAGGTCAGTTTTGTAGCTTCTGTAACGAGCTAAACTGTTTTCAGATGTGTGAACATGATTGCACAAGGGTTTTCTAATCATCAATTAGCCTTCTGAGCCAATGAGCAAACACATTGTACCATTAGAACACTGGAGTGATAGTTGCTGGAAATGGGCCTCTATACACCTATGTAGATATTGCACCAAAAACCAGACATTTGCAGCTAGAATAGTCATTTACCACATTAGTAATGTATAGAGTGTATTTCTTTAAAGTTAAGACTAGTTTAAAGTTATCTTCATTGAAAAGTACAGTGCTTTACCTTCAAAAATAAGGACATTTCAATGTGACCCCAAACTTTTGAACGGTAGTGTATCTATCTATCTATCAAATACCACATGAAAGTGGTTGGTTTTTGGCATCTTATTTGTCCAGCTTCCTTACTCGTTTTTATACACTTTACAAGAAATACATTGGCGGCAAATTCCGTAGCTTCCCAGCCGCTGCACGCCAGCTTTCTGAAACTCTTATTTTGTTAGCGCAGGCAGGATGAAGCAGGGCTTTTATTCTGAAGACAGGAACTGTGCAGACGGTCTTTAGAGTTTTGACAGCAGGTACGGTGCGAGAGTCTGTTGAAATAAACAGTGTTTCTCGCCTTCCTGTCGGCCATTTTTTCTTAATAATGAGCTCTCAGCAGCCAGCGTCATCTCAAAAGACCCTCGGGTGCCGTGAATGCCAATCAAGTGACGAAAGTGACGTCTTAGTGAAGATTGATGATCAGTCATTTTTAGGTCTTTTTTTTTTAATGCCTGGCTGACGATCGACTGGTAGCTCGCGATCAACGTAATGGGCACCCCTGGGTTAGAAAATGTGGTTTTGCATAATAGGTCCCCTTTAAACCGTGAGTAAGTCCGAAAGAGAAAGAGATGATACAGTATTATCTGCTCACAGATGCTGAGCACACTGCAGCTCGTCCTGGATAGTCCCATTTGTTAATGCTTCAAGGTTCTCACAGGAATGAGGCAAAAATAGGACCTTACCCGCTGCACCTACTGCCATTCGTTAACGTGTCGGGTGTTTGTGTGTTTCGTCAGGACGACTCCCTGCAGCGGCTCCAGCAAGAGTCGGAGATGCTGCAGCTGACGTACGCGCACTACTTTGACCAGACCATCATCAACAACGAGATAGACGACACATTACGCCTGCTGGAGGAGTCCGTGGAGCTGGCGTGCAACACCCCTCAGTGGGTGCCGGTGTCCTGGGTGTACTAAAACCTCCTGAACGCAAAGGTGCCACCACCTGGAATGTCGTATGATCAGAATCCTGTGTTTGTGTCGATGAAGTGTGGCGCTAAAAAGACAAGAAACAACCGCGCCACTTCACGAAGGGTCCACCCCTGGCCCTTTTTATCTTTTAACGGTCTTGCAGGCCTTAATGTGTACATATATACATATCTATCTGCAATGATATAAATGATACAAAAAAAAAACATGTTAAGTGAATACAGTTCTGTCTTACATAGTTGAAGGCTAGGAGGGGCGTGTTCTATATTTTGTACTTTTCTTTTCTAAGTGATGGACGACTGCTAACACCGACAAGGCAATAGCACGCATGACCTGAAGCGGGTGGAAGTGTGTCCGAACCAGCTGAACTTTCAAGCACATAGGAAGCTGCCACAGTGGGCACAAGTCGCTGGACTCCAAACGCAACAAACAACGAAAAAAGCACAGGAAACTTGGCAGTTTCGTTCTCCCAACCTCTTATTTATTCCACCATTTTGTTGAAAGGGGACCACAGTCTGTCGACGCCGCTAGACCCTCCCCGCCACCCCCCCAACCGACGATCGTCTTTGTTTACATCGGAATTTGCACAAAAAGGACTATGAAGAACACGTGTACTGCATCTTGTCGGCTCATAGTTTTTGGTTTGTGTTCTAGCGCCGACTGTGATCCTGGAGGTACGGAACATCGCAAAGAGAACATTTAAAATAAGAACGATCTTCCTTAGTGAGGCATGGGGACGACGTGAGGGTGTAACGATTATCGGTACGATGATAGACTTCCCGATGGTAAGCATTAGTGTTTCAAATTGTAATTGATGGCCAGTGGTGTTGGGCTTTGTGGTGAAATATATACAGTACAGGCCAAAAGACTATTTACATTGTAGATTGTCACTGAAGGCATCAAAACTATGAATGAACACATGTGGAGTTATGTACTTAACAAAAAAAAAAGTGAAATAACTGAAAATATGTTTTATATTCAATTTTATTCAAAATAGCCACCCTTTGCTCTGATTACTGCTTTGCACACTCTTGGCATTCTCTCGATGAGCTTCAAGAGGTCGTCCCCTGAAATGGTTTTCACTTCGCAGGTGTGCTTGAAGCTCATCGAGAGAATGCCAAGAGTGTGCAAAGCAGTAATCAGAGCAAAGGATGGCTATTTTGAAGGAACTAGAATATAAAACATGTTTTCAGTTATTTCTCCTTTCAGGGGTGGCCAAACATTTTTCCCACAGACGGACAAATTAAAGGATGCATTTTGCTAGGTTTCACCTTCAAAACAGTAGAATTTATGTATATTTTTCCAAAGAACTTGAAAATGCAATTTTGGTAGGAATTTCTTGTGAATGCTGAAGAGTCGAAGCCGAATGGAAATGCTAACAGTTTGCGCGAAGGCCAGATAGCGTCATGTAACAAAAACTATGTGCTACAAAAGCTTGCATGCTAACAGTATTATGCTAACCTGCTAAAAATACCATGCTTACAGTCAACATTAGTGAAATACCACTATATATGACACTAAAGTCTACAGTATACCTGCTAAATTAGCTTAAAATTTTTTTAGCGTGCTAATGTTAGCATGCTAAAATGCTAACTGTTACATGCGTCAATTATCAAAATATATTACAGAAGTGTGTATTTGGGGGGGAAAATGTTTTAAAATGCTAGCCTGCTTACGTTAGCATGCACCAAGTACCAAACTAGAAAGGAGGTCTATTCCTACAAAATTAGCTTAAATAAAACCAAGCATACTAATGTTAGCATGCTAAAATGCTAACTGTTACATGCGTCCAGGTATCAAAATATATTAGAGGTGTGTATCTGGGGGAAAAAATGTTTTTTAAAATGCTAGCATGCTTATGTTAGCATGCATCAAGTACGAAACTAGAACTGAGGTCTATTCCTACAAAATTAGCTTAACAAAAAAAAGCATACTAATGTTAGCACGCTAACAGGTATCATTTCTCAAGTAGCAAAATGTTTGTAGCTGAGATCTGTACCTGCGAAATGAGCAAAAAAAAGCCAGCATGCTAATATTAGAATGCTAACAATTTTGCCGCGGTCTGTTAAAAATATTAGCACTTTGGACACCACTGAGCTCGATTGTGCCAACAACGTGCTTTATCACGATAAAAAATCTATCGACGTCTATTTGCGACACTTTGAAAAATTTCTGCGATCCTGCCCATTTCCTGGCAAGGCAGTTAGCGCGCAAAATGCTATCTAGCTTAAATGCTAACTTGAATATAAGACATCTTAAAAATAAACCTGGTGAAAGATTTATAGAAGTACTTTTTGAGCACATCCAGTGATAATGATAACCGTGATAGGAAGTTTTAATATCGTTACATCCCTAGAAGACGTCCGTAACATCTATGCACACCCCTGTCTCTCTTTGGAAGATGATCACGGCCATTGTTTATCACTACACTGATACTCCTAGTGTAGTACTTCATGTAGGTTGGACCCATCCAATGTTAGCGCTGATTCTTATTTTTCTTTTTTTCTTTTGTTACTTGACAGTCGTGCTAAAACAAATGACAAGTATTCTTGTTTGGAGGGTGAATCGAAGAAGAAGAAAAAAAAAAAATCCCAGATTTTGTGTGTAATTGTTTCAATGGTGCGTACGTCAAACTTGAGTGAACTACAAAGAGCCAGTGTTGAATAATGTTGAAAAAGATGCTCGGTGTGTAACACAATGTTGGCGCTTTACCAGAAGTAGCACAACGCTGCCTCGTCATCACGATTCTTTGTTAGAGTGCGGTTGGTTTTCTGTGCCTCTTCATGTAAAGTGTTCTCAAATCAAGTTGTGTATAAACGACTTCTGTAAATGTCCAAAACAGCTCTTGTGTATGACATGTCCTTTTGTTTTGTCATTTTGTACAGAAAAAAAAAAATACATATCTTGAATTGAATGTAAAAGTATAGAGATGTCTTCCTCGTTAGGGATGCAGACGTCCATGTTGACGCAGAAGAGAGCGGCGGGAGTGGTCAGTATGTTAACTATGTACAGTAGAACCTCTGATTTGTTCATATTTTATTTTTCCTTTCATAGGAAACTGTGACGAGCAGATGAAGCTGCTGCTTGTGCCTGGTAGGTGAGTCTCTTCACACCAACAAGGTCACGATTTCATCGAATTCTTGGGGTGACGATTCGATTCGGAATAAATTGTCGATATTGCCACGATCCTCGCAATGTATTATTTGGTATAGTAATTATATTTTCAAAACATATCGCAAAACCAGGGGTGTCAAACTCATTTTAGATGGGGGGCCACATGGAGACAAATCTACTCCCAAGTGCTCCGGACTGGTAAAATCACAGCACGATAACTTAAAAATAAAGACAACTTCAGATTGTTTTCTTTGTTTAAAAATAGAACAAGCACATTCTGAAAACGTACAAATCATGTTTTTTTTTACATTTACATTCTATCTTTATTTGTCGTTATTTATACTTTCTAAATAAATTATGTGATAATGTTTATCAGTCAACTCATTCGTGTTAATTTTCAATCTATCAAGATACAAACTTATCAAAATCAAATAACAGGATGCAATTTATGTAATTTGCTCATTTTCCTCGACTAGTGCACTAACATCATGTGGTTTATTTTATTTGTTATACATATGTAGCATAATCTACAAAGATACAAAGCATTGCTATTGCGACATCCAGTGGACACATATAGAACAGCAGTTTCTTTCATTCAAAAATTCCTGCTCATTTTTTTATACTTGGCAAACTCATCCCGCGGGCCGGATAAAACCTGTTTGACACCCCTGCTTTAGACAAATGACGTACGTATACTGTATGTGCGGCAAGTTCGGGTGTGAATCTTTGGGCACCAAACGATTCGAACCAGTTCCGATTCCTCGGGTGACAATTAACTCAATCGATTCTTGATTGAACATGATTCTCGATTCAAACCGATTTTCGCAATAATTTTAATGGAACTTTTTCATTAAACAGCTCCTTCTGGTTGCATGGAAATGGCCCAAAAAAATCTACTTTTAAACAAGACATACTATGTTTTAGGTTATGTTCTTACAAAGCCCACAAATGAATTATATCCCTTTTAAAAAAAATATAACAATGTTACGATTAGTGTTTTACGCTGCCGATTCTGATATGATAAACCATGAGTGAGATCAGCTGATACTAGAGATGTCCAATAATTTCGGCCTGCCGATAAATGCTTTAAAATGTAATATCGGAAATTATCGGTATCGGTTTATTTATTATTGGTATCGTTTTTTTGTTGTTTTAAAAAAAATTAAATCAACATAAAAAAACACAAGATACACTTACAATTAGTGCACCAACCCAAAAAACCTCCCTCCCTCATTCACACAAAAGGGTTGTTTCTTTCTGTTATTAATATTCTGGTTCCTACATTATATATCAATATATATCAATACAGTCTGCAAGGGATACAGTCCGTAAGCACACATGATTGTGCATGCTGCTGGTCCACTAATAGTACTAACCTTTAACAGTTAATTTTACTAATTTTCATTAATTACTAGTTTCTATGTAACTGTTTTTATATTGTTTTACTTTCTTTTTTATTCAAGAAAATATTTTTAATTTATTTATCTTATTTTATTTTTTAAAAAGGACCTTATCTTCACCATACCTGGTTGTCCAAATTAGGCATAATAACGTGTTAATTCCACGACTGTATACATCGTTATCGGTTGATATCGGTATCGGTAATTAAGAGTTGGACAATATCGGAATATCGATATCGGCAAAAAAGCCATTATCGGGCATCCCTAGCTGATACCAATCACATGTATTAACTGTACATTTTTCAATGTAATGGTGAGTGCTATTGACAGTGTAACAATATCAACACACTATTTAAACAATAACCAAACAAAAGTAAAAACTACTATCAACTACTGTTTTAAATAGTTTGGTTTTGACCTCAAAGTACGCGTAGGACTTTATAAAGTTGCCTGTAAATTGTGTTTACACATGCTCATTCCAGCATTCCGGAAGTGTTTCGCTCTGTCACGTGATTGCAACCCGGCAAAAATGACAAGCATCATTTCCTCGAAAATACTGCCATTAAGTTAAACTAATGTGTAATAGCAATAATGTAGTGTATCTAGCCTCCTATAATAAGTTCAAAACCTTTTTTTCCTAATCAAAATAGTGCTTTAATGATATGGACTAGCAGAACACAGGAAGTGACGTCAAACAATTTCTACTCTGGCGCCGAACTGTTTTTTTAATGTTTGATCAAATACCATATTTGATGGCTTCTCTGCCATCCTCAAAATCTTGAAAATATATTTTAACAGTCTTTTCCAGTATTAAATCAACACATTTCACACGAGAACTGTTTCACTGCATTTGTCCTGGGTGGAAGTGTAGGAAGACAAAGTGTCCACTAGATGGCAGTGCTTCACTTGTATGGTTGCTTTTTTGATTAAGAGCCACGCCTATGCCGTCAACATAATCCCAATAAAGTGGCATTTACAAGTGTGGTCTTGTAAATACGGTTCCAGATTTAAAAACAATGAGTACATTTATTGATTATCGGTGTTAAACACCAATACGCATTGAATGTTTTATTACGGCGAAATGCAAGTGGGACACTTCATAGAAGTATTAGGACACCACCAGGACAGGTAAGCTAATATGGATTAATACATGTTAATAACATAAACATATAAAACGTTAACATAAAAATTATAAAACATTAAAATAAAAACTATGATAGACAATAAAAATATGCAGTACAAACGTAGCACTAACAAAAAGGACGTCAGTTTGGGGATATGTTGACGAGGTGGGGGGCGGGTTATGAATAATAAACATTAACAAAAACAAAAAAACGTTAACATTTAAACTATAATAGACAAAAACAATTGCAGCACAAACTAATGGGATGTCAGTTTGGGGACATTTTGATGAGGTGGAGGGCTGGTTATGAACAATAAACGTTAATTACATAAAAACTATTAATAGGAAAAAACAATTGCAGCACAAACTAATGGTACGTCAGTTTGGGGACATTTTGACAAGGTGGGGGGGCTTGATGACATCACTAGTCAGGAAATATATTTTTGAATAACTTCAGAACTAACCGGCAGAAACGAAAGTTTTAACAGCACAAAAGTAGTACACACAAGTGGCAGTGGTATTTTAATCTTTGCAATGACAGCAAAAACTATATTTTGACAAGGCGGGGGGTGAGCTGGTTATGAATAATAAACACATTGTAAATAGTTAACATAAAAACTATTAAATGTACATAAAAAACTATTAGCAAAAAATAAATTGCAGCACAAACATAGCACAAACAAATGGGATGTTTGTTTGAGGATATTTCAACAAGGGGGTGGGCTGGTTGTGAATAATAAACAATAATCAAAACTTTTAACGTGTTAATAACATAAAAACTATAAAACATGAGCATAAAAAGTACGATAGACCACAAAAATGTGCATTACAAACGTAGTACTAACAAAAGGGACGTCAGTTTGGGGACATTTTGACGAGATGGGGATCTGCTTATGAATAATAAACATTAAAAACATGAACACTATGATAATTAGACAAAAAAAATTGCAGCACAAATGTTTGGAACAAGTTTGGGGACATTTTGACAAGGTGGGGGGGCTGGTTAGGAATAAATGTTAACATAAAAACTAAAACTTTAACATAAAAAAAACCTATAATAGACAATAAAAATTGCAGCACAAATGAATGGAATGTTTGTTTGGGGACATTTTGACATGGTCGGGGGGTGGGCTGGTTATGAATAATAAATGTTCGTTAAATAAAAACTATACAACGTTAACATTAAAACTATTATAATTAGACACAAATATTTGCAGCACAAACGCCTGGAACTATTTTTTATGATATCTTAAAACGGTGGTTATGAACAATAAACGTTAACATATAAACTATAAAACGTTCATATGTAAACTATAATAGTTGGACAAAAATGTTTGCAGCACAAACTCATGAAACGTCATTTTGGGGAGATTTTGACAAGGTGTGGTTGGGCTGGATGTCAGTCATTTGACAGTGCCCGCTGGAAGAAGTATCTCCAACAACCCAAAATTAATGTTTTTGCTTGCAGTAATCATATTAGAAATAAATAAATACACATGATCCGAATGAAAAGTGTTTCTACTTCAGAAAAATAAGCAACTCCAAAACGAATGTTGCATTAAAACTAATGTGACAAGTAGAATTGTTTTTAAAAAGTAAATGTAGTGTGGTACTCTCCTAACCTGACTCTCGCCAGATCCTTGTAGGTCGCTGAGCTCCACACAAGGATCTGGGACCTCTCAATAGGAGATGTATTTTACAAGGCGGGGCCTTGTAAACAAAATAATTGCATGTGATTGGATAAACCACTTGTCCGTTATCTTGAATGACGTGCTACTTCCAACCACTCACATCCAAATCAACCCGTGACGCTGATGAGAGCGACGCTGGGAAATCCAAAACAGAACAGCCGACATATTGGATAACGCCAGAGCGAAAAGTTGGACAACTTTTACTGAAACAACGCAACAATGTCAGTAGATTGATGGATTGGACAAAACAGTTGCAAAAGCAGAATCACTACGTCACATCTTTGAAATCCCGCCCGGCGATCCTGTTAGGTTCATTATTTCTTGAATGAGTTTGCATTGCCCTCGATCCCAGATCCTTGTGTGGAGCTTGGCGAACTACATACTATTTACCTGTGTGATGGTAAATAACTCAGGAAGCATAAACCATACAATATGTGAAACATACATATATAAGAGAGGAGAAAGGTTACACACGACTCTTCTTTCACACACAAATGACTCGGATGGTGTTTTTTAAATTTTTTTTAATGAATAACATCTGTTTTCATGAACATTGCATATACATGATAGAAAACAAACAAAGAGAAGAGACCACTGGCTCTGCGCTGTAGTGAAAGTGCCTGGGATTCATTGTGTGCTATATATTTGTCATTTTTACTCCTCTTCATCACAGCCGTGTCACCACAAATATCCACTGTGAAAAGAAAAAAAAGGGGCGTCCTCTTCCAACGAGGTGACTTTTGAACTCCCCCCATAATGCTCGATTGTCTTCTTCCAAGTCTTCATCTTTGTATGTTTTAGTCATGTGTGCACGACCGCCATCCTTTCTGCTTTTTTATCATTCAAACAGTTGACCGCTAAAGACAAAATATATCTGTCCCGTTGTTGCATTTTAGTGAGAAAGATGACAAAAGCAGGAAATAGAGAACAATAACTAAAACAACTTTCACTTGAATCCAGGCTGAATCCCAATTCTCCCCGTGGACCTTCTTAGCCTTCGCCCTCAGTCTTGTGCGTTCACGTCCAGCAAGTGGTGTCCAAATTGTCTTTTAGGGTTAAGAGAAGGTTTAATTGCTGATTTTTATGGTAATGACACTCTTGTTTTTATCAGGTATTCAATCATTTGTTACGTTACGGAAACATTGCCAGGTTTTGGATTTTGTTTGACTAAAGCTCATAATGCGAGCTAGCTAACGCAGCAGTCGCTAGTAAACGAGCAGCAATTAGACTTCAATACAATTGACTACATGTCATGAATGATTAGACAGCTAATCTACTTTCAGAAATTACATTTGCCATGTTAAGAATGCTTTTATTTTAAAACCATTAGTCATACAAGGTAGCTAACGCAGCTGTAGCTAGTAAACTACAATGTCAGACAACTCGCAAACAGACTTTTGTTTTAAAATCACTTGTTTTAGGAGCTAGCTAACAAGAAAACTACAATGTCAGACTAGCAGCAAACTGACCTTACTACAATTTACTACATTTCATGAAAGATTAGACAATTTGTTTTCGGAATTTACATTAGCCGTGTTTAGAATGTTGTTTTATATTTTAAAGTCGCTTGACTTGGGAGCTAGCTAACACAGCTGTAGCTAGCAAACTACAAAAGTCATACTAGCAAAACATGAACTTTACCACAATTAACCACATTTCATGAATGATTAGACAGAAAATCTGCTTTTAAGAATTTGCACAAGCCATGTTTAAATCTTTTTCTTTTAAAACCATTTGTTTTAAGAACTAGCTAACGCGACTTTAGCAAAAAACAAACAAATGACAATGTCAGACTAGCAGCAAACTGGCTTCACTACAATTTTACTACATTTCATGAAAGATTAGGCAGTTAATTTGTTTTCGGAATTTACATTAGTCGTGTTTAGAATGATATTTTAATTTTAAAATCGCTTGTTTTGGGAGCTAGCTAACACAGCTGTAGCTAGCAAACTACAAAAGTCATACTAGCAAAACATGAACTTTACCACAATTAACCACATTTCATGAATGATTAGACAGAAAATCTGCTTTTAAGAATTTACACAAGCCATGTTTAAATCTTTTTCTTTTAAAACCATTTGTTTTAAGAACTAGCTGACGCGACTTTAGCAAAAAACAAACAAACGACAATGTCAGACTAGCAGCAAACTGGCTTCACTACAATTTTACTACATTTCATGAAAGATTAGGCAGTTAATTTGTTTTCGGAATTTACATTAGTCGTGTTTAGAATGTTATTTTACTTTTAAAATCGCTTGTCTTGGGAGCTAGCTAACACAGCTGTAGCTAGCAAACTACAAATGTCATACTAGCAAAACATGGAGTTTACTACAATTAACCACATTTCATGAATGATTAGACAGCTAATCTGCTTTTAAGAATTTACACAAACCATGTTTGGAATCTTTTTCTTTTAAAATCACTTGTTTTAGGAGCTAGCTAACGCAACTTTAGCAAAAAACAAACAAACTACAATGTCAGACTAGCAGCAAACTGCGCTTCACTACAATTTTACTACATTTCATGAAAGATTAGGCAGTTAATTTGTTTTCGGAATTTACATCAGTCGTGTTTAGAATGTTATTTTAATTTTAAAATCGCTTGTCTTTGGAGCTAGCTAACACAGCTGTAGCTAGCGAACTACAAATGTCATACTAGCAAAACATGAACTTTACTACAATTAACCACATTTCATGAATGATTAGACAGCTAATCTGCTTTTAAGAATTTACACAAACCATGTTTGGAATCTTTTTCTCTTAAAATCACTTGTTTTAGGAGCTAGCTAACGCAACTTTAGCAAAAAAACAAACAAACTACAATGTCAGACTAGCAGCAAACCGCTTCACTACAATTTTACTACATTTCATGAAAGATTAGGCAGTTAATTTGTTTTCGGAATTTACATTAGCCGTGTTTAGAATGTTGTTTTTATTTTAAAATCGCTTGTCTTGGGAGCTAGCTAACACAGCTGTAGCTAGCAAACTACAAATGTCATACTAGCAAAACATGGAGTTTACTACAATTAACCACATTTCATGAATGATTACACAGAAAATCTGCTTTTAAGAATTTACACAAGCCATGTTTGGAATCTTTTTCTTTTAAAATCACTTGTTTTAGGAGCTAGCTAACGCGACTTTAGCAAAAAAAACAAAAACAAACTACAATGTCAGACTAGCAGCAAACTGGCTTCACTACAATTTTACTACATTTCATGAAAGATTAGGCAGTTAATTTGTTTTCGGAATTTACATTAGCCGTGTTTAGAATGTTGTTTTTATTTTAAAATCGCTTGTCTTGGGAGCTAGCTAACACAGCTGTAGCTAGCAAACTACAAATGTCATACTAGCAAAACATGAACTTTACTACAATTAACCACATTTCATGAATGATTACACAGAAAATCTGCTTTTAAGAATTTACACAAGCCATGTTTGGAATCTTTTTCTTTTAAAAATCACTTGTTTTAGGAGCTAGCTAACGCGACTTTAGCAAAAACAAAAAAAACAAACTACAATGTCAGACTAGCAGCAAACTGGCTTCACTACAATTTTACTACATTTCATGAAAGATTAGGCAGTTAATTTGTTTTCGGAATTTACATTAGTCGTGTTTAGAATGATATTTTAATTTTAAAATCGCTTGTTTTGGGAGCTAGCTAACACAGCTGTAGCTAGCAAACTACAAAAGTCATACTAGCAAAACATGAACTTTACCACAATTAACCACATTTCATGAATGATTAGACAGAAAATCTGCTTTTAAGAATTTACACAAGCCATGTTTAAATCTTTTTCTTTTAAAACCATTTGTTTTAAGAACTAGCTGACGCGACTTTAGCAAAAAACAAACAAACGACAATGTCAGACTAGCAGCAAACTGGCTTCACTACAATTTTACTACATTTCATGAAAGATTAGGCAGTTAATTTGTTTTCGGAATTTACATTAGTCGTGTTTAGAATGTTATTTTACTTTTAAAATCGCTTGTCTTGGGAGCTAGCTAACACAGCTGTAGCTAGCAAACTACAAATGTCATACTAGCAAAACATGGAGTTTACTACAATTAACCACATTTCATGAATGATTAGACAGCTAATCTGCTTTTAAGAATTTACACAAACCATGTTTGGAATCTTTTTCTTTTAAAATCACTTGTTTTAGGAGCTAGCTAACGCAACTTTAGCAAAAACCAAACAAACTACAATGTCAGACTAGCAGCAAACTGCGCTTCACTACAATTTTACTACATTTCATGAAAGATTAGGCAGTTAATTTGTTTTCGGAATTTACATCAGTCGTGTTTAGAATGTTATTTTAATTTTAAAATCGCTTGTCTTTGGAGCTAGCTAACACAGCTGTAGCTAGCGAACTACAAATGTCATACTAGCAAAACATGAACTTTACTACAATTAACCACATTTCATGAATGATTAGACAGCTAATCTGCTTTTAAGAATTTACACAAACCATGTTTGGAATCTTTTTCTCTTAAAATCACTTGTTTTAGGAGCTAGCTAACGCAACTTTAGCAAAAAAACAAACAAACTACAATGTCAGACTAGCAGCAAACCGCTTCACTACAATTTTACTACATTTCATGAAAGATTAGGCAGTTAATTTGTTTTCGGAATTTACATTAGTCGTGTTTAGAATGTTATTTTAATTTTAAAATCGCTTGTCTTGGGAGCTAGCTAACACAGCTGTAGCTAGCAAACTACAAATGTCATACTAGCAAAACATGGAGTTTACTACAATTAACCACATTTCATGAATGATTACACAGAAAATCTGCTTTTAAGAATTTACACAAGCCATGTTTGGAATCTTTTTCTTTTAAAATCACTTGTTTTAGGAGCTAGCTAACGCGACTTTAGCAAAAAAAACAAAAACAAACTACAATGTCAGACTAGCAGCAAACTGGCTTCACTACAATTTTACTACATTTCATGAAAGATTAGGCAGTTAATTTGTTTTCGGAATTTACATTAGCCGTGTTTAGAATGTTGTTTTTATTTTAAAATCGCTTGTCTTGGGAGCTAGCTAACACAGCTGTAGCTAGCAAACTACAAATGTCATACTAGCAAAACATGAACTTTACTACAATTAACCACATTTCATGAATGATTACACAGAAAATCTGCTTTTAAGAATTTACACAAGCCATGTTTGGAATCTTTTTCTTTTAAAAATCACTTGTTTTAGGAGCTAGCTAACGCGACTTTAGCAAAAACAAAAAAAACAAACTACAATGTCAGACTAGCAGCAAACTGGCTTCACTACAATTTTACTACATTTCATGAAAGATTAGGCAGTTAATTTGTTTTCGGAATTTACATTAGCCGTGTTTAAAATGTTTTTATTTTAAAATCGCCTGTCTTGGGAGCTAGCTAACACAGCTGTAGCTAGCAAACTACAAATGTCATAATAGCAAAACATGGACTTTACTATAATTAACCACATTTCATGAATGATTAGACTGATAATCTGCTTTTAGGAATTTACACAAACCATAATTGGAATCTTTTTCTCTGAAAATAATTTGTTTTAGGAGCTAGCTAACGCAACTTTAACAAGAAAACTACAATGTCACATTAGCAGCAAACTGACTTCACTACAATTTTACTACATTTCATGAAAGATTAGACAGTTAATTTGTTTTCGGAATTTACATTAGTCGTGTTTAGAATATTATTTTAATTTTAAAATCGCTGGTCTTGGGAGCTAGCTAACACAGCTGTAGCTAGCAAACTACAAATGTCATACTAGCAAAACATGGACTTTACTACAATTAATCACATTTAATGAATAATTAGACAGAAAATCTGCTTTTGAGAAATGTACACGAACAATGTTTAGAATATTTTTCTTTTAAAATCATTTGTATTAGGAACTAGCTAACGCGACTTTAGCAAAAAAAAACTACGATGTCAGACCAGCAAAATAGACTTCACTACAATTTACTACATTTCCTGTGTGAATAAACAGCTGGTAGATTAGATTAGAAGGTAGATTTACCTTCAGAATTTACATTAGCCTTGTTTAGCATGTTTTTTTCTTTCTATAGATCATCATACAAGTTACCTACGCAACTATGGTACACATTATAGCTTCTGAATATTGTAATGTTTCCTTTTTATAGCTTATTATTTGTCTAATACTACTACTAATAATAATAATCACATATATATAATGAGTGGTGTATCATTTCTAAGGGCGTGTTTCCTGCCACTGCGTCTTGGTCCTAAAATGGAGGGGGAAGGACTTGGGCAGGATTGGGATTCAGCCGAACTTGTAAGTATTTTGACATACTTTTTTCTTATCCACCTTTCTCTCTCAGGAAGCCAAACGGCAAACTCAACCGTCACATATCTTGACTTTTATATCTGTTGGTTCTCTCCGCAGCAGGTCGGGGGACAATTGTAAATGAGGAATTCAATTCAATATATTTGTACGAATTGGAATGTGAAATTCGAGTGAATCCACCCCACAGGATATTGAGTTTGAAATACAAGAAGAATTAGATTCTTTGCAATTCGGAGAATTTACAAAAAAGTAATAATTGCCCTATATATTAAAAATACGGGCACTCGAATGAGACAATATATGGATTAAGAAAAGTATTCTGGGGAATGAAGTATGCTTCCATCATTTTCCCTCATTAAAAAGTTTAAATACTTAGAATTTAATGATCTGATTAATAGATGCTTTTATTCTTTATTATATCTGCTGTCATTAAAATATAATGTGTACATGAGGTAAACAAAACTCCATCTTTTAGACCAAAAAGTTGAAGAAACAAAAGGTGCAGGGCAATACTATCAAATATGTAAAATTATCATGTATGGAATATACTGTACCAATAATATTAAATGGAATGACATTTTTACATCCTTGAATTCAAATTTGAACTGCAATTCTACTTCCTGTTTGCAACCTGAATTTGAATTTGAGACTAAACTCAATTTGAATGACAAATGATCGCACCGGAAGATGAAAATTATTTAGAGCAGGGGTCACCAACGCGGTGCCCGCGGGCACCAGGTAGCCCGTAAGGACCAGATGAGTAGCCCGCTGGCCTGTTCTAAAAATAGCTCAAATAGCAGCACTTACCAGTGAGCTGCCTCTATTTTTTAAATTGTATTTATTTACTAGCAATCTGGTCTCACTTTGCCCGACATTTTTAATTCTAAGAGAGACAAAACTCAAATAGAATTTGAAAATCCAAGAAAATATTTTAAAGACTTGGTCTTCACTTGTTTAAATAAATTCATTAATTTTTTTACTTTGCTTCTTATAACTTTCAGAAAGACGATTTTAGAGAAAAAATCCAATCTTAAAAATGATTTTAGGATTTTTAAACACATATACCGATTTACCTTTTAATTTCCTTCCTCTTCTTTCCTGACAATTTAAATCAATGTTCAAGTACATTTTTTTATTATTATTGTAAAGAATAATAAATACATTTTAATTTAATTCTTCATATTAGCTTCTGTTTTTTCGACGAAGAATATTTGTGAAATACTTCTTCAAACCTATTATCATTAAAATTCAAAAAAATTATTCTGGAAAATCTAGAAAATCTGTAGAATCAAATTTTAATCTTATTTCAAAGTTTTTTGAATTTCTTTTAAAATGTTTGTTCTGGAAAATCTAGAAGAAATAATGATTTGTCTTTGTTAGAAATATAGCTTGGTCCAATTTGTTATATATTCTAACAAAGTGCAGATTGGATTTTAACCTATTTAAAACATGTCATCAAAATTCTAAAATTAATCTTAATCAGGAAAAATTAGTAATGATGTTCCATAAATTATTTTTTAAATTTTTTCAAAAAGATTCGAGTTAGCTAGTTTTTCTCTTCTTTTTTTCGGTTGAATTTTGAATTTTAGAGAGTCGAAATTGAAGATAAACTATGTTTCAAATTTTTTTATTTTTTTTTCGTGTTTTCTCCTCTTTTAAACCGTTCAATTAAGTGTAAATATCATTAATTATTAATAATAACATAGAGTTAAAGGTGAATTGAGCAAATTGGCTATTTCTGGCAATTTATTTAAGTGTGTATCAAACTGGTAGCCCTTCGCATTAATCACTACCCAAAAAGTAGCTCTTGGTTTCAAAAAGGTTGGTGACCCCTGATTTAGAGGAACAATATCGGATAAAGCCAATTTGATGTCGCTCATGACTAACAATGGCCAAAGATTGTGTACAGTAGTGTTGGATAAGTGAGTGTGTGGCACACTCACTGGCTGTATTGACGCTGCACTGACACTGTGTTGGTGTTTCGTAATGGCACCATCTGCTGGAGTCAAAAAAGCAAATAGAATTGATAGCAAATATGATTGTTTTTTTTAAGAGCAAATATCTGTGCAGAAAAGAATCTGAAATGAGCCAAATTGTAAACAGGAAATGTTACCTTATTTGGCGATATCAAATCCAAACTCTGTCATGTAAACCGATGTCAAAAGCAGCACGCCACTCCTTGCCGTACGAGCTGTCGCTCGCACGCTCAGAAGCGCCCTCTGATAAAAACAGTCAAATGACAAAGCAGCTGTATCGGTCACGTGGTGTTGTTTTTTTTGTTTTTGTCTTTTAAAGTGACACACACATCGAGGTATCAAAATACACAGTATCACTCCTTGTCCGTATCGTTTGAAATATCACTTGTGTAAGGTATAATTCATAATTCAGTTTTACCTTCATTAAAAACTAGCAGCACTGTTGGGAGGAAAAAAACAAACTGGCAAAACAGCGCCCCCGCATGGCTGTGAGGACGCACGTCATCCGGCCCAGTGCAGGACGTGTCCTCTTTGTGTTTGCTCAGTCATGTATCGAGAGGATGGAAATATCATACGCCTGGTTCTTAACAGCTCATTGTTTGACAGTCCAGACCAGTGATTCTCAAACTGTGGTACGTGGGCTCCATCTAGTGGTACGCCAAAGAATAACTTGATTAAAGTAGTGTTTTGTTTTCCTGTATTCAAACACAGTGTTACTTTTCAAACCGGGGGCAAAAATATTGAATATACTTGTTTAAATAAAACCCTGACTTGTTTTTAATGAATACTTCGCCCTACTACGCTACTGTATTTTATTAATGGTCATTAGGGCGTTTCTTGGAGAGCCAAGTGGTTTCCGAGGTGATACTTGGTAAAAAAAAGTTTGAGAACCACTGCTCTTGTTCAACCAAACCTGACTCGCGGGTACTGGTCTCCGTTAACTCCCTCACTTACTCGCCCCTGCGACCGCTAGCTTAATCCAAAAAAAAAGGAGACCAGCCAACATGTTCCAAACGGCGTTCGACTCAATGTACGAACTTGCACGCGCCCCGTGACTCGAGCGAGTCAAGTGTCCCGATCGTTATCATTATGAGTTGGATGTGGAAGAAGTTGAGAGCCCTGACCTCAACCCTGTCAAACACCTTTGGGATGAAGTAGAACACAGATCAGTTTGACTGTTGCCATAGCGATTGCTCCTGTTGGTGCCGGATGGAGCCGTGACACGACGGAGTCCTGCTTTTTTTTTCCCCGCACGGTAAACTCACGACAACACATAACATGGTCCTGAGTTCAAAGGTCAAAGCCCTATTGTGTAACTGGCCTGTGTCCTGCTGGCAAGACAAGTTGGTGCTGGGCTTCACGGAGCTGTCCTCTAGGAAGGAGTGCTGGTTTAGCCCGAGTCCCACAGCAGGAACCAGGAGCGGGCGGCAACACGCTTTCCTCAGACCCGATCATCAACAGCATAGTTGCATCCAGGTGCTGCCAACCCTTCCAAGGTGCTACCAGCGGTGCGCTAACAGTGTCACAACTCGCCCCTATTATTATTATTATTAGTAGTAGTAGTAGTAGGATACAACAAAATACAGTACAGTGCAAAAGTCTCAGGGCAACACGATCTTTACAACCAACAATAGTAGACGAGCTCGATACAGCAGGCAGGATTAGAGATGGGTGTTGATATCGAAACGGACTGAAGACATATATTTAATATAAGTGTCATAAATAGTTACCCCATTTTTCGGACTACAAGCCGCTACTTTTTTCCTACGCTTTTTTTGGACCCCGCGGCTTATAAAACGGGCGCGGCTAATTTATGGATTTGTTTATCGCTAACCGCCAACATATTTTGTACAAAACCAGTGAAGTTGGCACGTTGTGTAAATCGTGAATAAAAACTGAATACAATGATTTGCAAATCCTTTTCAACCTATATTCAATTGAATAGACTGCAAAGACAAGATACTTAATGTTCCAACTGGTAAACTTTGTTATTTTTTTTGCAAATATTAGCTCATTTGGAATTTGAGGCCTGCAACATGTTTCATAAAAGCTGGCACGAGTGACAAAAAAGACAGAGAAAGTGGAGAAATGCTCAACAAACACTTATTTGGAACAGGCTAATTGGGAACAGGTGGCTTCCATGATTGGGTATAAAAACAGCTTCCATTGGGTATAACACATGGCACACTGACAAAGCTTTACCTATTGTTACTATAACAATCTACAAGGTTAAGGTTGCTTCTCTTTCTTCCCCTCCATTTTTCTGCATTCTTTCGTATCTCAAGTTATCATTACGTATATGTATTGTTGCATTTGAACAATTGTATTGTTGATAATAAAGGTAAAGTACTGGTATTGTTTATTATCAATAGCACTATTTCTATTGGTATTCATATTGCTCCATTTTTAGTGTAATAATGCTCATTGTCATTTCTGTATTTTTATTTTTATTTTCGCTAACTGCTTATTTGCTATTACTTTTACCATCATATTTGTACATGTCGTATTTGCTGATGTTGCTCTGTTGTTGTTGTTGTTGTTGTTTTTGTCTCTCTGTCTAATCCCCCTCTTGTCCCCACAATTCCCCCCTCTGTCTTCCTTTTTCTCTCTTTCTATCCCCTCCTGCTCCGGCCCGGCTGCACCAAATGATAATATAAATACATTTAATAAAGTCAAAATACAAGTAAGGCAACAAGAGAAGTATCCTACACTTCTCTTTTGTAAAGTAAATCTGAACAGCCGATATGGGCATCTACATCTGCTATATGATTTGCCCGAGAAGCTGGGCAGGATATTATTAAAAAAAAAAAAAAAAAAAAAAAAAAAAAAAAAAACAGCTTCCATGAAATGCTCAGTCATTCACAAACAAGGATGGGGCGAGGTACACCACTTTGTCAACAAATGCGTGAGCAAATTGTCGAACATTTTAAGAACAACATTTCTCAATGAGCTATTGCAAGGAATTTTGGGATTTCATCATCTACGGTCCGTAATATCATCAAAAGATTCAGAGAATCTGGAGAAATCACTGCACGTAAACGGCAATGCCCGTGACTTTCAATCCCTCAGGCGGGGATTGAAAGCGACATCAGTGTGTAAAGGATATCACCACATGGGCTCAAGAACACTGCAGAAAATCACTGTCAGTAACTACAGTTGGTCGCTACATCTGTAAGTGCAAGTTAAAACTCTGCTATGCAAAGCGAAAGCCATTTATCAACAACACCCAGAAACGCCGCCGGCTTTGCTGGGCCCGAGCTCATCTAAGATGGACTGATGCAAATTGTTTTTGGAAACTGTGGACGTTGTGTCCCACGGACCAAAGAGGAAAAGAACCATTCGGATTGTTATAGGCGCAAATTTCAAAAGCCAGCATCTGTGATGGTATGGGGGTGTATTAGTGCCCAAGACATGGGTAACTTACACATCTGTGAAGGCGCCATTAATGCTGAAAGTTACATACAGGTTTTGGAGCAACATATATTGGCCTGCCTGAGGTCCAGACCTGTCTCCCATTGAAAATGTGTGGCGCATTATGAAGCCTAAAATACCACAACGGAGACCCCCGGACTGTTGAACAACTTAAGCTGTACATCAAGCAAGAATGGGAAAGAATTCCACTTGAAAAACTTCAAAAATGTGTCTCCTCAGTTCCCAAATGTTTACTCAGTGTTGTTAAAAGGAAAGGCCATGTAACACAGTGGTAAAAATGCCCCTGTGCCAACTTTTTTGCAATGTGTTGCTGTCATTAAATTCTAAGTTAATGATTGCAAAAAAAAAAATAGTTTCTCAGTTTGAACGTTAAGTATCTTGTCTTTGCAGTCTATTCAATTGAATAGAAGTTGAAAAGGATTTGCAAATCATTGTATTCTGTTTTTATTTACCATTTACACAACGTGCCAACTTCACTGCTTTTGGGTTTTGTATTCACACTGCAAAAGTGTCTTATGGCTTATGCTATGGCGCCATCTTCTGGAGGAATGTATTCACTGCAAGTGCTGCGGGATGAAAATATGTTTTCCTTTTTTGTCCTTTGAACCGGAGGTACAATCGTCCAAAGCGTTTCTGCTCCAAAGGATTCTTCATTTATCACGCCAAGCAACGTTTGAACGTTTTACTATATAACTAAAACAATTCATGATTACTAAATCGTCCCATGTGTGAGGCCTGTAGGAACGTTTTCGTGCATGTATGTTCTATTATAATGCAATCAAGCCAGCGTCGTTAGCATTAGCGAATATGCTAAAATGTTTACAAGTGTCTGTGTTAATATACTTAATTTGCAATTAAAGGTTAACTTACTGCAATTCCTCAGTAAATTGACCAAAATATCACTGTGGAGTTATTGAGTTTGTTTAGCTGATTAGAGAGTTAGCTCCCGCATCTATTGGGTCCATGACGATGACTTCTGTTTTGTTTTATCAGCCGTTTTACTGCTGTGTTACAGACACTGTTTGGAAACAATTAAGGTATGTAAATAAATAAACATTTCGAAAAATGTTTCTGTGTAATTAACTCATTTCACGACGTATATATCTGTGGCTTGTAGTCCGGTGCGGCTAATACATGGAAAAATATTATTTTCCCCCTAATATGTAGTGGGTGTGGCTTATACCCCACAGCGCTCTATAGTCCAAAAAATACGGCAATATAAATAAAAAATTGTTCATAGTTGAATTGTTGCTAACCTGACTCTCGCCAGATCCATGTAGTTCGCTGAGCTCTACACAAGGATCTGGGAGTTCTAAATAGGAGATGTATTTCAGAAGGCGGGGCCTTGTAAAAAAAAAAACATTGCATGTGATTGGATAAACCACTTGTCCGTTATCTTGAATGACTCACATCCAAATTAACCCGTGACGCTGATGAGAGCGACGCTGGGAAATCCAAACCCGGTCCGAAGAATGCCTTCAAAACCGTTCTCTGATCATCTTTTAAAGAATTAATATTCGATAGATTCGACAAAACAGTTGCAATAGAAGAATCAATATCAGAACACGACACAATGACACAACTCGCTGCGTGCCACCATTGTTGTTTGAATCAAACAGTCTCTTCGGCCCTACGTCACATCTATGAAATCCCGTCCGGCGATCCTGATTGGCTCATTATTTTTTGCTATCTTGAAGGACTTTGCAATGCCTTCGAGCCCAGACCCTTGTGTGGACCTCAGCGAACTAAAGGGTCTGGCGAGAGTCAGGTTAAATCGTTGCAGCTTTACAGAAAGTATCAAAGTGATATCCAAACCGATTTGGTCTATTGAAGACTCCATTGGATTGCATTTTTCCCGTATGAGTCCCAGAAGTTGCTGTCCTCCATGGACCCCTGCTAAATAACAACACCACTGCTAACAGTTGTGACTTCCTGGTAACAAATCTTAAGATGTCCTCAGACTTTTGCACATCAATACTGTATTGGCCATCTGGCTATGTAAGACATACCGTGATTTCATCACTAGACTTCCGCTGCTAACATCACCCGCGAATAACCCTCTGTTACAAAAATAGACTCTTTTCATAAAATAATATACGTCCGCTTTTTTCTGCGATAGAATCGTATGTCAAGGTAAGCAACGAGTTCCACGTCATCGTCGTAGAAAGAGCGATGGTAGCCTAGCACCGTGTTTCTCGGGTGTCGCTCCCACTCGTCGGGGCGTGTGTGACTCCTGAGTTTGTGTCCTTTTCAGTGGGCGCAGCAGCGGAGACGTTGCTCCTGGAGACCCGACCCCTCCCTTGATGCACACACACACACACACTGGCACGCAAACACGCTGCTTCAGAAACCCAAGTCCCAAACGATATCGACAAAAAGAAATGCTACAAAGAATTACAAAGGCTATGTACAGGACCCTGTATTCCGGCACTTTCCCAGCCATGTTCGCCGGCGTTGGCTTATGTTTACATCTTTTTTTTTTTTTACAGGCGTGGAGCAGCTTCTTATTCCTTTTTCCGCTTTGATAAGACACGACAAGAGCTGCGCTCGGTCACCAGATGACGCTAGATATGCTGGTCTCCCGGGGCAACAGCGGCAGCATGGCGTTGTTGCCGTGGCCTTCCTCCAAACTCTGCTGCCGCGGGGACTTGGACTGCGGACGCTGTCCGTTCAGGAGCGTCATGGGGATGTTGCAGTACGTGTGCTGGGTTCTGCCGGAGGACAGGTGCGGCATAGTGCCCCCCGGTGCCAGCTCGTAGTCGTAAGTGCGGTAGTAGTGTTTCTGCCTCATCTGGGTGTGGTACGAGTTGTGGATAGTGGAGCGCAAGTCCGGGTGTGCCGTCGCCATGGCGGTGGAGGTGGCCGCCGCCATGGAGATGGCCGACACCGCCTGGAGCTCGCCAAAGGGGCCCTGCTCGCTGACATCCAGCGCTTGCTCGTGGGAGATGCTCAGGGGCTCGGTGCGCTTGAACGGCATCTCGTACAGCAGCTGCTTCCAGAACTTGGAGTCCAGCTTGTTGCTGGCCGGCCCGCGCCACTTGATGACCGTCAGCATTTTGATGGTGTGTTTGAGGGCCTCCACTTCCTGGTAGTTCATGATGCCGCGCAACTCGGCACACTCGATGAGGATGACCTTGATCTCCCCCGTCACCAGCATGTTGCGCAGACGCGTCTCCAGCTCAAAGATGCTCCACCCCCTCCGCACCACGTAGCTGGGCGTCAGCACAATGATGAGGCGCTTGCTCTGGTCCACGCAGCGTGCAACATCCTCGATGTAAGCTACGGACACAACACACACTCTTCACTCTTCTGTACACCAGAGCAGAAAGCAGGGCCATTCAATTACATTTCTGGACAATTGGGATGTTTTAGTTATGCAGAAAATGCTAGAAAGCGATGCAGATCTCTTCTCTAAAAGAGTCCAAAAATCATATACAAAGGACCCAAAACGAGAACAATAAATCCCATTTTAGCCATATTTATACTAAGTAATGTGGTGAATCAGATTCTTATTTATACTAAGCACATTAAAGTTTGCTTTTTCTGGTCATAATCGGTTGATGGGTTTGTAAACTTGGCTCTGTTGTTGCTTGCAGATGTAAACCGATACAGTACTAATCCTCTGTACCTGGGAATCGATACCAGTACTTAACTATACCAATTTTCAGTGCTTTTGTGTGTTAAAAGGGAACTGGAATTTTTTTGGGAATTTTTCCTATCATTCACGATCCTTATGTAAGACAGAAATAAATATGTTTTTCTTTTTTTAATGCATTCTAAGTCGTTAAATATGAGATAGCTAACAATGCAACTAATACACTATCCTGCCCTTTAAAAGAGAACGGCACTTTTTTTTGGAATTTTGCCTATTGTTCACGATCAATATGAAAGATGTGATGACGGATGTATTTTTGTTTAACACTTTCTAAATGTTAAATAGTTGCGATCAAAAGTCCGCTTACAATGGAACTTATAGGAGCCGCTCTATTCCACCTATAAAGCCCTTAAAAAAAACATCCAAACACCTCCTTTAAGGTCATGTATACATGATATGTAATGTAGTAGAGGGCACATTTATAATAACATTTAATATTTCCTTTTCTTTTTTTTCATTTAAAAAAACGCATCACAATGTTCACTTTTTCAAAAAAACATCACTGATTATTACACATTGAAGACTTCATGAGAGCCAACAAACATAATAAAACATCACTTACTGTACACTGTCTGCTGTCATTAGGATGCCGACTGCTAGGATACCCATTTAGATGAAGAATGACTCACAAAGGGGGGTGGAACCAAGCATCTTTTAGTGTCGTTCTTGCCATTCCCGGGTCTAAATTGGCTGTCAAAGTGTACCAACTTGTCGGAATACATCCCTAACCAGGCATGGTTAGGGATGTATGGTTTATGATCTAGAATGAAGTTTGACGAGCAAGGAAACGAGGGAGCAGCTGATCAGTAAATTATGTCAACATTGGCACACAAGCCAGTGATCAAAGGCGCTGCTATAAATAGTTTGTCTGCGTTAGCGCTTATAATAACGATATCACTAATACTTGGTTAATATTCAAGTCACAAAATGTATTGTTTTTGGATGGTTTTTGGATTGGGTTTTATGGGCGGAATAAGCCAACTTTTATTTAATATTTAGACTGCATTAAAAAAAAAATCCATCCGTCATGTCTTTCATAATGATTGTGAACTATAGGCAATATTCCATAAAAAGTGCAGCACCCCTTTAAGCCCTCTAAAAAACACCCAAAAACGCCAACAATACTCCATTTACATCTCACGACCTGAATATTAACCAAGTATTAGTGATATTGTTATTATAAGCGCTTACGCAGACAAACTATTTTTAGCGGCGCCGTGATCACAAAGAGCTAACTAGCTTATGCTGCTATGTTGCCATATTGAGCCGGTGAGCTGCTGCATCGCCTCTGAGCTGGTGAAAGTTAATTCTAGAATACAAATAACACCTTTCACCTGGATAGTAGAAGGTTGTGGCCATAAACCGAGAAGATAGTCAACTTTGACAGCCAACTTAGACCTGGAGATGGCGATAAGGACACAAAAAAACGCTCGCTTGTGGCACTTTAAAAAAAAAAAAAATCTTTTGCGAGGGCTATGATTAATTCTTCATCTAAACGGGAAGATATGAACATCCCAGCAGATATTGTACAGTAAATGATATTATGTACGAAGTTCATACATCTTGTTAAGTACTAAGCAAAACTGCTACATGATGCTGTAGTGTTTGTTCTGTGAAATAAATGCCGCTGTATGCCTAAAATGAGCAAAATAGGTAAATATTAAATTTTTTTATGACTGTGCCTGTTAGTACATTTCATATGTACTTGCAGCGTGTGTACACTGTAAAACGTTGAAGGTTTTTGGATCTTTCATAGAGCGCTTTATAGATGGAATAGACTCCATTATTTATTTACGAGTTAGAATGCATAAACAAAGAAAAACATACGTGTTCTTGTCTTACATAAAGATTGTGAATGAAAGGCAAAATGTCCTCCAAAAAGTGCAGTTCCTCTTTAATAAATGCTAATTATTTACTAATAAAATCTATTGTTTTTACTCAACATTTAACAGGGAGTTGATAATGATAACTGTACACTTCTGAGTCTCATTTGCAAGTATTACATCGTCGACTTTGCGTGCAGTTGCAATTCCAAGGTGTTAATGGCAGTAATGTATGGACTACTGCGTGTTGCTGTAGCGGCTGCTGGTCTTTCAAGTAGGGGAAGCTCATTTTCAGCTACTCTCTAAAAATAAGTACAGTCTCCAATAACTGATAAAAGATATTATAGGATTGTAAAAATCTCCATATTAACTCGGAACAACAGAATAGAACTTGAATAATGCTCTGGCAGTGGTTTGTATTTTAAGACCGCTGATTCACTCATTTTCTTGTCAATCAAAAGGGATTCAGCCTCAGACAGATCATGCGGAAGCTGAGCGTCCAGGTCAACCGAGGCCAAGCCTACGTTCCATAGACTTCCGGAGACGCTCGACGTATCACGGGCAGAACAAAGCCGAGCGTTTATCCGATGACTGTTGAGTTTGGCTGCAGTGGAACAACCCCACTCTACGCTCCCCCATTGAAGTCAATGGACGCTCAGCTTCAACACCGTGACGCTACCACAATCAATTAGAAGAAAATCGCGAAAGTCGCCGATTTCTAAACAAAAGTTGAACACATTCTAGCGCATATTTTAGTTAATACACAAAAATACATTTATTTTCTGACATTTTAGGGAATGCTCATCGTTCAGTCTTAGAGCAATCGCCAGGCAGTAGCTATCACCATTTAGCTGAATGTGCCAGTCTTGTCTTTTGTTGATCGTTTACATTGTTTAAATATTGTACTTATTACACACTGTTTGATTGTAATGTGAATCTTACTTGTAGTTGATTGCCAACTTTGGAGGTGATGAAATCGCCATGTAAAATCGCTAATGCTAATCGATTGGATATTAAGAGTAACAACATCCTAAAAGTTTTATCCATCCAATTTTCTACCGCTTGTCCCTCTCAGGGTTGTGGGGGGTGCTGGAGCCTATCCCAGCTGCACTTGGGCGGTAGGCGGGGCACACCCTGGACAAGTCGCCACCTCATCACAGGGCCATTTTATCATCAATCAAAAATATAAAGCAGTTAAAATGTGCCAAGCATGGATAAGTGTGGAGAGAGTTGTCTGCATTTTCCCATCTTGCATTTTAATGGATTTAAATGGGTGTAATTTTGAATTTTTTTATGGTGCTTGGACATTTCTTTTTACAATATCCACAAAGTTCAGTGTTATGTGTGACCATGTGTGTTGGCTGCATTTTTTTTTTTGCGCCATGACTAGGGAAGGTTGTTTGGATTGGGTCATGTAAGTAAATTAGGGCTGCAACAACTAATCGATTAAAATCGATTATAAAAATAGTTGCCGATTAATTTAGTCATCGATTCGTTGGATCTATGTTATGCGCATGCGCAGAGGCTTTTTAAAAAAATAAATATATATATATATATATATATATATATATATATATATATATATATATAAATATATATATATATATATATATATATATATATATATATATATATATATATGCGCAGAGGCTTTTTAAAAAAATAAATATATATATATATATATATATATATATATATATATGTATATATATATATATGTGTATATATATATATATATATATATATATATATATATATATATATATATATATATATATATATATATATATATATATATACATATATATATATATTTATTTATTTTTTTAAAAAGCCTCTGCGCATGCGCATAACATAGATCCAACGAATCGATGACTAAATTAATCGGCAACTATTTTTATAATCGATTTTAATCGATTAGTTGTTGCAGCCCTAATTTACTTACATGACCCAATCCAAACAACCTTCCCTAGTCATGGCGCAAAAAAAAAAATGCAGCCAACACACATGGTGTATATATATATATACACCCACATATATATATATATATATATATATATATATATATATATATATATATATATATATATATATATATATATATATATATATATATATATATATATATATATATTAAAAAAAATAAAAAAATAAATCTTTATTCATAAACTGCAACATTTACAAACAGCTGAGAAACAATAATCAAAATAAGTATGGTGCCAGTATGCTGTTTTTTTTAAAATAAAATGCTGGAAAGGATAGAAATGTAGTTTGTCTCTTTTATCCGATTATTAATCAATTAATTGAAGTAATAATCGACAGATTAATCGATTATCAAATCAATCGTTAGTTGCAGCCCTAAAGTAAATGTGTTGTAGTGACTTCCACCGCATGTCATGGTTATTGACCTGATTTACTCACATTGTCCACAGGATGGTGGAAGATAAGCAGCAAACAGATTGTCAGATGTTTAAAATTAAATGGAAAGCACCCCCGCGACCCCAAAAGGGACAAGCGGTAGAAAATGGATGGATGGAAAACACCCTGCGGACAAATTAAAGATGCCCACTAGCCGCAATAGGTCCTTGAGACGTAATTTGGACACCGCTGGTTTAAAACTTTGATTTGAATTGAAGTGTTACAGACCACGAGGGGATACAAACAACCCCTGATCAAAACAGTTTTAAATATTGCAGGTGCAGCCATCATCCTTCCACGGCATGATCTCCCTGTGACAAGCTTTAGAAACTAGGCGTGAAAGAAGTACCTCTAAGTAGTCTGGTGTCATCCTGGAAATGATCACTGGTGAAACCTAAGTACAACATAAATATTCAACATTGAAAGGGTGACCAGAAGAAGTTCAGTCAACACAAACAAACAACTGTCAATGTCGGGGACTGATTTCTGGCGGGACAGCGTCGACCAGCTTGTTCCAGTTTAATATGAGACGTGCGGCATACAAAAGCAGAGGAATGCGCCGACATGGTGAAAGTAACGTGGCGTACTTGTTATTCATCCAAACATTCATTTCCTCTAATGCTGTCATGCACCTCCTTGCGTTTATATGCCATTTTCCTCATATTAGGGTCCCCTCACATTGGAGACATAAATACTGTCCCACTCTGACATTGGAACCATGGCGCAAGCAGGCATTGGTAGCACGGGTGTTGTGGGTGGGGCCACTGGTGGGTGCCAGTATACACATGGGTGCTAATGATGATGTCATCCAAATCATCAGCAGATATGGGGGTGAGAGTGGTAGTAGTGGGTGACTTTTGGGGGGCGTGAGTGTCCTCACATGCACATGCACAAAGAGCTGGTAGATTGTGCAGCATGCAGCGAGTGAGTACTGGATCGGGACCATGGACAGGAACGGAGAGTTGTTGCTACGCTAAATTAACTTATTACTGTGGAACCTCTGAAGCTGCCCCAAAAGAACAAACATGGTGTGACAGCTGCCACGCAGTATCAACATATTCTGCAAGACTTCTTTTTAGTTTTTGTCTTTCTCAGTGATGACGATCATTAAACAGAACATTTAACTTACTATCACTTGGGAAAATTGTATACTGTCGATGTTTTTTGTCTAGAAGTTGAAAGTGCATTGTTGAATTTATTAGCATGAAGCATACGTACTTTTGTAATAAGGGATGTAAGAAAATGCTTGATCAAGTGAAATTACTCAAACATAGAACAATAGTAGGTAAAAAAAACCCCCACTAACCTATTTACTATTAACCATCTGGGGCCGTACTTATCAAGCTTCTTAGAGTGCCATTTTACACTTAAGTCCTGAGAATTTGCGAAATTTAGTCCTACTCTCAAACTTAAGAATAAAAGCTTTTTATCAACGTTCTTAAGTCTAAGAATCACTCCTACTCTCCACGATATTTAAGAGACCTTCAGAGGTGTCTTAAGTGGTTAGGAGTTGCCAGCAGGGGATGGCACTGAGGCGAGAGAGACGTGCGCGAACGTTCATCTTTGTTTGATGACGAGCAGCTGATCAAACGGTATCGTTTAGACAGAGCGGATATTATTTTTGTCACAGATTTAATACTTTTCGATTCCTTGTTGATTTCTGCATGTGTCTGCAGTGGGCTAGTATATATAGAGCCACCCACACCAGTTTCAAATTAGTTGCCTAATTAATGAATTGGAAAGAAAATGTTATGACAGTAGCGTATGTGTGTGGCCGTGAGGTGAGTGACGTCAGTGAGTGTGTGGGCGAGAGAAGAGAGGGAGCGGTAGCGTGAGTGCCGGCGGGGACTAGTTTGTTTTGTATTATTTTGTAGTTTATTGTCAAAATATACACTCCCATTGTCCACTTAAATATTTCCAAGATATTTCTTTATTCTTAGACAAGGGATTCCCTTCCGTGATTGGTCATTTCTATGGACACAGAAATGACGTCACCTAAAATTCCGTTTACGGCACATAGTAATGTCGTAATTCAGCTCTGAGTGTGACACTTAAGATTCAGTCCTACACTTCGCTGAAAGTGTGAGTAAGACGCTTGATAACTAACTTTTAAGTGCAGCTTTCAGCGAAGAATTTATTTACTCTTAAGTCAACTCTTAGCAGACTTCTTAGGAGTAATTCTAAGAAGCTTGATAAGTACGGCCCCTGGAATGGACTTATGCTGTCTTTGAGTTGATGTGGAGTGGTAATGTTTTTTTTGGTTCAGTTAAAGTAAGCTCATGAAGCAGTAAGCTAAATGATTCGGACACGTTTCTTACTGGAAACTTTCTAATACACGTCTGACTTTGTACTTGTAAGTAATATGCAACTATCATTACTTGATACTTGTTTATATTAACAAATGTTGTTTTAGACTGCAATATTGTTCAATTGAGAATACTTATTACTCGGGATGGAACTACAAGTTCCTTTAACAACGATCATTTATTTTAAATGCACGATTAACGTTTTTGACCCTTGGCCCGTTCCGTAGTTTGGGGAAATGTGTAATGGCGTCCAGTTACTGTTGAGCACAAAATAGCTCTCAAAACTGCACAAAGAGAGGGGGACCTGATGGAAATCTCAGATTCAAAGCCAACTATGATGGTGCATGAAGAGAAACTTCACGTCCGTGTTTACTTTACAGTCAAGTGCATTGAAAACATAAAATGTAGATTGTTACTCAAACTACTTTAGTAGTTATAGCTCAGCAGAAACTAAATAGGGTAGAGAATAATTGCTATAGTGACATCCAGTGGACATGTTTAGAACAGCAGTTTCTTTCATCTCAAAGTCTTTTCTCATACCAATCACACCGTCAAACTGGCGGCTTCACAATAACTCTACACCAGGGGTGTCAAACATACGGCCCGCGGGCCGGATCAGGCCCACGAACACGGTTTACCCGGCCCGGGGGATGAGTTTGCTAAGTATAAAAATGAGCTGAAATTTTGAATGAAAGAAACTGCTGTTCTAAACATGTCCACTGGATGTCACTATAGCAATTATTTGTATATTTGTAGATGATGCTACATACTGTATTTACAGAATAAACCACATGATGTTAGTTCAACAGTTGAGGAAAATGAGTAAACTACATAAATAACATCCTGTAATTTGATTTTGATGTTATTTTCTTTATCTTGATAGATTAAAAATAACACCAATTAGAGGCTTTTAAAACTTTGCCAGACTCAATTCCACCTATTTGACCGATGAACATGATCACATCATTTATTCAGAACGTATAAATAATGACCAACGAAGATAGAATACTATTAACCGCAACATGTAAGTGTAAAAAAAAACAACAACATTATGATTTGTACATTTTCAGAATATTTTTAAACAAAGAAAACAATCTGAAGTTGTTGTTATTTTTAGGTTATCATGCCATGATTTTATCAGTTTGGCCCACTTGGGAGTAGATTTTGCTCTACGTGGCCCCTAAACTAAAATGAGTTTGACACCCCTGCTCTACACAGTCTAACCAACAAAACATCGTCTTACAATACGATCATGCTAATGTGTTATTCTGTGATATTTCTACCTAAATAAATGTTTCCTGGCAGATTGAAAATAAGTGTATTGTGACGGCAACGGCGATATGAAGGAGGAAGATTGTCCTTGAACAATCTTGTGTTCTTCTTTGCTACCACTGACACAATATTTATTACTGCAGGCATGCCTGACACCGCCCTCTGCAGGCCACATCGGGTAATTACAGTTCACTACACAATACTACCATCGCTATGGTATATTCTTTTATAACCTGTAATTGATAGTCCGCAGTTGCAGAATGTTTAAGAGGCTGAATATTACATTTTATTAATAAGTAGGTAGAGAAGGTTTAAAACACTGTCATGCAGATATCAATGCCGTTAACTTGTACAACATGTAAAGTACAGAATATCAGAAACATTTAATTAAAGTTAAAGTTAAAGTACCAATGATTGTCACACACACACTAGGTGTGGTGAAATTTGTCCTCTGCATTTGACCCATCCCCTTGGGGTGCAGTGGGCAGCAGCGGCGCCGCGCCCGGGAATCATTTTTGGTGATTTAACCCCCAATTCCAACCCTTGATGCTGAGTGCCAAGCAGGGAGGTAATGGGTCCCATTTTTATAGTCTTTGGTATGACTCGGCTGGGATTTGAACTCCAACCTACCGATCTCAATGTAGAAAAATATCACCTAACATCTTTGACAATAAAAGCATGATCGTAACAATCCACATGTTGTGTTATTAATGCGTGAAACTGCTATCTGAGCATGAAAGTGTAGCTCCTCTCCAAAATGCAAGTGCTCCTAAAGCAGGAATTCAAATTTTGTATTCCTACAAAATGCAAACTCTGGCAAGACACCAACGCACTGCAGGTATTTTTTTTAAATTCTCTTAAAAAATGTGTTTATATGCTTTTTGTGCTGAGCGGTTTCAAAGAGCATAATATTTAAAAACATTTTAATAAAGCAATTCATTGTCCAGTCATGGTATTAAAAATGCATAAATGATCTATCTAGGGTACACTTATTAATGACAAAAAATTATATCTTTCTGCGATATTGCGATTAATTTTGAGTGAACTATGAAGAATGCGATTAATCGCGATAAAAATATTTTAATCGTTTGGCAGCCCTACTTATTATGTCTGTCTAGCTGGTGTGCTCTTGTGTACTTAACTGTTGTGTAGCTGCTAGCTTCTAGTAGCGTATAGCCTACCATGTTTACCTTTTTGTAAATGACTTGACTTGTGTTTATTGGAGAACATTTAGATGTTTGCACACGCTGCAGAACTGCTTGTATCGGAGCTTATATAAGATGATATATTCCTTTTTTTTCTGATATCGGACCAATATCAAATTTAGATCTTGATCAGTCCTAATTTAAATACAGCTGTGTCATGGTTTTTGTACACCTCATTTTTCGGGGTTCTGAGGGAATTTTGTTGACCAAAAGTTAGATGTTCGTATTGCGTCGTGGTTACTGTATAACCAAACATTGTGCTTAACAAACTAGCCGTGTTTCAATCCGCAGAATCAAGTGACCAAACAGAATTGAATACGACTACAGAATATGTTGCAGGTGTCAGCACTTTGATAAAGGTGAGAAACACAATTGAATTAAAAAAAAAAAATTGTATGTAACTTTCCCCTCCACTCTTCTCTCAGCTCATCGCTATCTTTGCCAATCTTCAATAAAGGTAAAAAAGTGATATTAAAGTTTATTTATCCATTTCAATCATCAGTTATATTTATTTAACACTGTTTTCTGCATGTAAAACTATAATTATTATCTGTAAAATGTGTTTTTCGTAATATGTGTGGGTGTCTAATGGATTAATGGCATTTACATTGCCGTAGATTCTGGACTTTAAGCCGCTATTTTTTCCCTCAACTTTGAACCCTGTGGCTTATGAGACGAAGCGGCTAATTTAAGGATTTTTATACGCTAACGGCAATAAGAAAAATCATTTCATTAAAAAAACCCAAGCAAAAACACTTAGAAAGTATGGCGCCATCTTTTGGACAAATTCGCTCACTGCAGGTGCTGCAGTGTCCTTCCACCCATTCCATTCATGCTTTTTTCCCCAATCGGTGTGCTGTCAGTCTTCTAGCCCTCCATAGCGTTTCTACTCGTATGGATTCTTAATTCATCACTCCGAGCAACATTTGTAAGGGCTGTATAGCTCGGTGCCAGCAACTTGAGGGTTCCAGGTTCAATCCCCGTTTCCGCCATCCTAGTCACTGCTGTTGTGTCCTTGGGCAAGACACTTTACCCACTTGCTCCCAGTGCCACCCACACTGGTTTAAATGTAACTTAGATATTGGGTTGCACTATGTAAAAGCGCTTTGAGTCACAAAAAAAAGTGCGATATAAATATAATTCACTTCACTTTTACAATATAACTAATACTGTTTATACGGACCCATGTATGATGTCTGTAGGAGTGTTTTCATGCACATTTTTACGTGCCATTGTAATGTATTGATGAGCTAATATGCTAACATGTTTACGAGTGTCTCTGTTAGTATTATTAACTTAAAACGGCATTCCTTTTGTATTGTTTCAGTTTCACAAATTCCTCAGTAAATTCACCAAGACATCACCGTGGAATTATTGAGTCTGTTTAGCTGATTGTAGAGATAACTTCCACAGCTAGTGGGCCCATATTGACTTCTGTTTTGTTTGATCAGCCGTTTTACTGCCGTGTTACAGGCACCGTTTGGAAATAATTAAGGCATGTAAAGAAACATTCACAGACTCTTTCTGTGTAAATAACTCATTTTGCAACGTATATATGGAAACATATTTTTCTTTTAAAATGTTGTGGGTGTGGCTTAAATCCCAGTGTGCTCTATGGCCTGGAAAATACGTAATTTTTTACAGCGAAAAAATTATTCTGATTCCATACAGTTCTGTTTGGTCAAACGTTTTGGAACAGATTATCAACAAAAACCAAGATACCATTAAATGAAGTAAACATTGTGTTCAACCACAGAGGTTCCACTCAAAATAAAATAAATCCTACTTTTTTTTTTTAGTCTTTTAAAAATACTTTCTTTCAACTAAAAAAAAGCTGATTTTTGGCTGTTCTCCCAACCCTCCACGGCCCCCATCCACTGACAAAAGATATTGCAGGTCTGCGGTTGCCAGGACACGGGAGTGAGACACGACACAGCACAGCACCGCGGTGCAGACAGCGACCACACAACACGGGACACAATGAACCTGGCGCGAGAGAGAGAGCTTACTTCCTGTGGGGATCAAGTCCCTGTCTGGAATGAAGAGTTTATACCCATAATGCTTCTCCAGCACGTCAGGCAGGATCTCCAGAGCAAAGCGTTCCTCCTCGCGGGTCTCCTGACTCCACTGGTCGGGGTCCACTTTTGTGTAGGAAAGGTAGGCGTCGTAGTCTTTGTTATCTACGGACAGAGGATATGCAACTTTAAAATCACTTTGACCAGTGTTGTAGTTATAGTCGATAACGAGCACCGTTCCTGGAAAGCAAAACTTTACTATGGTGGCTGAAAATTGTCACATTTTGGCCGTTACAAACACAACATTTTTTTAATTGTCTCTCTAACGCAGGGGTCACCAACCTTTTTGAAACCAAGAGCTACTTCTTGGGTACTGATTAATGCGAAGGGCTACCAGTTTGATACACACTTAAATAAATTGCCAGAAATAGCCAATTTGCTCAATTTACCTTTAACTCGATGTTATTATTAATAATTAATGATATTTACACTTAATTGAACAGTTTAAAAGAGGAGAAAACACGAAAAAAAAATGACAATTACATTTTGAAACATAGTTTATCTTCAATTTCGACTCTTTAAAATTCAAAATTCAACTGAAAAAAGAAGAGAAAAACTAGCTAATTCGAATCTTTTTGAAAAAATTAAAAAAATAATTTATGGAACATCATTAGTAATTTTTCCTGATTAAGATTAATTTTAGAATTTTGATGACATGTTTTAAATAGGTTAAAATCCAATCTGCACTTGGTTAGAATATAGAACAAATTGGACCAAGCTATATTTATGACAAAGACAAATCATTATTTCTTCCAGAACAAAAATTTAAAAAAAAATTCAAAAGACCTTGAAATGAGATTTAAATTTGATTCTACAGATTTTCTAGATTTGCCAGAATAAATTTTTTGAATTTTAATCATAATAGGTTTGAAGAAATATTTCACAAATATTCTTCGTCAAAAAAACAGAAGCTAAAATGAAGAATTAAATTAAAATGTATTTATTATTCTTTACAATAAAAAAAATAAATGTACTTGAACATTGATTTAAATTGTCAGGAAAGAAGAGGAAGGAATTTAAAAGGTAAAAAGGTATATGTGTTTAAAAATCCTAAAATCATTTTTAAGGTATTTTTTCTCTAAAATTGTCTTTATGAAAGTTATAAGAAGCAAAGTAAAAAAATTAATGAATTTATTTAAACAAGTGAAGACCAAGTCTTTAAAATATTTTCTTGGATTTTCCAATTCTATTTGAGTTTTGTCTCTCTTAGAATTAAAAATGTCGGGCAGCTTGCTAGTAAATAAATACAATTTAAAAAATAGAGGCAGCTCACTGGTAAGTGCTGCTATTTGAGCTATTTTTAGAACAGGCCGGCGGGCTACTCATCTGGTCCTTACGGGCTACCTGGTGCCCGCGGGCACCGCGTTGGTGACCCCTGCTCTAACGCCTGCTTAAAAATTAGCTCCTCCCACCAGTTTCATGTATCGTCACGAAAACCCCTGGACACGTCTATCCTGACAAGATGCACGTAAAAGCCAAAGAGACCCATATTTGAAAACAAACAGGAACTAGGTTATACCGGTATTAGTATAGTACCGCAATACTAATGAATAATTTTTGGTATGATACCGTCTTTGAAAAGTACCGGTCTCGCGCCCGCGTCAAAGTCACATCGTGACATTGCTGGTTTTACGAGCAGAGGAGCATGTTCGGCGGCACACAATCACAGAGTACTTACAAGCAGACACAGTGTGTAGACAGAAAAGGGAGAACGGACGCATTTTGGCTTAAAAACTAAAGATAAAGGTGAACTTATAACACTGAAACGCCCTCAGGAAGAGGTGCTTTAAAACATGGCTAGCTAGCTAGCAGCTAAGGTCCATCCGCCGTCGGCAGTGTTTTAGCTACTTCTAAATCACTAATCCTGGTCTCCATGGCGACAAATAAAGTACGTTTCTTACAAGTATCATCCGTGCAGGACGAGGAATAGCTAAACATGCTTCACTACACACCGTAGCTCACCGGCGTCAAAATGTAAACAAACGCCATTGGTGGATCTACACCTGACATCCACTGTAATGATATCAGGTACAGGTTCGTATCTAGTCGATACTACTATGATTACGTCGATATTTTTTGGCATCGCAACAACTTTCGTTTTTTTTTTATGTATATTATGTTTAGAAACTCAGGAAATATGTCCCTAGATACATGAGGACTTTGAATATGACCAATGTATGATCCTGTAACTACTTGGTATCGCATCGATACCTAAATTTGTGGTATCATCCAAAACTAATGTAAAGTATCAAACAACAGAAGAATAAGTGATTTTTACATTTTAACAGAAGTGTAGATAAAACATGTTAAAAGAGAAAGTAAGCAGATATTAACAGTAAATGAACAAGTAGATCAATAATTCAGTTTCTACCACTTGTCCTTAATAATGTTGACGAAATAATAGAATGATAAATGACACAATATGTTACTACATATGTCAGCAGCTAAATTAAGAGCCTTTGTTTGTTTACTTACTAATACAAGACAAGTTGTTTTGTATGTTCACTATTTTATTTAAGGACAAACTTGCAATAAGAAACATATGTTTAATGTACCCTAAGATTTTTTGTTAAAATAAAGCCAATAATGCCATTGTTTGTGGTCCCCTTTATTTAGAAAAGTACAGAAAAGTATCGAAAATGTGTTGGGTACCGGTACCAAAATATTGGTATCGGGACAACACTAGTGTTTAGAGGCCGATACTAAGTTGATGGGCGATGACATGACATGAAAATAGCAATACGGGGCAAACACAACGGGAGTACTATGGCACCAGAAGTTAGCATGCTACTCGGGAGTAATCCCCATAGAATAGGTAGACACTGCTGTCCATTGGAACGATGCATCGACGCCATCTTGAGCAGGGCTAATATGTGACTATTTACTGCATTAGTCGCCTGTGACAGAGGTCCAGCCATGACTAAAATGTTGGTGCCAGTCAGATGCACGGCAGTTTGATGGGTCTGACAAAACCCTTGCTCAAGATGGTGGCCGTGTTGACAAGCCATCCAAGTATTCATAGCTGGGAGTAAGCCAGAGTCAGAGGACTATACACACACATGAGCACCATGCCCAGAAGAAATTCAGTGGAGTGAAATGGTAAATGTTCTGTATTTATTCAACTTTTTTTTAAAAACAATATTATAAGAGTTACTGATTTAATGAGTTGCATTCTTCTGGTATTAGCGGTTTATGTTTGTTTTGGACGCCGGTACGCGTTTTCCCTGAACTTGTGTGTTGTAAAGTAGCTATAGCCTTCCTGCCTGTTTGACTTGGCTTGGAGCCCATTGGGATCCATTAGGTTGGCATGGGGGAACTGGTTGGGAATCAAACACATACCATCTGCTCTATGCACCACTACACCACAGTGCCATTGATTCACAGGTTAAGAAAGGAGAATGTTCATCTCAAATGTCTGCTACATAACAGCTAGCCATGCTCAGGAGCCATGTAGTGGACACATGAGTGCAAGACTGCAGAAGGGGTTGGTTTTGGGGGCGATGCTGTTTATACACGCACACGGACAGCCCACGGTTATGGCGTGAACTCCTGAACTCACAGCGGCGAGTGCCAGCTGAGGCGGAGGCGGAGGCGTAATATGTGCCATGTCTCCAGGCTCCATTAAGTTTAATGGACACTACACACACTTAACTCTGACCGCACACGGGCTGCACTACCAATGAGCTGAGGGGTTCTTGTTTTCGGATTTTCGTCCAAATTCATATCACATCAAGGACAGCTGGTTGCCGCCGTAACGCGCCAATTACATTTTGTTTTGCACACATGTTTGATGCTCGTTCATTGCAGCCGGAAAGACAACAAAACAACAGACCAGTGCCAGGCGATTGGCTGGGCAGAGCGGGTTGAACAATAATTCAGAAGAACACTACAAACTATGGAGATTATACATTTAAACAACATCACTCTTATCTCATGCTGCTTTGCATGGATGTAATTGGGGGGCGGGACAGAGACGACATGTCCCCTGCACTTTTAATGCCCAAAAATAAGGTAATTGAATGGAGGCAAGTCAAACACTTGTGCCAGGCGGAAAAACAAATAATTTAAAAACGGTTGCTGTTAAACTGGTGAGTGAGAGCATAAAGTTCTTCAAACACTGTTTTTGTAATATTGCAGGTGTAGAGTAGATCAAATCGGACCAGGAAGAAATGATACATGTCGTTAGTGCCGATACCAATGGTAGTATCAATATATGATCGAAACTAGAGTGATCAGATCGGTATTTTTACTTTCACAAAATCTCATTTTTGACATTTTTGTTAATGCTTACATCCATCCATCCATCCATTTTCTACTGCTTGTCCCTTTTGGGGTCACGGGGGGTGCTGGAGCCTATCTCAGCTGCATTTGGGCGGAAGGCGGGGTACACCCTGGACAAGTCGCCACCTCATCAGACAGACAACATTCACACTCACATTCACACACTACAGCCAATTTTAATGTTGCCAATCAACCTATCCCCAGGTGCATGTTTTTGGAGACATGTGAAGTAGATGATGATTATTATTATATTATTATTATTATTAATGCTTACAAATTTAGGGAATACATCCCTAGACACAAGAAGACTTTGAAGGTAAAAAAATAAGTGATTTAAAGGTTTAGCAGATAGTAGTTTTTACTTTTGTTTAGTTATTACGACCATTGGCTTTGTTTTGTACAAACAATTGTATGTAATAAATGATAATAAGGAAGTAGTTTAAATGTTGAGTTGATATGGTTACACTGTCAATAGCATTTAATCATAAATAGGTTAAAGTATTTACATGTGATCGGTATCAGTCGATCTCACTCATAGCTGATTGGTATCAGCAGCATCAAACCCAGATTGGAACGGCCCTATTTTTGTCTGACAATTTATATATACACTTTTTTTTTCGGACGATGGGGCACGCCGGATAATTAGGCGCACTGCTGATGAGCTAATGGTCTGTTCAGGGCTATGTTCATAGAAAATGCACACCACATTATAAGGAGCATTAAAGGCCTACCGAAAGCCACTACTACCGACCACGCAGTCTGATAGTTTATATATCAATGATGAAATCTTAACATTGCAACACATGCCAATACGGCCGGGTTAACTTATAAAGTGCAATTTTAAATTTCCCGGGGAACTTCCGGTTCAAAACGCCTTTGGAGGATGACGGAAGTGTTTGGACCCTTTTGGACACAATACAAAAAGCTCTGTTTTCTTCGACAAAATTCCACAGTATTCTGGACATCTGTGTTGGTGAATCTTTTGCAATTTGTTTACTGAACAATGGAGGCTGCAAAGAAGAACGTTGTAGGCGGGATCGGTGTATGCGGCTGGCTGTAGCAACACAACAAGGAGGACTTTGTTGGATAGAAGACGCGCTAGCGGCGAACTCACCTTGACTTCCTACGTCTCCGGGCCGCCGACGGCATCGTCGATCGCTGGAACGCGGGTGAGCACGGGTGTTGATGAGCAGAAGAGGGCTGGCTGGCGTAGGTGGAGCGCTAATGTTTTTATCATAGCTCTGACGAGGTCCCGTTGTTAAGTTAGCGTCGTTAGCAACAGCATTGCTAGGCTTCGACAGGCGTCGAATACACATTAACCGTGTATTTACATGTCCAGTGTTTGGTTCGGTGTCTCCTGATAGTAGTATTGTTGATCTTCTGTCTATCCTTCCAGTCAGGGATTTATTTATTTTGTTTCTATCTGCATTTGGGACAGATGCTATCACGTTAGCTCATCCTAAAGAGCTTCGTCGTGGAGATAAAAGTCACTGTTAATGTCCATTTCGCCTTCTCGACTCTCATTTTCAAGAGGATATAGTATCCGAGGTGGTTTAAAATACAAATCCGTGATCCACAATAGAAAAAGGAGAGAGTGTGGATTCCAATGAGCCAGCTTGTACCTAAGTTACGGTCAGAGCGAAAAAAGATATCTCTTGAACTGCATTCTAGTCCGTCACTCTAACGTTCCTCATCCACGAATCTTTCATCCTCGCTCAAATTAATGGGGTAATCGTCACTTTCTCGCTCCGAATATCTCTCGCTCCATTGTAAACAACGGGGAATTGTGAGCAGCACTACCGCTTGTGACGTCACGCTACTTCCTGTAGGGGCAAGTTTTTTTTTATCAGCGAGCAAAAGTTGCGAACTTTATCGTCGATTTTCTCTACTAAATCCTTTCAGCAAAAATATGGCAATATCGCGAAATGATCAAGTATGACACATAGAATGGATCTGCTATTCGCGTTTAAATAAAAAAAAATCATTTCAGTAGGCCTTTAAAGGAGTCATATTATTATTATTTTTTTCTAAATGTAAAACACTTCCTTGTGGTCTACATCAGTGTTTTTCAACCTTTCTTGAGCCAAGGCACATTTTTTTCATAAAAAAAATACGGAGGCACACCACCAGCAGAAAAGGTAAAACAATGAAACTCCACCAGGTTGTCTTATTTTGAGTTTGTTGTTGTTTCTGTTCCTGTCTTGCGCTGTTATTTTGGTGACCCTTCCTGTTTTGTTGGTGTTCTCCTGTAGCAGCTTCACGCCTTCCTTTGAGTGCTATTGCCCGCACCTGCTTTGTTTTCGCAATCAAGACTATTTAAGTTGTGCGTACACTATCCTTCTTTGTGGGGACATTGTTGATTGTAATGTCATGTACGGATGTACTTTGTGGACGCCGTCTCTGCTCCACACGCTGTAAGTCTTTGCTGTCGTCCAGCATTCTGTTTTTCTTTACTTTGTACTTCAGTTTTACTTTTGTTTTGCATAGCCATCCCTATGCTTCATTGCCTTTTCCTAGCGGGACTTGCCTTTTGTTCATTTTTGGTTTAAGCGTTACATACTTTTTTACCTGCACGCTGTCGCCCGCTGTGCTCTGCCTATTGGGATCACGACAAACCATCCTCAACGCGTTCCGACTTCTACAAAGCAATGAACTACCTGCTGCCACCTACTGATATGGAAGAGTATTAAAATGGTTACTCTGCCGAGCTCTACACAGCACAGGCACTAGACAACGGCACATTATTATAAATATTGATTTGCAAAACATATTTGTTGGACCAATTAGGTGAAGTTGCATAATTTCCCACGGCACGCCAGACAATATCTCATGGCACACTAGTTTGCCGCGGCACAGTGGTTGAAAAACACTGGTCTACATAACATGTAATGGTGGTTCTTTGGTCAAAATGTTGCATAGATGATGTTTTATTTTCTAACCGTCTCTTCAGGATGCGCCGTTTTGTGGGCGGTCTTAATTACTGGACCACTTCTTTTTATATTATATATAAATAACATTGTGAACTCATCAATTATTCTTCACAAAAGTAATTTTTGCTGATGACACACATTTATTCATGTCACACAAAAATCCTGAAAAGCCTTCAAGCTATTGTCAATAGTGAATTAGTTCAAGTAGATCATTGGTTCAAATGTAATAAATTATTCTTCAATATAAATAAAACAAACTTGATTATATTTCGTTCAATTAGAGGCCGTAAAGACGTTGACAGGATACTGATTAAAATAAGGGATAAAGCAATTGAGAGAGTTGAGAGCACTAAAATTCCTTGGAGTATACACAGATGGATTTATACATTTCAAAAGCCATATTGAATATTGGATGAATAAAGATCTAAACATGTCGGTCTACTCTCAAAATTGAGGCACTTTCTTCCTCCTAACGCTCTCCTAATTCTGTATCGGATTCTATTTGAAGCACATACAAACTATTGCAATGTCATATGTTGCAACACGTATCCCAGTTATCTTAAAAAACTGGAGATTCTTCAGTAGAAAGTCATACGTGTTGTATCACGGGCAAACTTCATTGCTCCCTTAAATCCTCTTTTGAATGGGTACAATCTTCTGAAGCTCACGGAGTGCGACAGATTCCACAGTGCTTGTATTATGTATAACGTAGTATATGGATTAAATTCTAGACTCTGCCAGCTCATTCCAGTGACCACTACTTCTCACAGACATAACACTGGAAGTAAACCTTTATTAAGAGGGGAACATGGTCATGTAAAGTGTACAAGCTTTAGTATAGCCTTTAGAGGCCCGATGATCTGGAATGACATTGATAGCTCTATACAAGAATCACATCCTTTAAACATTTTTAAAAAGAGTTTTAAGCTAAATTTATTGCCACGTTATGCTTAGTACATCTAGCACACCCCTTATGGTTGAGGAATTCACATTTGTCGCATACTTTTGGTCTTGACCTCTGTATGTATGATGAGATTATCGCATATATTCAAGATGCAACCTTTTAATTACATTTGAATAATAGGATATTGAGACTGATTTGGTGGATTTAAAGATTCCCTTTTTTACTTATAAATGAAATTGTAAATGGGTATTTGATGGGTAGATTTTGAAATGTACTGTATTTTGTAGAGATGTCTGATAATATCGGACTGCCGATATTATCAGCTGATAAATGCTTTAAAATGTAATATCGGAAATTATCGGTATCGGTTTCAAAAAGTAAAATGTATGACTTTTTAAAATGCCGCTGTATGGAGTGGTAGACGGACGTAGGGAGAAGTACAGAGCGCCAATAAACCTTAAAGGCACTGCCTTTGCGTGCCGGTCCAATCACATAATATCTATGGCTTTTCACACACACAAGTGAATGCAAGGCATACTTGGTCAACAGCCATACAGGTCACACCGAGGGTGGATGTATAAACAACTTTAACACTGTTACAAATATGCACCACACTGTGAACCCACACCAAACAAGAATGACAAACACATTTCGGGAGAACATCCGCACCGTAACACAACATAAACACAACAGAACAAATACCCAGAACCCCTTGCAGCACTAACTCTTCCAGGACGCTACAATATACCCCCCTCCCAACCCCGCCCACCTCAACCTCCTCATGCTCTCTCAGGGAGAGCATGTCCCAAATTCCAAGCTGCTCTTTTGAGGCATGTTAAAAAAAATAATACACTTTGTGACTTCTATAATAAATATGGCAGTGCCATGTTGGCACTTTTTTCCATAACTTGAGTTGATTTATTTTGGAAAACCTTGTTACATTGTTTAATGCATCCAGCGGGGCATCACAACAAAATTAGGCATAATAATGTGTTAATTCCACGACTGTATATATCGTATCGGTTGATATCGGAATCGGTAATTAAGAGTCGGAAAATATCGGAATATCGGCAAAAAAAGCCATTATCGGACATCCCTAGTATTTTGTATATTATATGATGATGTATATTTTAACTGTGGGTCCCTGTCCATAAGCTTATGTGCTTCTAGGGATGACCTCATTGCAGAACGGACTCTGATATTAACAAAAGAAACAATAATGAAATACAAAACTATGTCTGTCTGTAAATAAATAAAGAAATAAAAATGAATAAATATGTGGCTCCACTTCCACAGCGTCTTCTCCCCGCCATCTTTGTTGTAGTTTTTAGCGCTTCCATAGCGAGTCTACTGACAGATGTAAGTTACAACTGTACGCAGTGGAGGATGACAAGAACAACAAGAGGATAAGTTGCTTACTGACTACAATGGCGTACCCGCGCAAAGCACTTTGGGTAAACCTTTACGTCAAATGAACAGGCGTCATACTGCAGTATAGTATCTCTTATGTGTGGCTGCCATCTACTGGTCACACTTATCATCACACCACGTACCAAATAAAATTGCTTCGAGGTCGGTAAGCACAACCAGAACAATTACGCACATTAGGCGCACTGTTGATTTTTGAGAAAATAAAAGCATTTTAAGTGTGCCTCATAGTCCGGAAAATACCGTGTGGCATGCGGTGTACCACTTTTACGATTGGGTTCACAATGGGTGGGATAAGAACACATGATGTGCTTAAATAGCCTGACAATGGTTTCTTCTCACCTCCGTCTAAGTCCTCGCTGCCGAAGTGGTTCCTGTAGAAGAGCATGAACTGGATCCTGTAGCACTTGTAGAGCGTCACCAGGCAGATGAGCAGCATGAGGATGGCACCAAGACCACCCGCCAGTTCCACTGTGTACATCAGCTCAGCTGCAGAGAGAGAGAGAGAGAGAGAGAGAGAGAGAGAGAGAGAGAGAGAGAGAGAGAGAGAGAGAGAGAGAGAGAGAGAGAGAGAGAGAGAGAGAGAGAGAGAGGTTGTGTTAAAGCAGGGGTGCCCAAACTTTTTCCACCGAAGGCCACAGATGGACGAAACAAAGCATGCTAGAAAACTAGAAAATGTAATCCATCCATCCATTTTCTACCGCTTGTCCCTGATGGGGTCGCGGGGGGTGCTGGAGCCTATCCCAGCTGCACATTGCGTGAATGTTGAAGAGCAAAAGCCGAACTGAAATGCTAACAGTTAGCACGCTGGCCAGATAGTGCCGAGTAGTGTTGTAACGATACCAATATTTTGGTACCGGTACCAGAATTATTTCGATACTTTTCGGTACTTTTCTAAATAAAGGGGACTACAAAAAATTTTCATTATTGGCTTTATTTTAACAAAAAATCTTAGGGTACATTAAACATATGTTTCTTATTGCAGTTAAGTCCTTAAATAAATATATATACTGTATATATATATATATATATATATATTTTTCATAAAGAAATACAATCATGTGTGCTTACGGACTGTATCCCTGCAGACTGTATTGATCTATATTGATATATAATGTATATATTGTGTTTTTTATGTTGATTTAATTAAAAAAAATAAATAAAAAGTTTTATTTTTTTTTTTTAAATTTCTTGTGCGGCCGGGTACCGGTCCGCGGCCCGGTGGTTGGGGACCACTGTCTTAAAGCACCTCTTCCTAAAGATGTTTCAGTGTTATAACTTCACCTTACAACCCTAGCGCCGAGTAACAAAAATATGAGCGAAACGAGCCAAAAAAAGCTAGCATGCTAACAGTTAGCATTATTGAATATATACACTATCCTGCTAAATTAGATTAAAGCTAGCATGCTAAAAATGCTAACTGTAACATGCGTAAAGTACCAAAATACTCTGAGGTGTGTACCGTATTTTTCGGACTATAAGTCGCAGTTTTTTTCATAGTTTGGCCGGGGGTGCGACTTATACTCCGGAGCGACTTATGTGTGAAATTATTAACACATTACCGTAAAATATCAAATAATACTATTTAGCTCATTCACGTAAGAGACTAGACGTATAAGATTTCATGGGATTTAGCGATTAGGAGTGACAGATTGTTTGGTAAACGCATAGCATGTTCTATATGTTATAGTTATTTGAATGACTCTTACCATAATATGTTACGTTAACATACCAGGCACGTTCTCAGTTGGTTATTTATGCCTCATATAACGTACACTTATTCAGCCTGTTGTTCACTATTCTTTATTTATTTTAAATTGCCTTTCAAATGTCTATTCTTGGTGTTGGGTTTTATCAAATACATTTCTCCAAAAAATGCGACTTATATATGTTTTTTTCCTTCTTTATTATGCATTTTTGGCCGGTGTGACTTATACTCCGGAGGGACTTTTACTCCGAAAAATACGGTACCAGAAAAAAACAGTTTAAAATGCTAGCATGTCAACGTTAGCATGCATCAAGTACCAAAACATGACCTACAAAATTACCCCCCCCAAAAGATAGCATATTAACGTTAGCATGCTAACAGGTCTCATTCGTCAACTACCGAAATATTTGACGCTGAGGTGTATACTGTACCTGTAAAATTAGCAAAAAAAAACTAGCACGCTAATATTAGAATGCTAACGATTGTGCCGCGGGCCGTCTAAAAACATGCTATGGAACGTAAATGGCCCCCGTGCCGCTCTTTGGACACCCCTGTGTTAAAGCATGCAGTGGGGGCACACTCAGTGAACAGGGTCTGTGCCTGCATGGCCCCTGGCTGTTGGCACTTCACACTGATGCCAACACGGCGATGCTGGTAAACACTGCTTTTGAGTGACACGCCTGCTAAGATCAGCGCAGCGTGTGTGTGTGTGTGTGTGTGTGTGTGTGTGTGTGTGTATGTGTGTATGTGAAGTGGTGCTCCAGGCGATTCCCACTGAAGAGGCCCACTCTGCCCTGCAGCCCAGAGGAATCTGCATGCAAGGAATTGCTTTTCGCATTTTGTCATTTCTACATCTTTCGAGAGTCTTAACTTCCTCTCAGCGCTGCCAATGAAGAACCCCTCCGACTAATTCACCTCTCACGGTGTGGCTCTGTGCAATCCTCCCCAGGTACACTCGGAGGCTGCCAATTCTGGCCTGGGGGGAGCCAGCTTCTACTTAAACAGTGCATGAGGCTAAAGCTCCACCTGGCATCCAGACCATCACTCTTTCAGACAAATGAGCTCCCGACTCGCACATCTGGCAGGTTAAAGATGTTGCATCGCTTTTGTGCTGCTGCTGCTGCTCTTCAATAACAACGAGTGCAGCAAAGTAGAGTTCATGTAAACACTGATGAATGTTTGGAGTTTGCAGGAGAGCCAAAGGAACCTCTAAGTCAGTGGTTCTTAACCCGGGGTTCGGCGGAGGTCAAGACACACCCGACTCATGGTGTGAATAAAAACTTCTCCCTATCGGCGTATTACGGATACGACAACAGCAGAAGTCAGACTGATTTGCAGGTGTGTAATTTGTTGTGAGTTTATGCTCTGTGTTGGTTTTGTTGTTTGAACAAGGTGATGTTCATGCACGGTTCATTTTGTGCACCAGTAAAAAAACATGGTAACACTTTAGTATGGGGAACATATCCACCATTAATTAGTTGCTTATTAACATGCAAATTACTAACATATTGGCTCTTAACTAGTCATTATTAAGTACTTATTAATGCCATGGCCTTATTATAACCCTAACCCTCTAACCCTAACCCTAACCAAATAACTCTAAATTAAGTATTTGTTACTTAAAATATGTTCCCCATACTAAAGTGTTACCAAAAACATATAACTTTGTCTTGAATTTGAAAAAAACATTTTATTTTTCACTAAAGAAGGGTTTGGTGAATGCGCATATGAAACTGGTGGGGTTCGGTACCTCCAACAAGGTTAAGAACCACTGCTCTAAGTTCACCAAGTACCACCTCAGAAAACACATTACCGCCATACAGTAGCGTAGTAGGCCTAAGTATCCATTAAAAACAAGGCAGAGGTTTTATTTAACAAGATATTATTTGGGGCCACTGTAACATCACACATAGTTTGAATATGGGAAAATAAAACACTGCACTTTAGTCATGTGATTCTTTGGCGTACCACTAGATCAGACCTGGGCAAATTAAGGCCCGGGGGCCGCATGTGGTCCGTTAAGCTTTTCAATCTGGCCCTCCGGACATTCCCAAATCATTTTTTTTTCAAATTACTATAAGTCTTGAACTATATATATTAGAGATGTCCGATAAATGCTTTAAAATGTAATATCGGAAATTATCGGTATCGTTTTTTTTATTATCGGTATCGTATTTTTAATTTATTTTTATTTTTATTTTTTATTTATTTAATCAACATAAAAAACACAAGATACACCTACAATTAGTGCACCAACCCCAAAAACCTCCCTCCCCCATTCACACTCATTCACACAAAAGGGTTGTTTCTTTCTGTTATTAATATTCTGGTTCCTACATTATACATCAATATATATCAATACAGTCTGCAAGGGATACAGTCCGTAAGCACACATGATTGTGCGTGCTCTGGTCCACTAATAGTACTAATCTTTAACAATTAATTTGACTAATTTTCATTAATTACTAGTTTCTATGTAACTGTTTTTATATTGTTTTACTTTATTTTTTATTCAAGAAAATGTTTTTAATTTATTTATCTTATTTTATTTTATTAATTTTTTTAAAAAGGACCTTATCTTCACCATACCTGGTTGTCCAAATAATAATATGTTAATTCCACGACTGTATATATCGGTATCGGTTGATATCGGTATCGGTAATTAAGAGTTGGACAACATCGGAATATCGGATATCGGCAAAAAAGCCATTATCGGACATCCCTAATATATATACCTGTATATACCATAAGTATTTCAATGGTTGAAATCTACGCTTTTGCATGATATACTAGGTCAGTGTTTTTTAACCTTTTTTGAGCCAAGGCACATTTTTTTCATTAAAAAAATACGGAGGCACACCACCAGCAGAAAAGGTTAAAAAATTAAACTCCACCAGGTTGTCTTATTTTGAGTTTGTTGTTGTTTTCTGTGTTTAGTGCTTTAGTTCCTGTCTTACGCTGTTATTTTGGTGACCCTTCCTGTTTTGTTGGTGTTCTCCTGTAGCAGCTTCACGCCTTCCTTTGAGTGCTATTGCCCGCACCTGCTTTGTTTTCGCAATCAAGACTATTTCAGTTGTGCGTACGCTATCCTTCTTAGTGGGGACATTGTTGATTGTAATGTCATGTACGGATGTACTTTGTGGACGCCGTCTCTGCTCCACACGCTGTAAGTTTTTGCTGTCGTCCAGCATTCTGTTTTTGTTTACTTAGTAGCCAGTTCAGTTTTACTTTTGTTTTACATAGCCATCCCTATGCTTCAGTGCCTTTTCCTAGCGGGACTTGCCTTTTGTTCATTTTTGGTTTAAGCGTTACATACCTTTTTACCTGCACGATGTCTCCCGCCGTGCTCTGCCTATTGGGATCACGACAAACCATCCTCGACACGTTCCGACTTCTACAAAGCAATGAACTACCTGCTGCCACCTACTGATATGGAGTATTACAAGATTACCCTGCCAAGCTCTACACAGCACAGGCACTAGACAACGGCACATTATTATGATCATTGATTTGCAAAAAAATGTTTTTGGACCAATTAGGTAAAGTTGCATCATTTCCCACGGCACACCAGACAATATCTCATGGCACACTATTGTGCCGCGGCACTGTGATTGAAAATCACTGGACTATGGTAATCTAATTAGTCACTATGATCATCGAATTAGTTACTATGGTAATCGAATTAGTTACTATGGTCAACAGCCATACAGGTCACACTGAGGGTAGCCGTATAAACAACTTTAACACTGTTACAAATATGCACCACACTGTGAACCCACACCAAACAAGAATGACAAACACATTTCGGGAGAACATCCGCACTGTAACACAACATCAACACAACAGAACAATTACCCAGAACCCCTTGCAGTACTAACTCTTCCGGGACGCTACAATATACCCCTCCACCCCCAACCCCGCCCACCTCAACCTCCTCATGCTCTCTCAGGGAGAGCATGTCCCAAATTCCAAGCTGCTGTTTTGAGGCATTTAAAAAAAAATAATGCACTTTGTGACTTCAATAATAAATATGGCAGTGCCATGTTGGCACTTTTTTTCATAACTTGAGTTGATTTATTTTGGAAAACCTTGTTACATTGTTTAATTTATCCAGCGGGGCATCACAACAAAATTAGGCATAATAATGTGTTAATTCCACGACTGTATATATCGGTATCGGTTGATATCAGAATCAGTAATAAAGAGTTGGACAATATCGGAATATCGGACATCTATAGTTCAAAGTGTAGGAAAAAAGTAGCGGTTTATAGTTTTATGGAATTGACAGTATTATTTGTGCTTAAACAGTACAGGGTCAATATCAGCCGATAGTTAAAGCTGCAAAATCGGTATCGTATCGGAAGTAAACACCCTTAATATTTATCGTGCACAGACGTTACTCATAGTGGTCGCACGACCTCACTTTAGAGATTCCACTGACATTTATGCCTGTGAGCAAGATACTGATGTATGAAATATCAAGTTCAAACCGGAATGTGTTGTTAGCTACTAGAAGGAGGAGAAAAATAGGATGAGAAATCAGACGTGAAAGATGATCAAAGTAAACAATCGGACCGCTTGTATCCTCAGGCTGCCTCTACTCTCTCTCCTCAAGTGTACAGCGTATGAACTGTAATCCATAATACTGTCCCGTTTCCCCCGGTAACAACGTCCTCGTGCTGCTAGATTGTGGTACCTTTCTTGACGAGTTGGATATTGGCATGTCGCCGACCGTTGCCGTTCTCCACGTAGCAGGTGTAGTTGCCCAGGTCGCTCTCCTCCAGGGAATCAACGGTGAGCGAGATGGAGACCTCTTGCTCCCCCAAGTGCTCACGGATTGTCCTGCGGGGGTACGGCAGAGTCAGTTTGTGGCGTGACAAGTGCAAATGTTCAAGTGGAACATGAACGTGGGAGCTTTTACCACATAGGAACTTTTTTGCAGATGTAAATAGAACAGGATCACAGTTATATTTCCTTGGTGATGACGCCGCCTCAGCCGATATCACATTATTGTCCACTAATTATTGCCCATATGTCATTGTCAACAATATTTTGAGACCACTTTAAGAATGAATGGAATAATAATCTACAATATTAATAATGTAAGTAACTTTTTCAAATGCCAAAAAAAGGGTGAAAAACAAGTTAAATCGTGATTAATCACAACAAATTATTGCATGCAGATTAATCCTGCAAATGTATTTAGACCAGGGGTGTCCAAACTTTTTCCACTGAGGGACGCACACGGAAAAATTAAAGCCTGCGGGGGCTATTTTGATAGTTTTCATTTTCAAATCATAACAAAATATATGGATTTTGGGTTTTTTTTCCCTTTAGGGCTCCTGAGGACCATAAAGGGTCTAAGTCATTAAAATGTTAAAAACAAGTCAAATTATTTTTTTTATTTTTTTTATATAACGCTTACAGTAAATCTCTACAGTATATCAACTTCAGGTTGATATAAAATTTAAAAAAACAAAAAGGTTTTATGCCTTTTCTGTCAAGACAACTTTGTTTTTTATAATAAAACTGAAATATGCAGTATTTCCCCCACTGCCCAAAACATTCAGAAAGCAATGTTTGATGTGAAGTAATTAGAGCCTTAAAAACATCAATAATGCAAGACACCATTGATACTAATTCATTGTCATTTTTGAGTAATCACAGTGAAAAGATGAATAAAATCCCATTAAATATATTTAGGATACAAAAGGTGCTCCACTCATAAAGTGATACATTTGTATTAGTTTTTTTTTTACTTTCAACACTTAAGTTACGAGCTCAACTTCAGATATATCTGTCGATTTTACGTTTAAACTATTATTTTGTTTGTTTTATGCTCTTTTGTCAAAGAAAACGTTGATGTTTTTGTATGGCAACCACACAATATATGCAATATTTTCCACATAAAACATTTTAAAGTGAAATATTTTAAATAATTGGAGCCTTGAATAGGTCAATAATTCATTATAACATTGATTTTTTTAAATTTTTTAAGCAGTGGCAAAAAAAAAGAAAAATAAAGATAGACAAAAGAAAAAAAAAACTGCCTGCATGGCAGCTTTGTGTCAACATTGCAACTTTTTCTAGTTAGATTTCACCTCATTCCACTTTTTGTAATGTTTATTTTTGCAATAGCATTTCCAGAATGCGTGGCGGGCCGGTAAACAATTAGCTGCGGGCCGCAAATGGCCCCCGGGCCGCACTTTGGACACCCCTGATTTAGACAGTACATGCTTTGTTAAAGGGAGCTGGAATTTTGCCTATTGTTCACCATCATTAGGAAAGACATAACGACGAATGCATTTTAAAATAAATGCATTCTAACTTGTAAATAAATGTAAATAAAAGCCTGCTTACAGCCGAGCCAATGGGAGGTCCTCTATTCCGCCTGTAAAACCCAATAAATTACAATCCAAAAACCGCCAACAATACTTAATTTACATTCCATGACTTGAATATTAACCAAGTATGAGTGATTTTGTTATTATAAGCGCTAACGCAGACAAACTATTTATCGCGGCGCCGCGATTACCAGCTGGTGTAGCTATGCTGATATCATCGACTGGTGGGCTGCTTCATGGAAGTTTATTGTAGATCATAAATCATGCTTCTCACCTTGACAGTCAAAGGATGAGGATGTAATTCCACACATTGATAGACTTTGACAGCCAATTTACACCCGAAAATGGCAAGAAACACACAAAACAACCCTTTTCTTCGTGATTATTATGATTAATTATTTATCTAAACGGGAGTATGACAAGACTATGTGAGTCTGCATCCTAATGACAGCAGACATTGTACAGTAAGTGATATTTTATTATGTTTGTTGGCTCTCATAGAGTCTGCAGTGAGTAATAATAAGTGATGTTGTCGAAGGAAAAAAGCTAAGATCATGATGCATTTTTGAAATGAATGCACTGCATATGTTTAAAATTAGCAAAATATTAAAAGTTATTATAGATGTTACTACATTACATATATACTTACATCACGTATATAAAACCTCAATGGAGGTGTTTGGATGTTTTTTTAAGGGCTTTGTAGGCAGAATGGAGTGACTCCCATTTGTGCTTGTCTTACATAATGATTGTGAATGATAGGTTCCCTTTAATTTAACCTTTTAAGGCCCAAGCTGTTTGTTTACATGCTTTTTTAATTTCTCTTTGCTATTTGGGTTTATTGGAACCTAATTAGAATAAAAACTAAAAATCATCTTTTGATATGATGTACTTAGTCCATAAGTAACAAACGTGTACTTCATATTTAGTGACATGCTAATTCTTATTTCGACAGTTTTTTTTTCCAAATTCCATTGTATGTTATACTCTTCTGACACCACCAGATGGCAGTATAAGTGTCCACATAAGGGCCATAAGACCCCAATTCAGTAGTGTACACAATTTTGGAAACAAGAGCTAAAAGGTGCTGTCCACGCATGTGGCCACTAAGGCCTTTAGAGGTAAAGCAAAAACATAAGACGGTGAAAAATAAGTTAACTCGTGATTAATCACAAAAAATGTTTGCATTATTCATGTATATATGCAGATTAATCCAGCAATTTATTTTCACCATACATGATCCTTTAACCTTAAGCATGGATGGTTACCTGAAAGGTGTGGGTTGTTATCAGGTCAACGCATACGCCAGTACTAAATGCTAGCTGGTCAATTTCACTTGAAACACACCCTGACTGGACTTAAGACAAAACTGTTAGCAAGTTTTGAGTAAACAACTAACGTGCATTCAAGTAAAATATGTCTTCAAATGTTCCTGTATGACATTCTCATAATAAAATTGCATTTGTGTCGAAGTATCGGGGTCTCTTTTTTAGGTTTATTTAAATTATGCAAGGGAGTATTTTTTTAACATTTTAATGAAAAGGATGAAAATAAGTAAACAATAAAAAATGCATATTGATTGTCTGGAAGTGCAGTTTTTTCCCCAGTTGTAAAACCTGGGTCAAGCGTTTTTTTGTTTATTTTTATTTATTAATTTTTTTGCTGTTGCCATCACTTTGCAACAAATCCGGCATACTGGCTCATTCATCCGCGTTTGGTCGGCTCATTTTCCTCATTCTGTGCCACGACACAAACACACGTTTGGCTTTGCAATCCTATTTTTTCTTCCTAATCGTCGTTGGCTTGCTAGCGTGTCGCGACTGTCGGAAGCTAGCAGTCTCGCCTCCGCTCACCGAGACAAATATCGTGGATGACTGACAAGAGGGTTCACTCTACTGCAATTGGATAAACATGCAAGTGTGCCCCGTTTAAAATAAAAGAAAGACACAAACAGGGCAATGCACCAATACCTACAAAATTATGGAGTTTATTTTCTTTTTATTTATCGGTCCAAGGCCAAGTGATGACCAGTGTTTGTAAAATTACTTAAAAAATGTGTGTGTGTGTAATTAGCCTACACGTTGTTTGCTGTGGGATGTTGCCTCTTCTTATTTGATATCAAGTTCCTTTTAGTGTGGTGCTCGTAAAAAGTTACTTCCTGCATTGAACTTGCTTGCTTGATGACATACAACCAAGTCAAAAGTAGCACGCCATGTTGCATCAAACACATCGGGAACAGCGTTGTAACGCTGCATAAAATGAATTAGATTACCCGTTACAAGTAAAAGTAACGGCGTTAGTAACGGCATTGTTATGTGACGCCATTGTGACAGAGAACGTGACTTTATCTACTTTCGCAGCTGCTCAGCGACTACCAAAAATATCAGAAAAACCTCGAGAAAACAATAACTCAACACCGCAGGGGGCCCAAAAAAGTCATTAGAATCTTAATAAAATATGGATTTTTCCCTGTCAAAATGTTTTTTATGTCACAGTGTGATTCCCGAAAGAAATCACGAGTGAGTATTATGATTAGGGTTGGGTATCGAGTATCGATTGGAACAGGGACTAACTTTCCGATTCTCCCGGAATTGTTCAAAAGTTTAAATTTCGATTCCTAGTTTCGATACCCAGTCCGCCGACCGGAAAAAAAGAATAAGTCCGCCGACCGGAAAAAGAAGCCGCTAAACACCAACGAAGAATCAATCAATCAATCAATCAATGTTTATTTATATAGCCCTAAATCACAAGTGTCTCAAAGGGCTGTACAAGCCACAACGACATCCTCGGTACAGAGCCCACATACGGGCAAGGAAAAACTCACCCCAGTGGGACGTCGGTGAATGACTATGAGAAACCTTGGAGAGGACCGCATATGTGGGTAACCCCCCCCCCCCTCTAGGGGAGACCGAAAGCAACGGATGTCGAGTGGGTCTGACATAACATTGTGAAAGTCCAGTCCACAGTGGATCCAACACATCAGCGGGAGTCCAGTCCACAGCGGGGCCAACAGGAAACCATCCCGAGCGGAGACGGGTCAGCAGCGCAGAGATGTCCCCAACCGATGCACAGGCTAGTGCCGGAAGTGTTAGCATAGCCGAGCCTATGTAGCCGAGCGAGTCAGTCAAGCATGGATAGCGGGCGTCGGCGGTCGAAGTGTGGCTTTATTTTACTAAAAAAAATGAAATATCGGCAAAATGTAACACGTGCGACAGGACTGTTTCCTGCTTAGGAGGGTGCACGTCGAACACGATGAAGCACCTCCGAGTACAAATAAATGCGTGTCCCGTCTTCGACACGCTGCGCCGACCGTCCTCCTGTGCCTCTTCCTCTGGCTTCGACGCCCAGCCTGGCACCTCGGTGACTGCATTGCAGTCCGAATCCGGTAAGTAAAACAATATATATGCAATAAATAATGTGTTTTGCGGCAACGTCGAGGCAGCTAACAAATTAGCCCGCATATTTTTTCATAGAAAATTTACAACCTGCTAGCCAGGCTCCGCGATGTGCTCAGCGTACTCCGTTCACCGTAGCGGCAATGGGGAAGATGTCGGTGCCACAGACGGAAGAGTGCCACAGAAAGGTCACTGCACACATAGTCAAAAGACTGCATCACTTTTCAGAGGTGGAATCTCCAACATTTAGGTTAGTTAAGCAATAACGTTAGAGCTAAGCTAATTGATACTGGGCTAAACAGTAACAGCAACATTACATGTTTGTTTATGTTTGCAGGGATATGGTGAAAACTCTCAACCCAAAATACATACCACCTTCCAGGGACTACCTGTCAAACACTTTAATCCCGGCATGGTACAAGAAGAATCGGAATCGAAACAAAGAATCGGAATCGTTCGAATTCAAACGATACCCAACCCTAATTATGATTCATTCTTTATCAGTATGACAACATTCTATCAGTCTGCGTCCTAATGACAGTAGACATTGTACTGTAAGTGATGTTTTATTATGTTTTTTTGGCTTTCATAAAGTCTGCAGTGAGTAATAATCAGGGATGTTGTGGAAGGAAAAAAGCTAACGTCATGATGCGTTTTCGAAATGAATGTTTAAAATGAGCAACATATTAAATGTTATTATCAATGTTACTACATTACATATATACTTACATCATGTATATAAAACATAAAAGGGAGGTGTTTGGATGTTTTTTTAAGGGTTTTATTGGCAGAATGGAGAGAGTCCCATGTGTGCTTGTCTTACATAATGATTGTGAATGATAGGCACAATGTGAAAAAAAAAAAGTGCAGTTCCCCTTTAAGGTAATGCAAAAACATAAGACTGTGAAAAATAAGTTAACTCATGTCATCCAAAAATATCAGAAACACCTCAAGAAAACAATAACTCAACACCACAGGGGGCCCAAAAAAGTCATAAGCAGAGAACGGCGTCTTAATAAAATATGGATGTTTCCCGGTCAACATGTTGTTTATGTCGCAGTGTGAATCCCAAAAGAAATCACAACTTCAAAATTAGTCTCAGACGGAGCGTTTTTGATACCCATACCGTAAATCTCCGTGACATGTCATCCCGCGCTATCACCAAACCTTTACTCTGGCTGTTTACATCCATCCTTCAACAGGTAATACCTTCTGACCTGCCGGGTCTCCAGACAGTGACATTATAATGGTTGTCAAAGCAGAAGACAACCTTCAAATAGACCAATAATGTCTCCGTATATTACTCCGCTTTGGCCAATAACTGGTGAGGAGTAGAAAAACGATGATCTGACCGCTGCGGGAATTGTTGCTGACACAATAAAGCCTCAACCCTGAACTATTCCTTCCCTCGCAAGTTGATTGAATCGTAGCTCGGTCGACATATTTAGTGATATTTGGTTTCCCTTAATTGAACTTAAAACAATTGGACTGTGTGACCCTTTCTCTGTTGAATGATGTTTAGAGGGACTAATAAAGGCTGAGAACTTTAGGTCATTGTCACGAAAAGTTGTACCTTTCATGTCAAAGCCAATTACCAGAACTTTCTCCAACTGTTAACAGAGCTACGGCCACGCTCGGCTTCAAACGCTAATGGACCTCCGACCAATTTAAGGCCAGTGCAACACTTTGTACTCCACACCCTGTTGTCACTGCGGAAATGAGCACACACACACACTAAGTACACTAAGGCAGTGTTTTTCAACCTTTTCTGAGCCGAGGCACATTTTATTCATTGAAAAAATCCCCAGGCACACCATCAGCAAAAAACATTAAAAAATGAAACTCAGCAGTCCATATTGACAATTAAAAAGCCGTTCTCGCAATTGTTGGATATGAATTCAAACCATAACCAAGCATTCATCACTATAGCTCTTGTCTCAAAGTAGGTGTACTGTCACGACCTGTCACATCACGCCGTGACTTATTTTGACGTTTTTGCTGTTTTCCTGTGTGTAGTGTTTTAGTTCTTGTCTTGCGCTCCTATTTTGGTGGCTTTTCCTCTTTTGTTGTTATTTTCCTGTAGCAGTTTCATGTCTTCCTTGAACGCTTTTCCCCCGCACCTGCGTTGTTTTCGCAATCAAGACTATTTAAGTTGTGCGGACGCTATCCTTCTTTGTGGGACATTGTTGATTGTCAGGTCATGTACGGATGCTCCACACACTGTAAGTCTTTGCTGTCGTCCAGCATTCTGTTTTTGTTTACTTTGCAGCCAGTTCAGTTTTAGTTTCGTTCTGCAAAGCCTTCCCTAAGCTTCAAAACCCTCCTTAAGACCTACCTCTTCTCGCTGGCCTTTGACCCGAGCTGAGTCCGCCCACTAGGCCACCATTTCTAGTCCCCCCCCCCTCCCACCCCTTCGCTTTAGTTGTGTTTTTCAATTTGTAGCACTTTTATTATTATTATTTTTTATTCTGCAAATTTTTAAAACTTTTTTATTCGACCCCTTTTACCGTATTGCATTTGCATTATCTTGTTTAGCACACTCATTGTTTATGTTCTTTGTTTGTTTTTTTTGTTTTGCTTAGTTGTTTTTTGTTGTTGTTGTTTTTTTTTGTTTTTTGTTTGCTCCATGCTTTTTTTAACCTGTAAAGCACTTTGGTGCAATCTAAAAAGTTGTTGAAAATGTGCTATATAAATAAAGTTGACTTGACTTGACTTGACTTCAATGCCTTTTCTTAGTGGCGCTCGCCTTTTGTTTATTTTTGGTTTAAGCATTAGACACCTTTTTACCTGCACACTGCCTCCCGCTGTCGTCTGCATATTGTGATCACGACAAACATCTACAAAGCAATTAGCTACCGGCTGCCACCTACTGATTTGGAAGAGTATTACATGGTTACTCTGCCGAGCTTTAGACAGTACAGACACTCAACAACGGCACGATATTTGCGGATTATAATTACTGGTTTGCAAAAAATCTTTTAACTCAATTAGGTGAAATTACATAATCTTCCACGGCACACCAGACTGAGATCTGTACCTTGGTAAACCTCGCTCTCTGACAGTGACTGTGCTGGCAATCGGGTTGATATCTCAGTTTTCTCAGTTATCTCACGCTCGTCACGCTCGTCTCTCATGCATGTGACCCAGATTCAAGTCTCGGGCGAAACAGAAATGCAGGGACTGAGCCACGCGGGTTACAGTGGTGCCGTGACCCGGATGAGAGTGAGGTTTAGGGGGGGTGAGTGGATCGGAGACCGGTCAGTATAAGGTTGGGTCACGTGTTCCTCGGTAAGCCCCGCTCTCTGACAACCTCAAGAGCAGTGCTGGCTATTGGGTTGATAGCCCAGGCTAATAGCTTGTCTTTCTTGACCCAGGTTCCAGTTTTGGGTAGAACAGAAAAAGTGCACAAGCGCAAAAGTGGTGCACGATTTCAGCATTTTGACAACCGTTTTCCACCCACATCCATAGCATCATGGGGCGTTTTGTTACGCTGTGGAAGATGTAGCACCGGATATCATTGCGCACCACCTTTTTAAGAGCAATGTAGAACATCTCCTCCGGTGCGATCGACAACGGAACCGACTTTTTATCACGCAAAAGGTGCGCTGTTGTAGACGCTAGCATAAACTGTGATGGTGCGTTGGAATGATCCAAACTAGGTTATTTTAGTAAACGAGTAGTATATTGATTAGTTTGTTCAATTATTCGATAATCGAATAAAACTTACTTTATAACCTCACAGTGTATTTTAGGGGAAATAGTTGAAATATACAATGATTGTTCTGCTTGCCATAATATTTATTGTCTTTTTCTAACAAATGCTCATAGTCAACATTGAAATTGCACTTTTTAACGTGTGTGGAACCCGCTTGGTTCAGTTCCTGCTTTCCTGTTCCTGCCGGGGTCTAATACCTGGGTCGTCCGCATGAGAGACAAGTGTGCTGACTACCGAGCTCAACTCGATAGCTCTTGAAGTTCTTAGCGGGTGAGATTGACCAACGTCCACATGGCCCAGCCACACCGGCTGGCTTGTGTTACATATTGCATTATCCATCCATCCATCCATTTTCTACCGCTTGTCCCTTTCGGGGTCGCTGGAGCCGTATGTGGGCTCTGTACAGAGGATGTCATTGTGGCTTGTACAGTCCTTTGAGACACTTGTGATTTAGGGCTATATAAATAAACATTGATTGATTGATTGATTGATATCTCAGCTGCATTCGGGCGGAAGGCGGGGTCCACCCTGGACAAGTCACCACCTCATCGCAGGGCCAACACAGATAGACAGACAAAATTCACACTCACATTCACAAACTAGGGCCAATTTAGTGTTGCCAATCAGCTTTATTAAAAGAAATAAAACAAAACAACACTACGATGTTCACCACCACAGAGATCAAATTTTCCCCACACACCACGCTCATGTGCGCTCTATTGCAGACAACGTGCGGAAACTAGGTTTGCATATTTAAAGTCCATGGTACTCCATGTGGTCCATATTTGATCAATTGTTATTGGTTCATTAAAGCGACAGCATATAAGTGAAAGTGTTTTTCTAATCAAATAATCAATTTAATCGATAACTCGTTACAGCCCGAATCCAGATGCAGGGAAATGCTGTGTTGCAGGAAGTTCTTTCATAGGAGATACACTATATTGCCAAAAGTATGTGGCCACCCATCCAAATGATGAGAATCAGGTGTCCTAATCACTTGGCCCGGTGTATAAAATCAAGCACTTAGGCATGGAGACTGTTTCTACAAACATTGGTGAAAGAATGGGCCGCTCTCAGTGATTTCCAGCATGGAACTGTCATAGGATGCCACCTGTGCAACAAATCCAGTCGTGAAATTTCCTCGCTCCTAAATATTCCAAATTCAAATTTATTATAAGAAAATGGAAGAGTTTGGGAACAACAGCAACTCAGCCACCAAGTGGTAGGCCACGTAAACTGACAGAAAGTGGTCAGTGGATGTTGAAGCGCATAATGCAAAGACTTTCTGCACAGTCAGTTGCTGCAGAGCTCCAAACTTCATGTGACCTTCCAATTAGCCCACGTACAGTACGCAGAGAGCTTCATGGAATGGGTTTCCATGGCCGAGCAGCTGAATCTAAGCCATACAGCACCAAGTCCAATGCAAAGCGTGGGATGCAGTGGTGTAAAGCACGTCGCCACTGGACTCTAGAGCAGTGGAGACGCCTTCTCTGGACTGATGAATCACACTTTTCCATCTGGCAATCTGATGGACCAGTCTGGGTTTGGAGGTTGCCAGGAGAACGCTACATTTCGGACTGCATTGTGCCGAGTGTAAAATTTGGTGGAGGAGGAATTATGGTGTGGGGTTGTTTTTCAGTAGTTGAGCTTCCAGTGAAAATAACTTTGAATGCTCCAGGATACCAAAACATTTTGGACAATTCCAACCTTGTGGGAACAGTTTGGAGCGGGCCCCTTCCTCTTCCAACATGACTGTGCACCAGTGCACAAAGCAGTGTCCATAAAGACATGGATGACAGAGTCTGGTGTGGATGAACTTGACTGGCCTGCACAGAGTCCTGACCTGAACCCGATAGAACACCTTTGGGATGAATTAGAACGGAGACTGAGAGCCAGGCCTTCTCCACCAACATCAGTGTGTGACCTCACCAATGCGCTTTTGGAAGAATGGTCGAAAATTCCTATAAACACACTCCGCAACCTTGTGGACAGCCTTCCCAGAAGAGTTGAAGCTGTAATAGCTGCAAAAGGTGGACCGACATCATATTGAACCCTATGGGTTAGGAATGGGATGGCACTTCAAGTTCATATGTGAGTCAATGCAGGTGGCCAAATACTTTTGTCAATATAGTGTATATTGATTTGTGTTGATTGCTGGCTCCAAATCAGACTTTAAAGTACCAGTAGAGTGGAAAGACAGGTTGCCTCTATATAAATCTGATTCATGACACCAACAGACGAACAAAGTTTGTGAGTGAATAGATATGATCAAAATAGTATCATTCTCACTGAGATTCCCGAGCCATTTTGAGAGTTAATGAGGAAGCCAGTCAGATGCTTTGTGACGTAGCGTTAGGAACCACAGATCCCTTCCTCTTTCAACAACAAAGTTAATCATGCAGACTTTTTCAAGCCAAAAACGATTACTTTGGTAACAAAATTATGATCAGAACCTTATATTTTTGAGCCCGAATACAAAGAGGATGAGCAATAAGTTTTAGAAGCCGAGTGCTAAACGAATGCAGCTTTAATAAAACACTATAGCGTCAGCAGCATACAAACTAACAATAACAAACCATAATAAAACAAACACTGTAATATTTCCACTCTCACTGGGATGCAGAGCGACGGGACGCTCACATAATTCCGTTTGGATGAAGAATCAATCACAATCCTTGCGAAGGTTTAAAAAAAGTTGCAGAAACTAGCGACTTTTAGGGGATGTCAAAGTCAACCAGCCTCTCGGTCCATGGCCACATTTGTCTACTACCAGGTGAGAGATGCATGAATTATAATCTAGAATGTACTTTTAGCAAGTTTGAGACGTAGCAGAAGTAGCTGCCGGCTCAGTGTGTCAACAGTAGCAATGCGCCGCTAAAATAGTCCGTCTGCGTTAGCGCTTGTAATAACAATATCACTCATATTTGGTTAATTTTCAGGTCACGACGTGTAAATGGAATATTGTTGTTATTTTTTGGATGTTTTTACAGAGTATCATGAGCGCAACACAGGACCCTCGATCTGTTGATTCAATTGTTAGATATTTATTTATGAATTTGAATGCATAAAAAAAGCCAAGCATATGTGTTCTTGTCTTATATTAGTGTACAGCTCCACTAATGGACATTGGAGTGTTACTTTCAAAGGCAAAATTTAAGTATTGCTAGAAACATAATTTTATATGGGACTTTATTGTATTATATGTATAGTACATGTTCCAAAAAGAAATAAAGCATAAAACACAGTATATTTAAATATACTAAATGTAAAAAAAGGGAATAAATATTCAAAATAAGATCATTAACTGAAATCTAGTTTGGTTACGCCATCATGAGCGCAACACAAGGTTGTAAAAGTTTCAACTACAATTCTAAATAAGATGTCAAAAGCAAACTGAAATCAAATACACACAGCTTAAAGATTGATCAATACCTATTTCAATTTAGTAATACATAAATATGATGATTTATCAAAATATAAAAGAAATATACCTGAACAGAACGCTCATGATGGTTACACCAAAAAGTAACGCTATGAACCGCGTTTTTCCATGTTTTTGGGGCATTTTTATGCTATTTCCAAGCATCTCCTTTTCATTATCGTTGATTTTAAATGGTCAAACTAATGCATATTATACATGCATGCCCTAGTAAACGAACAAAAAAGTCATATTTATTTTGATTGTTACATTTTTAAGTATATTTGTGCAGGCGGGTGCGAATGTACCCATTACGAGAGCTGTACACATAAGGATTGTGAATGATAAACAGCACATCTCTTTCCCATTTTCACGTACCGTATTTTTCGGACCAAAGGGCGCAACGGATTATAAGGTACACTGTTGATGAGCTGGTCTATTCAGGTCTACTTTCAGACGAAAGGCGCACCGGATTATAAGGCGCATTAAAGGGGTCATATTGTAGCATGTGAGGAGATGGCGCTGAATATTTTAATGTCATTCAGACTTTTGTTTAAACTGCATCTCCTCATCCGCGGCTTGATGTGCAACAACATTGTGTCCAGTGAAAAAAACACTCCGACTGAAACTCTCTAAAAATAACTTAAGTTCCGTGGGTGAATTATGTAAACCCACTACACCAGGGGTGTCCAAACTTTTTCCACTGAGGGCCACACACTGAAAAATTGAAGCAAGCGGGGGCCATTTTGATATTTTTTATTTTAAAAACCAATACAATATATGTATAAAAAATATACATTTAGGCCTCCACTCAGGCTTGATCCCAGGGATCAAGCCCGGAAATCAGGGCTGTTCTATTCTCATAAATAACAATAGGCTTCTGCTTTCCAGCACAATGTCTTTTCCCCCTGCGTCCGCTCATCAGCATCTCCAACTCCAACTACGTGTCTCAATCCGGCTGCTGCTAATAAAGGTGATTAGATAACAAGGCCCACCTGGGCCATCTACTCACCTGTCGCTGTCTTCGAGGCCAACCCTGGCACACCCCGTTCCGCGGCAGGCCCTCAGGCCACGCCCCCCTCCACAGTGTCATTGTTCAGTATTGCTATTTTTATTATTATTCACGTTTTAAATCTCTAGATCAACATTAGGTCTATCTGTCAATATAACGTTTTTAAAGATTTAAGTTGTATGCTCTTTTTGTCCAAGAAAACCCTGTTTTTTATGGAAAAAAACCCAAAATATGCAATATTTTCACCCAATAAAATTTTTAAGTGGAATATTTGACATTATATAATAATTGGAGCCTTAAAAAGGTCAATAACTCATAACACCATTGATTCATTATTATTTTTTGAGTAATGACACTTAAAAACAAATCACACTACAATTATTAGGGATCCACAAGGGTCCTACTCATTAAAGTGTTAAAAAATATATTATCAAATTTTTTTACTGTTTACTTTAAACCCAAAAATCTCGAGATCAACTTCAGATCTATCCGTCAATTATAAGCTTTATTGTTGTTTATGTTTTTTGTTTGTTCGTTTTAGGCCATTCTTTAAAAAAAACAAAAAAACAGCTCAGTTTGTTTATATAGCAAACACAAAATATGCAACATTTTCCCCCAAAAATATCTCAAAGTGGAATATTTAATATGACGTAATTGGAGCCTTGAATACGTCAATAATTCATAATGACATTGATTTTGATTCATTATTATTTTTTAAGGAAAGAAACAGCCTGCATGGCAGCTTTGTGTTATTAGAGGAAACATTGCAACATTTTCTTCTTACATGTCACCTGTTTGCTCTTTTATACCACTTTTTATGTTTAAATTTTTTTTCAATCTGATTTTTAAAATGTGCCGTGGGGCCGTTAAAAAATGACATGCGGGCTGCAAATGGCCCCCGGGCTGCACTTTGGATACCCCTGCACTACACGGTAAGGATTATTTTTCCTACATTTCAAACACTTCCTTGTGGTCTGCATAACATGTAATGGTGGTTCTTTGGTCAAAATGTTGCATAGATAATGTTTTACAGACCATCTTCAAGTCACTTTCTGATGTCTCTTTGTGGGTGGTCTTATTTACGTGGCTCCACTTCGACAACGTCTTCTCCCCGCCATTTTTGTTGTACCGGTAGTTTTTAGCGTTTCCATAGCGAGTCTACTGACGGATAAAAGTTAAAACTGTACGCTACTTTATATTAGAAATGGCAATAGCGGATGATAAATGCCCCACAACAGGAGGATAGAGAAAAAGGAGGAGCTTATTGACTACGGAGTACAATTTTCCATATATGGAAAATTTGATGATGTCAATTGAACATAAGTCAACTTGCAGTCCACACGTATATATATTATGTGTGACTGCCATCTACTGGTCACACTTATCATTACACCATGTACCAAATAAAAATGCTTCAAGGTCGGTAAGCACAATCAGAATTAATGCGTACATTAGGCGCACCAGGTTATAAGGCGCACTGTTGATTTTTGAGGAAATTAAAGGATTTTAAGTGCGCCTTATAGTCCGAAAAATAAGGTATTTTCAGTATGACTGATCTGATAATATGGTCAAGAGTGCAGAGGCGTTCCCATCCTGAAGTCATCCAACCTCAAATCTACAGAAATTGTCAAAGATATTCGGAGCAAAATATTATTTTGTGATGTTTAGACCAGTGTTTTTCAACCACTGTGCAGCGGCACACTAGTGTACCGTGAGATACAGTCTGGTGTGCTGTGGGAGATTATCTAATTCCACCTACTTGGGTTAAAAATATTTTTTTGCAAACCAGGAATTATAATATGCAAATGATGTGTTGTTGTTGAGTGTCGGTGCTGTCTAGAGCTGGGCAGAGTAATCGTGTAATACTCTTCCATATCAGTAGGTGGCAGCAGGTAGCTAATTGCTTTGTAGATGTCGGGAACATGGTTTGTCGTGATCACAATATGCGGGAGGCAGCCTGAAGGTAAAAAGGTATCTCACACTTAAATCAAAAATCAACAAAAGGTGAGTGCCGCTAAGAAAAGGCATTGAAGCTTAGGGAAGGCTATGCAGAACGAAATTGTGGAAGACTTGCTCTTCCGGGTACTTCAGACCACCAATTATGGACATGACCGCCTCGTTCATCTTTCTGAACAATGATTTATTTTGCAATAAATGTTTTTTGTGTTCGTTTTCAGTCATTTCTGTCCGTCTCGCCCTCACTTTCGTTCGTGCTTGGGTTTTCTCTCCGCCATCAACAACCCCCCTTCCTTCCCGGCTGCTGCTCTTTAACAGAGCGACCGGTGATTAGATAAGCCAGCCCAGGTGTGCCATACGCACCTGTCGCTAGTCTCGAAACCAGTCCTGGCACAACCGCTTCGCTGCAGGTCCGCAGGCCACGCCACCCCACTGAAACTAAAACTGAACTGGCTACAATGTAAACAAAAACAGAATGCTGGACGACAGCAAAGACTTACAGCGTGTGGAGCAGACAGCGTCCACAAAGTACATCCGTACATGACATGACAATCAACAATGTCCCCACAAAGAAGGATAGCAACAACTTAAATAGTCTTGATTGCGAAAACAACCAACAAAAGAGGAAAAGCCACCAAAATAGGAGCGCAAGACAAGAACTAAAACACTACACACAGGAAAACAGCATACAACTCCAAATAAGTCACGGCGTGATGTGACAGGTGGTGACAGTACACCTACTTTGAGACAAGAGCTATAGTGATGCATGCTTGGTTATGGTTGGAATTCATAGCCAACAATTGCGAGAACGACTTTTTAATTGTCAATATCGACAACTGAATTTCATTTTCTTATGTTTTCCGCAAGTGGTGTGCCTCAGAATTTCTTCAATGAAAAAAATGTGCCTTGTCTCAGAAAAGGTTGAAAAACACGGGTTTAGACGGTATTTTCACATACTTTGCGCACTGTAAATATAATTGGATATGGTTTCATGGATACAGTGAAGTCAACTTGTCTTTCCACTCTACTGTTACTTCAGGTCATCCATCTTAAGTATGAAATTGCTGTACGGACGATCAGGCTAGATTTTGTCACAGAACTTCTAGAAGTTTCAGGATAGTGGGGAAACAAAGTGCGGAGCATCTCCAGCTGGGCGTCCGTGCCACTGCTGTGATGATAGAAGAGCATATTAGCATTTTAGGGCTACAAAATTGCATCTATTTCCAGTGTGCGCTTAATGATGCATGGGGACTAATAGTGTGAAGAGGTACAAGGGGCCACTCGGGCATTAAAATCCTGCCTGCCGCAAGGGGAACCTGAATATGGAAAGCCCTCTAATTTGTGTTGATCAATGAATGGACTAAACAAAGTGGACTTCAATTTACTGACAAATGAAGGCTGCGCTGCCAGTGGCAACATCCTGTATTGTCTGCACACAGTAAAAAAAAAACATAAAAAACCTCAATATTAATAAACATGAAATATATTTTAATAACACAATGAAGACTCATTAAGTACAATCATTTGATCAACACAAACACACCACTCTCAAATGAAGTGTCCTGTAGTGGCTACATGTATGTTTATATGTGTGAGTGGGACATTAATTGACCCTTTATCTCTTAAAAGGATTCTGCAGTGTTCACCGACGTCCCACTGGGGTGAGTTTTTCCTTGCCCGTATGTGGGCTCTGTACCGAGGATGTCGTTGTGGCTTGTGCAGCCCTTTGAGACACTTGTGATTTAGGGCTATATAAATAAACATTGATTGATTGATTGATTGATTGATTCAAACTTCTATAATATATATTAGAGATGTCCGATAATATCGGCCTGCCCATATTATCGGCCGATAAATGCTTTAAAATGAAATATCGGAAATTATCGTTTTTCTTATTATCGGTATCGTTTTTTTTTTATTTTATTTTATTTATTTTTATTAAATCAACATAAAAAACACAAGATACACTTACAATTAGTGCACCAACCCAAAAAACCTCCCTCCTGCATTCACACTCATTCACACAAAAGGGTTGTTTCTTTCTGTTATTAATATTCTGGTTCCTACATTATATATCAATATATATCAATACAGTCTGCAAGGGATACAGTCCGTAAGCACACATGATTGTGCGTGCTGCTGGTCCACTAATAGTACTAACCTTTAACAGTTAATTTTACTCATTTTCATTCATTACTAGTTTCTATGTAACTGTTTTTATATTGTTTTACTTTCTTTTTTATTCAAGAATTTTTTTAAATTTATTTATCTTATTTTATTTTTTTAAAAAGGACCTTATCTTCACCATACCTGGTTGTCCAAATTAGGCATAATAATGTGTTAATTCCACGACTGTATATATCGGTATCGGTAATTAAAGAGTTGGACAAAAATAATTACATAAAAAAATAGTAATTAATGAAAATGTTAGTGGACCAGCAGCACATACAATCATGTGTGCTTCAGGGACTGTGGGCTCTAATTGGACTCGGTATCTTTCACCGAGTGAGAAAATGGGGCGGAGCCTGCTAATGCCAGGTCACCGAGTGGGCCGCCAACTCAGCCTTGTCACACTGCTCACTGTTAACCTTTTCATTAGGGCTAGATTTGTTCACGCTGTAGACTTTCCACACTTCACATGGGCCGTGATGTCTTCCTCTTCAACACGTTGGCAATTATAAGAAGAGTGTAAGGGTTTTCTGCTGTACCCATAAAACGTCAAACTTTAGAACTACTACATTTTATTCTGAATCACTCTGACATCAGATACACTATATCGCCAAAAGTATTTGGCCACCCATCCAAATGATGAGAATCAGGTGTATAAAATCAAGCACTTAGGCATGGAGACTGCTTCTACAAACATTGGTGAAAGAATGGGCCGCTCTCAGTGATTTCCAGCGTGGAACTGTCATAGGATGCCACCTGTGCAACAAATCCAGTGGTGAAATTAAATATTCCAAAGTCAACTTTATTATAAGAAAATGGAAGAGTTTGGGAACAACAGCAACTCAGCCACCTAGTGGTAGGTCACGTAAACTGACAGAAAGGGGTCAGTGGATGCTGAAGCGCATAGTGCAAAGACTTTCTGCACAGTCAGTTGCTACAGAGCTCCAAACTTCATGTGACCTTCCAATTAGCCCACGTACAGTACGCAGAGAGCTTCATGGAATGGGTTTCCATGGCCGGGCAGCTGCATCTAAGCCATACATCACCAAGTCCAATGCAAAGCGTGGGATGCAGTGGTGTAAAGCACGTCGCCACTGGACTCTAGAGCAGTGGAGACGCCTTCTCTGGAGTGATGAATCACGCTTTTCCATCTGGCAATCTGATGGACCAGTCTGGGTTTGGAGGTTGCCAGGAGAACGCTACATTTCGGACTGCATTGTGGCGAGTGTGAAATTTGGTGGAGGAGGAATTATGGTGTGGGGTTGGCCCCTTAGTTCCAGTGAAAGAAACTTTGAATGCTCCAGGATACCAAAACATTTTGGACAATTCCATGCTCCCAACCTTGTGGGAACAGTTTGGAGCGGACCCCTTCCTCTTTCAACATGACTGTGCACCAGTGCACAAAGCAAGGTCCATAAAGACATGGATGGCAGAGTCTGGTGTGGATG
>NC_084731.1:77598375-77625101 GCF_033978785.1 Entelurus aequoreus | reverse complement strand
CGTTAAGAATCTTGTCTTTGCAGTCTATTCAATTGAATATAGGTTGAAAAGGATTTGAAAATCATTGTATTCTGTTTTTATTTACGATTTACTGGTTTTGGATTTTGTAATAAATTCAAAGAATACAGTATAGCGCCGCTAATTGCTAGCTGGCAACTAGAGCGCTAATCGCTAGCTGCCAGCATGTTGAAGACATATATATATATATATATATATATATATATATATATATATAATATATATATATATATATATATATATATATATATATATATATATATATATATAACATGTATATATATATATATATTTTACACACACACACACACACACACACACACATATATATATATACATATATATATATATATATATATATATATATATATATATATATATATATATATATATGGTTGGATGGGAAGCTTTTATTTTCATCCAACATGTTTTTGTACATTTATGTATTTATCTTTCCCTCCATCCTGACTAGTATCCCAAAAAGCATGATGCTGCCACCACCTCTCTCCACAGAGGAATGCTGTAGGTCTGACCATAGGTCACCTACCTGACTAGGCTAATAAACTTTTTTGTCATTAATGCTTACCCTAGACTGATCATTTTCAAGTTGCTTGGAGTGATGAATGAATAATCCTTTTGAGCAGAAACACTATGGACTGTTATACTTCCGGTTCACGGCACGAAACAAAAAGTAAATTTTCAACCCGCAGCATCATTCATAAGATGGTTCCGTTGCATAGTGTTTAAAGCCATTTGTTGAATACAAAATATTATGGCCATTAGCGAAGAAAAATCCATAAATTAGCCAGACCGTTCTATAAGCGGCAGGGTTAAAAGTGCAGGGAAAAAGTAGCGGCTTATAGTCTGAAAAATACAGTACAGGGAACCTAACGCCTGTAGTGATGCTTGCTTGATCAATAAATAAGTCTCTGTTCAATGATCATCCTGGATCCTTCACACTCCCACGCCATCATTGTAGCGAGGAGAAGGAGGCAGACAGAGACACAACACAAGCTACAGTAGCATCTAAACATACTGAATCCGTATGTAACAACAATACAAAACCCAAAACCAGTGAAGTTGGCACCTTGTGTAAATCATAAATAAAAACAGAATACGATGATTTGCAATCTTTTTCAACTTATATTCAATTGAATAGACTGCAAAGACACGATATTTAATGTTCAAACTGAGAAACACGTTTTTTTGTGTGCAAATAATCATTAACTTAGAATTTAATGGCAGGTACACATTGTAAAAAAGTTGTCACAGGGGCATTTTTACCACTGTGTTACATGGCCTTTCCTTTTAACAACACTCAGTAAACGTTTGGGAACTGAGGAGACCAATTTTTGAAGCTTTTCAGGTGGAATTCTTTCCCATTCTTGTTTGATGTACAGCTTAAGTTGTTCAACAGTCCGGGGTCTCTGTTGTGGTATTTTAGGCTTCATAATGCACCACACATTTTCAATGGGAGACAAGTCTGGACTACAGGCAGGCCAGTCTAGTACCCACACTCTTTTACTATGAATTTACTGTTCCAACACGTGCAGAATGTGGCTTGGCATTGTCTTGCTGAAATAAGCCGGCGCGTCCATGAAAAAGACCTTGCTTGGATGGCAACACAAATGTGTAAGTTACCCATGCCTTGGGCACTAATGTTGGGCATTGTCGCTTACATGCAAGGATTTCTCCAGATTCTCTGAACCTTTTGATGATATTAAGGACCGTAGATGGTGAAATCCCTAAATTCCTTGCAAGAGCTGGTTGAGAAATGTTGTTCTTAAACTGTTAGACAACTTGCTCACGCACTTGTTCACAAAGTGGTGACCCTCGCCCCATCCTTGTTTGTGAATGACTGAGCATTTCATGGAAGCTGCTTTTATACCCAATCATGGCACCCACCTGTTCCCAATTATCCTGTTCAACTGTGGGATGTTCCAAATAAGTGTCTGACGAGCATTCCTCAACTTTCTCAGTCTTTTTTGCCACTTGTGCCAGCTTTTTTGAAACATGTTGCAGGCATCAAATTCCAAATGAACTAATATTTGCAAAAAATAACAAGGTTCACCAGTTCCAACGTTAAGTATTTGTCTTTGCAGTCTATTCAATTGAATATAAGTTGAAAAGGATTTGCAAATCATTGTATTCTGTTTTTATCTACCATTTACACAACGTGCCAAGTTCACTGGTTTTGGGTTTTGTACTAGCACGTTAAAATAGCAGTGTAGGGTAAATACAGGACTCGAATGAATGAACATGAATTCTTGGAGCAATTGTTCAATGTTGGCAAAACGGTCTGGTGCGGACTTGCCCCAGCTATAAGCCTCGACACCGAACCACTCAGTGTTAAAAATATCTACACACGGACCTTCTTTGGCCTTTCAAAATAAAACTCCAGCGAGCAGTACCTATTCATCTGTAATGAAACCTAACAGCTTCACTAGGTGCACCCGATATTTGTTGTAAGCAGTCCCCCCCTACCCAATCGGCTGTTTGCAGTGGCGAAACACGCAAGCTGCATTAAGTGGGCCATTTATTTGATGGGGGCAATTCATCTTACAAAGCCGTCTTATTAGACTGTCACTTGCACAGTATGAACAGTGCCTTCAAATCACACGCCTTGGGATTTATCTGTTATTTTACCGCCAGGCAAAGAAAACAACGGCTAATTGGACTGAGTCATCTTATCTTCTGCGGGACCGAAAGAAAAGATGAAAAAAAAAAAAGGGAAAAGAATCCAAGCGCATACTTCAAGAGCGCAGAACTTCGGCGTATCCGCGTCCGCCGCAGCGTTTGAACTAACGTCCGGGTAAACACAAAATCTGCGCAGAAAAGGCTGGGCTCATGCAGATCGCCGGGGCCGACAGTCAGCAGAGCGTGCGGTGGCGGGGAGCGGGGGGAAGGAGTGATTGCCTGTGCGTGCTGCGAGGAATGTAATCTCAGAGCAATCAAGAGGCGGCGGCGTCTGACAGCTCAGCGGCTCGCTTCTGAAAACCCCAGGCAGGTAGAGGGAAATCATTAGCCGCTGCTCATGACCCCGTAGGTCACTTTTATTGGACAACCTCTGTGTTTCATATTAAACTCCTGCTGCCAGAAACAAGCGGGCGTGCGACAAACAAACTGAATGTATACATGATGGATGGATGAATACGAGCCGTGACCAGGGAATGTCCAACGGGATGTGTCGCGTCCATTTCTGATCAACACTTTATTCTTCACCCTAGAGATGCTCCGAAAACCTGTGCTTTGTTCACCATTACCATTTGTTTGGTAATGGTAATGGTGGGGACGGTGTGGCGCGGTTGGGAGAGTGGCCGTGCAAGCAACAAGAGGGTTACTGGTTCAATCCCCTCCTTCTACCAACCTCGTCACGTCCGTTGTAACCATTGTGACACTTCACCCTTGCTCCTGATGGGTCGTGGTTAGGGCCTTGCATGGCAGCTCCCGCCATCAGTGTGTGAATGTGTGTGTGAATGGGTGAATGTGGAAATAGTGTCAAAGCGCTTTGAGTACCTTGAAGGCAGAAAAGCGCTACACAAGTATAACCCATTCATTCATCCATTTGCTGGCTATTGAACGATAGGAGGCGAACAACGGGGGAATCTGTAGTTGAGGAATTTTGCATAGGTGTGTTCCGATTCGATACAGATATCAGCAAAAAAAAAGCATCTAAAATCTCAGATATCAGCGCTCCGATACAAGTTTTATTAGTATTTTAATCAAGCCATTAACGAAAGGTAAACATGGGAGGCTATAGGCCAGAGCTGGGCAAATATTTTGACTCTGGGGCCAGATTAAGAGAAGAAAACGTGTATGTGTGTATAAATTATACACACACATTTAAAGTTAAAGTTAAACCACTGATAGTCATTTTGGTGATTTAACCCCCAATTTCAACCCTTGATGCTGAGTACCAAGCAGGGATGCAAAACATTATCATGGGTGCCATTTTTATAGTCTTTGGTATGACTCGGCTGTGGTTTGAACTCACAACCTACCGATCTCAGGGCGGACACTCTAACCATTAGGCCACTGAGCAGGCTAAAGCAGGTTACATTTAAAAAAAATTGATGTAAACATCTGCTACACAGTATGTGTGTTCGGGTCCCTTTTTTTTCAGGAACACTAATACCAAAAGTCACAATGTCTGATAGAATTCTAAAAACAGACCACCTCCAACAAATGGAATGGAACTTTACTGTTTTTTACTGAATGGGACACCCAAAATCCACATTAAAATAAAGAAAGTGGGTTTTACAATATTAACTATGAACAATAAAACACTGAATATTAACAACATATTGTTGCGCTTGTAGCGTGAAAGCAAGACAACTTGAAATATCGTTTGACACACAAAAACGTGTGCGTCGTTTATTCCTCCAACAACCAGAATGAATGAACGCTTACGTCACAAACCCTTCAAAATGGCGGGAACAACAAACCCCCACCTTTGGGAGAATTTCCTGACGGCCACTGAAAGGGGCTGCACTGAATTACTCACTCTTAACTGCATATATGAATGAAAACAAGAACAACATTGTTATGTGCAGAATAGAACAATGGCAGTGAATAATGAGGACAAAGTCAAGTAAAGTGAATTATGTCCTTAAATCAACCGCTACACACGTCCCCCCAGAATTCGCCATCACAAAGAAAAACAAACGGTCAATGGACAGGGGCACGGACGGGCCGACCAGACCGGGTGCGCCGGACTGGTACTAACGCCGGGGAGTCAGCAAGGGGGACCGGTAGGGTATCTGTACTGTCTAAGGTCCCGGGGGCCTGCGTAGAAAGATGCAAAACATTGTCATGGGGCCTAGGTAGAACGGGCGGACGACCCCTGCAGAGCGGGCGGACGACCCCGGCAGAGCGGGCGGACGACCCCGGCGCGGGAGTGATACGCCGTCGTGTGGTGGAGTTTCACTCCCAAGCGCTGTCTTTTAGGGACGCCCTGAGCGCTGCCTTCATGGATCTGTGAAATCGCTCACACATACCATTGGCCTGGGGGTGATACGCCGTCGTGTGGTGGAGTTTCACTCCCAAGCTCTTGGCCACAGCGGCCCAGAGTTCAGAAGTGAACTGAGAGCCCCGGTCGGATGATATGTCCAACGGGGTACCGAAACGGGCAACCCACGTACCAATGAACGCGCGCGACACCTCTGCGGAGGTGGCGGACGTCAGAGGTACTGCCTCCTGCCAGCGGGTGGTCCTGTCGACTATCGTGAGGAGGTATGTGCAGCTGCGTGAGGATGGGAGAGGCCCGACCAGGTCCACATTGACATGGTCAAAATGGTGCTCCGGAACCGTAAACGGTGCCAGTGGAGCCCGCATGTGGCAGTGCACTTTTGAGCGCTGGCATGCCACGCATGTGGAAGCCCAGTCCCTAACGTCTTTTTTCAGTCCACGCCAGACAAATTTTGCAGCTACCAGTCGCTGGGAAGGTTTCCTCCCAGGGTGGGAAAGGCTGTGGATGGAGTCGAACACGCGCCGCCTCCAAAAGGGGCCGTGGCCGACCGGCAGCGACGTCCCAAAGGAGCGTAACCCCTGTGTCCTCAAATGGGACCTCAGACAACCGTAGCCCTGTGGCTGCAGCCTTCAGAGCTTGGATGTCCGGGTCGTCGGCCTGGTCAACTGCCATTTGTGCAAAATCGAGCCCCACATGGACAGCGCCCGTGACGGCTCGGGAAAGGCAGTCAGCAACGACATTGCTCTTACCAGCAAGGTGCTGGATATCCGTCGTGAACTCTGAGACGTAGGAGAGGTGCCTCTGTTGCAGAGCCGACCACGGTTCAGCCGTCTTGGCCATCGCGAAAGTTAGGGGTTTGTGGTCCACAAAAGCTGTGAAAGGCCGGCCTTCAAGCAACAAACGGAAATTACGTATGGCCAGATAGAGACCGAGGAGCTCACGGTCAAATGTGCTATACTTCCGCTCGCAGAGGCGCAACTGCCTGCTAAAAAAAGCCAAAGGTTGCCAAGTTCCACCCACCCACTGCTCATGCACTGCACCTACAGCATAGTCTGACGCGTCCGTGGTGATTGCAATAGGAGCATCGGGTAATGGGTGTGCCAGCAGGGTAGCGTTAGCGAGAGCAGACTTGACCCCCACAAAAGCACTGTGCCGCCCGTCAGACCAGTCTACCATGTGCTTGGGAGCAGCCCCTTTAAGAGCATCATTCAACGGCCGCATGAGGTCAGCTGCCCGGGGATGAAACGATGGTAAAAATTTACCATGCCAAGGAACTCCTGAAGAGCCTTAACCGTGAGTGGGCGGGGGAAGTTTGCGATGGCAGCCACCTTCGCTGGGAGGGGAACTGCCCCGCACTTCGTGACACGATGTCCGAAGAATTGTCAATTACAGACCACCCGAACTGGCACTTAGCCGGGTTAACAATAAGCCCATGTTGGCTAAGGCGCTGAAAAAGGGACCTGAGGTGGGTCACATGCTCGGCCTGAGAGTTGCTCGCTACCAGGATGTCGTCCAAGTAGACAAACAGAAATGGCAAGTCACGTAAAACAGAGTCCATCAACCGCTGGAAAGTCTGTGCGGCGCTCTTAAGGCCAAAAGGCATTCGTAAAAATTCGAACAGTCCAAATGGGGTGATGACCGCTGTCTTCGGGATATCAGAGGGGTGGACCGGCACCTGATGATAGCCCCGGACGAGATCTACCTTAGAAAACACAGTTTTACCAGCCAGGTTGGCGGAAAAATCTTGTATGTGGTGGACCGGATAACGGTCCGGGGTAATCGCATCGTTGAGTCTGCGGTAATCACCGCATGGCTGCCAACCACCTCCGGGCTTCTCCACCATGTGGAGGGGCGACGCCCACGAGCTGTCTGAGCGGCTAATGATCCCGAGGCGTTCCATGGTCTCGAATTCAGCTCTAGCGATGGAGAGCTTAGCAGGGTCCAGGCGCCGGGCTTGTGCGTGCACAGGGGGGCTCGTGGTGGCAATGTGGTGTTCCACACCATGCTTGGCGGTAGATGACGAGAACGTGGGCTGCGCCAGGGTGGGGAACTCAGCGAGGAGGCGAAGAAAAACGTCCGCGGTGGGTAGCATGCTGAAAAGCCTGATGGAGTCCGTCGCGCTGAGACTGTACTTGAACGAGCAGAACGTTATCGCATCCACCAAGCGCCTCTTTATTACATCCACACGGAGGCCAAAAGCACAGAGAAAATCTGCACCGATGAGCGGCACCGTCACTTTAGCAGTCACAAAGTTACAACTGAAACGCTGTCCACCAAAACACAGTTCCACGTACCGTATTCCGTAAGTGCGGATAGGGCTGCCATTGGCCGCTTCCATGAGGGGGGCCATGTGACTCAGACAGCATGTCCAACCTTGATGCTGGCAGGACGCTCCTCTGCGCGCCGGTGTCACATAGGAAACGTCGTCTAGAGAGGGAGTCCTGGATGAAGAGCAGCCTGCCAGTACTGCCGACGCTCATGGCCACTGCTGAGCGCCGGCCCCGGCGTTTCCCGGCGGCAGTCCACTAAAACTGCACGGGGGACGGCACCGCCTGGCTTTGGTCCCGAACTTTGCGTGGAAAAAACATAGTCCAGAATCCGGCAGCAGCAGCGAGAGTGGAAGAGTCTGCCATGGGTCTTTCTCTCTCAGCCGGAAGGAAAGCAGCCACATAGGTCAGTTGGGAGGCCAAAAAGAACTTATCAGCTTCAGCAGCTGGTTCGCGGCAGTCCAAAATGGCGGTGTTGGCTAAAGCAGCCCGCACCTGAGAAGGCAGGGGTCTCAGGAAAAGCTGCACGAAGAGGAATCCTGGTCTGTGCTCAGCTAAGAGGCCTAGCATTTTGTCCATTAGTTCAGAGGGCTTGCAATCGCCAAGCCCCTGCTACGAAAAAAGGCGGCTAGCTCGCTCCGCGTCGGAAAGTTGAAATGTCTTTAAGAGGTGAGCCTTCAACGTGACGTACTTGTTCCTCTCCGGTGGGTGCGTAAGGACGCTAACCATTCTGGTCGCTGTCGCGCTCCCGAGGGAGAACACGACATCATAAAACTTAGTGTCGTCCTCGGTGATACCACGCAGGGCGAACTGTGCCTCGGCCTGGGCAAACCATGCAGTCGCGGAAGTTTCCCAGAACTCGGGAAGCTTTAGAGAAACAGCATTCGCAGTCATGGTCGATAATATTCACTGAATCCGTTGAGTGAAGCGTTGGGGTCACCAGTGTTGCGCTTGTAGCGTGAAAGCAAGACAACTTGAAGTATCGTGTGCGTCGTTTATTCCTCCAACAACCAGAATGAATGAACGCTTACGTCACGAACCCTCCAAAATGGCCGGAACAACAAACCCCCACCTTTGGGAGAATTTACTGACGGCCACTTAAAGGGACCGCACTGAATTACTCACTCTTAACAACATATATAAATGTAAACAAGAACAACATTGTTATGTGCACAATAGAACAATGGCTGTGAATGAGGACAAAGTCAAGTAAACAGGTGTGGTGAATTATGTCCTTAAATCAACCGCTACAATATGAACATTGCTCCTCTTTTACTTCTCAGACCACCTCCTCAATAGACTTATTTTACAATCAAGCAAAACACAACACAAATGTAATCAACTGCAAAATATGAATGCAAAGTGTAATAAACACCTACAATATGATATATTATCACTTTATGCAGACATTTGTTGTAAAAATCTGCTTCCGCATCTGTTCCTGACACATGCGTTTCGGGCTGGCTGCTCTGAAAACAAACCCCGCCCACTCTGCTTTGTTCCTTGTCTGAGCTGCTGTGACGTAGATTACCGTAATAAGTCGTATATCACTCAAAAGTGCAGATTTCAACCAGTGAAATACTTTCTATAGTTCAAGTCTTACGGTCATTTAAAAGCAGCACTGCACATCATATTGGCGGCTACAGTTTTGACGTTAAAGGTCTAAAAAAAATGTGTAGAACGTCCGGCAGGCTGGATTGAAAATCTTAATGGGCCGTATGTGGCCCGCGGGCCGTATTTTGCCCAGGTCGGATGTAGGCTACAAAACAGCTAAGCACACAATAGCACACAGGCGACACATACGTAATAAGTGTCCTTGATTGAACAATATTACAGTATAAAACAGCACATTTGTCAATATAAACAAGTTTTAAATGATTATAGTTGCATGTAACTCACACATACAGAGTCTAAAAGCCAGAATTGTATTAGAAAGTATCAAGCAACAAACATGTTTGCATAATTAGACGTGCTGCATCCTGAGCTTAAAGGGGAAATTCACTTTTTGGGGGGAATTTTGCCTATCGTTCACAATCATTATGAAAGACATGACAGCGACTTGTCCAGGGTGTACCCCGCCTTCCGCCCGAATACAGCCGAGATAGGCTCCAGCACTCCCGCGACCCCGAACGGGACAAGCGGTAGAAAATGGATGGATGGATGGATGACAACGGATGTTTTTTTTATACATGCTAACCTGTAAATAAACATAAATAAAAGTCAGCTTAGCCCCTAAAACCCAATAAAATAAAACATCCAAAAAGAAACAACAATACTCCATTTACATTTTGTGACTTGAGTATTAACCAAGTATTAGTGATAATGTTATTATAAGCGCTAACGTGGACAGACTATTTGTAGTGACGCCTTGATCGCGAGCTTGTGTGTCAATGTTTACATCAACGACTGATCAGCTGCTTCCTCGAATGTTACTACATTACATATATACTTACATCATGTATATATTACATGTTATTATGAATGTTACTACATTACATATATACTTACATCATGTATATAAAACCTTAATGGAGATGTTTGGCATCTCGCATAGGCTCCATTGTAAGCGGACTTTTGATCGCATTTATTTAATATTTAGAATGCATAAAAAATAATAATAGTTTCAAGTTAAAACATTGGTCCGATGTGTATTTACTAGCTCCGAGTTCGCTCATTCTGTTTACTTCTGCAGCAAATTACAAGCGGAAGTGTTGCGGCTGACTCTGGCTGTTGTCACAGACTTTGCCGCCATGTTTGATCCATTAACATGCCCACAGCTGATCACCGCGATCAACCTGACATTATCACGATTATCCATCACGATCACATTCTGAGTCATTTCACTAGATCTGGGGTGTATATATATATATATATATATATATATATATATATATATATATATATATATATATATATATATATATATATATATATATATATATATATATATATATATACATTATACACATAAATATTATATATGTATAATATTTATATATATATTATTCATATACAGTACAGGCCAAAAGTTTGGACATACATTCTCCTCATTCAATGCGTTTTCTTTATTTTCATGACTATTTACATTGTAGATTGTCACTGAAGGCATCAAAACTATGAACGAACACATGTGGAGTTATGTACTTAACAAAAAAAGGTGAAATAACTGAAAACATGTTTTATGTTCTAGTGTCTTCAAAATAGCCACCCTTTGCTCTGATTACTGCTTTGCACACTCTTGGCATTCTCTTGATCATAGTTTCGATGCCTTCAGTGACAATCTACAATGTAAATAGTCATGAAAATAAAGAAAACACATTGAAATGAGAAGGTATGTCCAAACTTTTGGCCTGTACTATATATTATACTTATATGTATGTGTATATATATATTATTGATATATTTATAACCAATGTTTATTTATTTATGAAACGGACGTTTTTTGTTAACATGTTAAAGGTGTTTAATAAAAATACAAGCATGTTTAACACATGTATCATTTTGTAATTGTATGCATGTTTGAAAAAAACTCAAACAATAACCGTAACATATAGATTCCTTTCTTTCATGAAGACAGGAATATAAGTCGGTGTATTACCTGATTCTGAGGACTTGCATTGATTGTAATCAGACAGTAGTGCTGATAACGTCCACATTTTCAAATGGAGGAGAAAAAAAAGTCCTCCTTTCTGTCCAATACCACATGAAAGTGGTTGGTTTTTGGCATCTTATTTGTCCAGCTTCCATACTCCTTTTTATACACTTTACAAAAAATACATTGGCGGCAAACTCTGTAGCTTGCTAGCTTGTGCACGCTATCTTTCTGAGACTCTTATTTTGTTAGCGCAGGCAGGATAAAGCAGCGCTTTTATTATGAAGATAGGAACTGTGCAGTCGCTCTTTAGAGTTTTGACCGCAGGTACAGCGCGAGAGTCTGTTGAAATAAAAAGTGTTTATCGCCTTCCTGTCGGTCATTTTTTATTAATAATGAGCTCACAAGACTCTCGGGTGCCGTGAATGTCAATCAAGTGACGAAAGTGATGTCTTAGTGAAGAATGATGATCGCTAATTTTTAGATCTATTTTTTTAATGCCTGGCTGGGGATCGACTGACACACCCTCCGCCATCGACCCGTAGCTTGCAATCGACATAATGGGCACCCCTGATCTACACCAACAATATCAATCAATCAATCAAAGTTTATTTATAGAGCACTTTATCACAAGTGTCTCAAAGGGCTGCACAAGCCACAACGACATCCTCGGCTCAGATCCCACATCAGGGCAAGAAAAAAACTCCACCCCATGGGATACAATGAGAAACCTTGGAGGGGACCGCAAGTGTGGGGACCCCCCTCCCCCTGGGCGACTGGTGCAATGGACGTTGAGTGGATCTAGTTAATAATATGAGAGTCCAGTCCATAGTGGGGCCAGCAGGGGATCATATGATTTGCCTGAGTGTCTGGACAGGACGCATTCCTTCGAAAAACAACTATTTTGACACCCGGACTAGTTACTGTCAATGGAAACATCCTCGCTGTGCTGCGCTGCTACGATGTAATCACTTTCATTTTCACTTTCATGAAGAAAACGAGAGCCAGGCCAAGTTTTACAATTCCAAAAAGTATTGCGCTGAGTTGAACTAATCTGCGGTGTCCTGGTTCAAAGGTCAGATCATTTCTCTCCGATGTGTACTTGCCCTACACGCGGTAATTGCTCGGACTTAATCCGATGAATGTGTTGCTTTGTGTATCCCTTTGAAACCCTTAATCACGCGTGACTCACTTTGCAATATTACACACTCTGTAATTGGGACTTGGTTTATTTCCCTCCCTGAGAGCCGTGCGGCTTTTTTTTATGTACACACTAACAGAGTGGACAGGGAGCGAAGCAGTTTGTGTTTCCGGGACTTTGATCAAATTACACCCGAGTGTACTTTACGATCATTATAATAAAAACGGCTAATCACAATTGTTCCCGGCTGGTCGTCTCGTGCACCTCAACCTTCGCATTGCACGTATTTCTCTCCAGCAGCGGACAATCTTGACTTTGGAGATTAGTGAGATTGTACTCGATATCTCGCTTCACTTCCTGTGTGCAGAAATAGGCAATATCCCCAAGTAGACACTCATAATAAGATGAATAATAACACCTCGCCCCATATGGAAGGAGATATAGTCCCTTATTGCTTTGCGGTGATGAAATTAAACAGCATTATATGGGCAGCACCGGCCAATTTTCACAGATATGAAAAGGAGAAGATTGCAGGTGGGATTACCGTGAGTGTGGTCAGAGAGGACGCAGCTGCCACCGCCGCTGCCACCTTGCTCGCTCACTGATTGTTTGCCTTCGAGCCGCCGCTTGTGCCCCCCCTCTGCGTCTCCCGCTCTCTGTTTGTCTTCTGGAGGCTCATCCGCCTCCTCCTCGCTCTGTTTGCCTTTGCACCATTCGGAAGCGGCGGATTTCGGCGGGCTGAGCGGTGGCGGTTCTCTGTCGGATTTGGACAGGACGTCGCAAGCCTGCTCCTCCTCGGCTGAAAGTGGCGGCGGAGGCCCGGCTGGCTCTGAGGCAACAGAGAGACAAGAGAGGAGAGATTCTCATGAGTGTGCAGACATGGAAGTAGATAGTCCTGGTCAGTACTGATGGACATTTGTGACCATCAAATTAAAACACATTGGAAATAAAGAGTGTACCTTTCAACTAGAGGTGGCCCGACCCGATACTGTTATCGGATATCAGCAAAACACCTAGTATCGGCTTGCACTCTCCAATACAGTCTTGCAGCGTGTTTACTTCTGCAATGCTGGACAGCCAGTCAACTAGGGTTGCAAAATTCCGGGAATATTCAAAGTTGGAAACTTTCCATGGGAATTAACGGGAATATATGGGAATTAATGGGAAATTAATGGGAATAAACATTGAATGCAACATGCTAGATCTTGCAGCATGATTATTAGCTAAAACAACCTGATTTAATGCAAATTCAGTAGAATTTCAACCCTGGACTGTGCATTCCTCTATCACATGTGCAGTGCATTCTTCCATCACATGCACAGATAATTCCCAGCATGCTATACACCACAGCTGGGCTATTGAGGCCACACTAGTATTTGAGCCCAAGGACTTCATCCAGTCAGGTAAGTTTTGATGATATTACTGGGTTAAATATATTTGATCTGTGGTATTTAAGTTTAATAGAGGTGTAATTGCTTATTACTGTATGACTGTAGACTACTCCAGCAGACTTCCACTCAAGCTACCTAGCTGTTCCTGTACTTGATAAATGATTTTGGGGCCAATATCTCTAGCTAGCTAGGTTTATGTACCACCACCAGTCTCATAATGAACCGAAAATATTTCTCCGTTAGCCGTGATGCTAATTTTCTCTATGTTAAATCCCATTCATTTATGCTAACAATGTTAGCGATCCGAATTGACCTTTTTTGTGATCTGTAAAGTTCAACTAGCAAATACTAAATCAAACCGTGGAGTTTCCTCTGCCCTCTGTTCTGCTAGCCATTCTGTTGTCATACAAGAAAGTAGGTTATAGTTTGATTTAGCATGCTGATTGAGTGTTCATTTATTCATCTAGCCTATGTCTATTCATTTGTCCATCAGTAAAATATTTTTATAGACTACTCCATTTGTTTAGCTGACTATTTGTATCCGTGTGTGGCGTTGCATTAGTGTTTTACAAGAATAAATAAATACAAACAGAATAATGCCACGTACCCCATCTGATGTGTGGAGACATTTCATGAGAGACGAGCTTTCTAGCTCTCAACTCGGTAACCAGCACTGTTCTGGAGGTCAAGTTTACCAGCGTACACTTCGTTACACCAGGACACCCCATATTTCCACAGGAAAACTAATGAAGTCAACCTAAAAAAAGTGTAATTTTGAAGCCACTTGAACCCAAAAAGTAGATGTGTAAAATGGCAGCAAAACATGGTCATTGGCAGAGATCTATGCTCCAACCTTTGGCCGGCTTGGAACACGTTCAAGAACTGTACATCTTGTTTTGACAGCAATACAATTTGCAGCGAGGGTGAATGATCATTACGCGACATTGTTTTCCTAATTGCTCTCCTGTATTGTGGTGTGCGTGTGTGTGTGTGCGTGTGCAATCAACATTAACAAAACAATCAGAGTAATTGGCACATCTGCGCACCGTTCTACCCAGGTGATCGTGGCAGGCGTACAGCACTCATTTGGACGCCCTTTGAAATATCAAACTTGTAATTCGCCTTCACTCGCACGGCCATAATGTCATAGCGGGGAAGTAAAAGATCAGGCAGGATTTCAAGCCACTAAAAATGTTAATGCATGCAAGGATTATGTCATAGCCATCCACAGAATGAAAGAAAATGAACAAAACGGGCCAAAGCATTGGTGCACCTTGCGATTCTCTCCACATTAGAATTCAAATGAATTATGAAACGGGAGACAACATGGACTTTGCTTTTGCAGCTGGAACAGCTGCCATTCTTCTACACCAGGAGTGTCGAACTTCGCCGTCATGGCTGCCCTCAGAGGGCCACTTGTAACAGTGAATGTAAGAAAATAAAAGTATAATCGCCTCATTATGGGGACGGCGTGGCGGGTTGGGAGAGTGGCCGTGCCAGCAACCTGAGGGTTCCTGGTTCAATCCCCACCTTCTACCAACCTAGTCACTTCCGTTGTGTCCTTGAGCAAGACACTTCACCCTTGCTCCTGATGGGTCGTGGGAAGCGCCTTGCATGGCAGCTCCCGCCATCAGTGTGTGAATGTGTGTGTGAATGGGTGAATGTGGAAATAATGTCAAAGCGCTTTGAGTACCTTGAAGGTAGAAAAGCGCTATACAAGTATAACCCATTTACCATTTACTCATTATATTATTGCCTATGCATTTGGTTATTTGATTTTTGTACGTACAAATTGATGGATAACTTGCTTTGAAATCGTAAGTCAAGGTGACAAGCAGATATTTAAGTATTTATTGTTATTTTTACAAACTATCTTACGGTATATAATAATTAGGAGTGAATTAGGGCTATATAAATAAACATTGATTGATTGATAAAAAATGTATATCACATTCGAATCCCGATTTGTTTTAGTAATTTTCAAAAACCTATTTTCTTTTTATGAATTAATTAAAAAAACTGGGTTACCCTAACCCTAACCCTAAATGTCTTTCAATAAGCACACATGGTTGCTCTTTTTTTCGACTTTAGTCAAGTCTTTTACAAAAAGTAGACGTGCAAGGCTATAAGCTACTAGGAGCTCGCAGCTACACAACAGCTGAACACACGATAGCATGCAAGCTAGACATTTGTGATAAGTAGGGGTGTCAGAATTTTTTTAATTTACGAATGAATCGTGATTCTTATTTGTAAAAATTCTTAATTGATTTAAAAAAAATATATATATATATATATACTGTATTTTTCGGAGTATAAGTCGCTCCGGAGTATAAGTCGCACCGGTCGAAAATGCATAATAAAGAAGGAAAAAAACATAAGTTGCACTGGAGTATAAGTCAAATTTTGGGGGGAAATTTATTTGCTAAAACCCAACACCAAGAATACACATTTGAAAGGCAATTTAAAATACATAAAGAATAGTGAACAACAGGCTGAATAAGTGTATGTTATATGACGCATAAATAACCAACTGAGAACGTGCCTGGTATGTTAACGTAACATATTATGGTAAGAGTCATTCAAATAACTATAACATAAAGAACATGCTATACGTTTACCAAACAATCTGTCACTCATAATCGCTAAATCCCATGAAATCTTATACGTCTAGTCTCTTACGTGAATGAGCTAAATAATATTATTTGATATTTTACGGTAATGTGTTAATAATTTCACACAAGTCGCTCCTGAGTATAAGTCGCACCCCCGGCCAAACTATGAAAAAAAACTGCGACTTATAGTCCGAAAAATACGGTATATATATATATATATATATATATATATATATATATATATATATATATATATATATATACAAATATATATATACATACATATATATATATATATATATATATATATATATATATATATATATATATATATATACACATATATATATATATATATATATATATATATATATATATATATATATATATATATATACACATATATATACATATATATATATATATATATATATATACACACACATATATATATATATATATATATATATATATATATATATATATATATATATATATATATATATATACACACATATATATATACACATACATATATATATACATACATACATACATACATACATACATACATACATACATACATATATATATATATATATATATATATATACACACACAGTATATGTGTATATATACAGTCACGATCAAAGAACATAATGTCATGGCTGTCTTGAGTTTCCAATACTTTCTACAACTCTTATTTTTTTGTGATAGAGTGATTGGAGCACATACTTGTTCACAAAAACATTCATGAAGTTTGGTTCTTTTATGAATTTATTATGGGTCTACTGAGAATGTGACCAAATCTGCTGGGTCAAAAGTATACATACAGCAATGTTAATATTTGGTTACATGTCCTTTGGCAAGATTCACTGCAATAAGGCGCTTTGGTAGCCATCCACAAGCTTCTGGCAAGCTTCTGATTAAATTGTTGACCACTCCTCTTGACAAAATTGGTGCAGTTCAGCTAAATTTGGTTGATTTTCTGACATGGACTTGTTTCTTCAGCATTGTCTACACGTTTGGGAAAAAAAAACTTAATTCTAGCCTGATTTAGCCAGTCCTTGACCACTTTTGACGTGTGTTTGGGGTCATTGTCCTGTTGGAACACCCAACTGCGCCCAAGACCCAACCTCCGGGCTGATGATTTTAGGTTGTCCTGAAGAATTTGGAGGTAATCCCCCTTTTTAATTGTCCCATTTACTCTCTGTAAAGCACCGGTTCCATTGGCAGCAAAACAGGCCCAGAACATAATACTACCACCACGATGCTTGACGGGAGGCATGGTGTTCCTGGGATTAAAGGCCTCACCTTTTCTCCTCCAAACATATCGTTGGGTATTGTGGCCAAACAGCTCAATTTTTGTTTCATCTGACATCACATGGACAAAGATTAGACCTTCTGGAGGAAAGTTCTGTGGTCAGATGAAACAAAAATTGAGTTGTTTGGCCACAATACCCAGCAATATGTTTGGAGGAGAAAAGCTGAAGTCTTTAATCCCAGGTTGTTTTTTTTGCCTACAATCAAGCATGGTGGTACTGTCGTAGTGTGGTTCTGGGCCGCACAAGTGCTGTCTTCCTGGAGGAGTTGCGGTCAATAAAGGAAACATGATTTCCAACATGTCCTGTTGAGAGAGCATTACTCCTCCCCTGGGAAACTTGACCGTGTGGCAGTTTTCCAGCGTGGTAATGAGCCCAAACGCACCTCCGGGATGACAATTGCCTCGCTATGGAAAGCAGACGGTGGATGAGCGGAAGGTGCCGAACACGCACCAGCTTTGTGATAATAAAAGAGGATTCTAGTAACAAACTGTGCAGCTCTGGTGAATTCCCTGCCCGAAAGGATTAAGACTACATAACAGTGGTGCTAGCTTTAAGGGTCTAAACTACTAACATGCCACATAAAAGGCGCTAAGTACTATAAAACTGCTGGTGATCTACTAGGACTGTGTAATAATAAATAATAATAATGGATTAGATTTTATATCGCGCTTTTCTATTGTTAGATACTCAAAGCGCTCACAGAGAAGTGGGAACCCATCATTCATTCACACCTGGTGGTGGTAAGCTACATTTGTAGCCACAGCTGCCCTGGGGTAGACTGACGGAAGCGAGGCTGCCATTTTGCGCCTACGGCCCCTCCGACCACCACCTACCATTCATTCATCATTCATTTCACCGGTGTGAGCGGCACTGGGGGCAAAGGGTGAAGTGTCCTGCCCAAGGACACAACGGCAGCGATTTTTTGGATGGTAAGAGGCGGGGAGCGAACCTGCAACCCTCAGGTTTCTGGCACGGTTGCTCTACCCACTACGCCACGCCGTCCCATGTGTGTGCAATTGATAATAAAATTTAGTTTTTTGTGTACATTTACCGGCTGTCACCATAGAGATACTCATTTCCCTTCACATCACTGGCATCATGCTCCGACCTGTGATGTTGTGCTATGTTGTGGAACATGCTGCACACAATTCTAACCTGTCACCTTTTCTGGGCTATTTGAAGCGCGGCTCCAGTGCGATCTTCAATGGAACCGACTTTTTAAAAACAACTACAGTAGTTTTATGAAGTAATGTAATGTACAGCATTTACTTTGAAGAGTGGACTTCTACTGTATCTCGATCCAGCTGCTTCTCTGTCAAGCACAAAATTGTCTGCTTCTCAATATTTTCATGGATAAAAGGCTTAGGTATTATTGTATCATTCTTGGCTGGCGTTGTAATCATTCTGCTGTCTCTCTTAGTACGGCGCAGGCTAGCAGCGTTACGCTCAGATGGCTTCATCCAACTTTATTCATTTATATACTGTAGCACTTTTCATACACAGGCAAGTGGCGAACACAAAGTGCTGAACAAAAAATAGAGGAAAATAAAATATGTACACACGCACGCCCCAGCACTATTGACAATAACAAAGAAAAAGCAAAGACAAAACAAAACATGGCAAGGCATTGAGGATAATTAGAGAATAACTAAAATTAACGCCATTTAAAAAATAGAATATGCTAAAATATATGTAAAAAAAATAACATGGTTCACTGTGACATTTGCTATACCGACTAATGACAGGGATGCTTTGTAACTCAAATGTATGCTTGTAACTCAAAGCATAACAATTCGCTCTTATCTCAAAACACTCTAAAGTTGAGGTATGCCAAGTTAGCTAGCTACACGCTTTGTCATATTTTTGATATTTTTTTTAAAAATTCAATTAATATCATTTGCATATTCTTCCCAACACTGTCCTTCACACTCACTTTCTTCCTTCCCTCGGTTGTAAAAACAAAGTTATGTGCATCTCGAGCTATAAGCTAATGCTATCGAGGAAGACCAGGGGCCGTACTTATCAAGCTTCTTAGAATTACTCCTAAGAAGTCTGCTAAGAGTTGACTTAAGAGTAAATAAATTCTTCGCTGAAAGCTGCACTTAAAAGTTAGTTATCAAGCGTCTTACTCACACTTTCAGCGAAGTGTAGGACTGAATCTTAAGTGTCACACTCAGAGCTGAATTACGACATTACTATGTGCCGTAAACGGAATTTTAGGTGACGTCATTTATGTGTCCATAGAAATGACCAATCACGGAAGGGAATCCGTTGTCTAAGAATAAAGAAATATCTTGGAAATATTTAAGTGGACAATGGGAGTGTATATTTTGACAATAAACTACAAAATAATACAAAACAAACTAGTCCCCGCCGGCACTCACGCTACCGCTCCCTCTCTTCTATCGCCCACACACTCACTGACGTCACTCACCTCACGGCCACACACATACGCTACTGTCATAACATTTTCTTTCCAATTCATTAATTAGGCAACTAATTTGAAACTGGTGTGGGTGGCTCTATATATACTAGCCCACTGCAGACACATGCAGAAATCAACAAAGAATCGAAAAGTATTAAATCTGTGACAAAAATAATATCCGCTCTGTCTAAACGATACCGTTTGATCAGCTGCTCGTCATCAAAAACAAAACAAAACATTGTTCCGTTCCCTGAACGTTCGCAGCACGTCTCTCTCGCCTCAGTGCCATCCCCTGCTGGCAACTCCTAACCACTTAAGACACCGCTGAAGGTCTCTTAAATATCGTGGAGAGTAGGAGTGATTCTTAGACTTAAGAACGTTGATAAAAAGCTTTTATTCTTAAGTTTGAGAGTAGGACTATATTTCGCAAATTCTCAGGACTTAAGTGTAAAATGGCACTCTAAGAAGCTTGATAAGTACGGCCCCAGATGTTTTGGTCGGATTCCCGGGGTTCACTGCGATATTTGCTATACCAACTAATGACAGGGATGCTTGTAAATCAAATGTATGCTTGTAACTAAAAGCGTAACAATTAGCTCTTATCTCAAAACACTATTAATTTGACGTATGCCAAGTTAGCTAATGACAGGGAGGCTTGTAACTCAAATGTATGCTCGTAACTCAAAGTATAAAAATTAGCTCTTATCTCAAAACACTCTTAAGTTGAGGTATGCCAAGTTAGCTAATGACAGGGATGCTTGTAACTCAAAGCATGACAATTATCTCTTATCTCAAAACACTATTTAGTTGACGTATGCCAAGTTAGCTAATGACAGGGATGCTTATAAATCAAATGCATGCTTGCAACTCAAAGCATAAGAAATTGCTCTAATCTCAAAACACTCTTAAATTGAGGTATGCCAAGTTAGCTAATGACAGGAATGATTGTAACTCAAATGTATGCTTGTAACTCAAAGCATAACAATTAGCTCTTATCTCAAAACACTCTTAAGTTGAAGTATACCAGGTTGGCTAATGACAGGGATACTTGTAACTCAAATGTATGCTTGCATCTCAAAGCATAACAATTAGCTCTTATATCAAAACACTCTTAAGTTGAGGTATGCCAAGTTAGCTAGCTACACGCTGTTATATTTTTGATTATTAATTTTTTAAATGTAATGAATATCATCCGCATGTTCTTCCCAACACTGTCCTTCACACTCACGTTCTTCCTTCCCGCAGTAGTAAAAACAGAGTTATGTGCATCTCGAGCTATAAGGTAATTCTAGCGAAAAAGACCAGGTGTTTTGGTCGGATCTTTCCCGGGGTTCACTGCGACATTTGCTATACCAACTAATGACAAGTATGGTTGTAAATCAAATGTATGCTTGTAACTCAAAGCATAACAATTAGCTCTTTTCTCAAAACACTCTTAAGTTGAGGTATGCCAGGTTAGCTAATTACAAAGAGGTTCATTTAGCCTATTGATGTGTATTTATAAATGGTTGATTTATATAGGCTAGTAAGGTAAAGTTGAAGGCTGCAGAAGCAAGGTAGCTGAAACTTGTCAGGTACAAAACTTTACCTTACTAGCCTATATAAATCCATCCATTTTCTATCGCTTATTCCCTTCGGGGTGGCGGGGTGCGCTGGAGCCTATCTCAGCTACAATCGGGCATAAGGCAGGGTACACCCTGGACAAGTCGCAACCCCATCGCAGGGCCAACACAGATAGACAGACAACATTCACACTCACATTCACACACTAGATCAACCTTTTATAAATAATGACAGGGATGCTTGTAACTCAAATGTATGTTTGTAACTCAAAGCATAACAATTAGCTCTTATCTCAACACACTCTTACGTTGAGGTATGCCAAGTTAGCTAATGACAGGGATGCTTGTAACTCAAATGTATGCTTATATATCAAAGCATAACAATTAGCTCTTATGTCAACACACTCTTAAGTTGAGGTATGCCAAGTTAGCTAATGACAGGGATGCTTGTAACTCAAATGTATGCTTATATATCAAAGCATAACAATTAGCTCTTATCTCAACACACTCTTAAGTTGAGGTATGCCAAGTTAGCTAATGACAGGAATGCTTGTAACTCAAATGTATGCTTATATATCAAAGCATAACAATGAGCTCTTATCTCAAAACACTCTTAAGTTGAGGTATGCAAAGTTAGCTAATGACAGGGATGCTTGTAACTCAAATGTATGCTCGTAACTCAAAGTATAAAAATTAGCTCTTATCTCAAAACACTCTTAAGTTGAGGTATGCCAAATTAGCTAATGACAGGGATGCTTGTAACTCAAAGCATAACAATTATCTCTTATCTCAAAACACTATTAAGTTGACGTATGCCAAGTTAGCTAATGACAGGGATGCTTATAAATCAAATGCATGCTTGTAACTCAAAGCATAACAAATTGCTCTAATCTCAAAACACTCTTAAATTGAGGTATGCCAAGTTAGCTAATGACAGGAATGATTGTAACTCAAATGTATGCTTGTAACTCAAAGCATAACAATTAGCTCTTATCTCAAAACACTCTTAAGTTGAAGTATACCAGGTTGGCTAATGACAGGGATACTTGTAACTCAAATGTATGCTTGCATCTCAAAGCATAACAATTAGCTCTTATATCAAAACACTCTTAAGTTGAGGTATGCCAAGTTAGCTAGCTACACCCTGTTATATTTTTGATTATTAATTTTTTAAATGTAATGAATATCATCCGCATGTTCTTCCCAACACTGTCCTTCACACTCACGTTCTTCCTTCCCGCAGTAGTAAAAACAGAGTTATGTGCATCTCGAGCTATAAGGTAATTCTAGCGAAAAAGACCAGGTGTTTTGGTCGTATCTTTCCCGGGGTTCACTGCGACATCTGCTATACCAACTAATGACAAGTATGGTTGTAAATCAAATGTATGCTTGTAACTCAAAGCATAACAATTAGCTCTTTTCTCAAAACACTCTTAAGTTGAGGTATGCCAGGTTAGCTAATTACAAGGAAGTTCATTTAGCCTATTGATGTGTATTTATAAATGGTTGATTTATATAGGCTAGTAAGGTAAAGTTGAAGGCTGCAGAAGCAAGGTAGCTGAAACTTGTCAGGTACAAAACTTTACCTTACTAGCCTATATAAATCCATCCATTTTCTATCGCTTATTCCCTTCGGGGTGGCGGGGTGCGCTGGAGCCTATCTCAGCTACAATCGGGCGTAAGGCAGGGTACACCCTGGACAAGTCGCAACCTCATCGCAGGGCCAACACAGATAGACAGACAACATTCACACTCACATTCACACACTAGATCAACCTTTTATAAATAATGACAGGGATGCTTGTAACTCAAATGTATGCTTGTAACTCAAAGCATAACAATTAGCTCTTATCTCAACACACTCTTACGTTGAGGTATGCCAAGTTAGCTTATGACAGGGATGCTTGTAACTCAAATGTATGCTTATATATCAAAGCATAACAATTAGCTCTTATCTCAACACACTCTTAAGTTGAGGTATGCCAAGTTAGCTAATGACAGGAATGCTTGTAACTCAAATGTATGCTTATATATCAAAGCATAACAATGAGCTCTTATCTCAAAACACTCTTAAGTTGAGGTATGCCAAGTTAGCTAATGACAGGGATGCTTGTAACTCACAGCATAACACTTAGCTCTTATCTCAAAACACTAAGTTGAGACGTATGCCAAGTTAGCTAATGACAAGGATGCTTGTAACTCAAATGTATGCTTGTAACTCAAATTATAACAATTAGCTCTTATCTCAAAACACTCTTCAGTTGAGGTATGCCAAGTTAGCTAATGACAAGGATGCTTGTAACTCAAATGTATGCTTGCAACTCAAAGTATAACAATTAGCTCTTATCTCAAAACACTCTTAAATTGAGGTACACCAAGTTAGCTAGCTACACCCTCTGTCATATTTTTGATAATTAATTTTTCTAATTCAACGAATATCATCCGCATCTTCTTCCCAACACTGTCCTTCACATTCTTCCTTCCCGCGGTTGTAAAAACAAAGTTATGTGCATCTTGAGCTAAAAGCTAATGTTAGTGAAGAAGACCAGATGTTTTGGTTGGATCTTGCGGGATCTCGGGGTTCACTGTGACATTCGCTACATTAATCAAATATAATTCACTTCACTTCACAACTAATAACAGGGATGCTTTAAACTCAAATTTTCACTTGCAACTTCAAGCATAACCGTTATACGAGCTCTTATCTCAAAACACTCTTAAGCTGAAGTACCAGTGTAAGAGGAGTTCATCCTAAATGTCCTTTCTATAGTACTGTCTCTTGAGACAATGTAATAAAATGGTTGGACTCAAAATGATTAACTATAACTAAATGACTAAAAAGTGAGTCTCAGGACTTTTGTTTTTTTGCCTTTGCTCATATTCTGACACTGCTTAAGAAAATAAGACCTTCTGTTTGTTTTTTTACAAAACGGTATGTTAATGCAAACGTTGGAATATTGCAGTTATTTCCATTCCCCTAAAAGGAAATTGGAATTACATCCTCTCAAATTATTTGTTTGTTGACGTGTGAAATCTAACAAGTAGTGAGATTCAGCGATGGGCTAATTAGTGATCCTTCCTCTCAGTGACTTGTTTCTTCAAAAGGCCAGCCCGGTGACGACTCGCTCAAATGTCATACAAGTCTCCGGGTACCTGGCCTCTCCGCTGCCCCCCTTCGCTAACAAGCCGAGCAAGACCGGTGAGAGAGACGGCTCAATTTGTGTAGCACGGTCCCCACCAAGCGAGATGTTAGGGGTGAAATCCTGCGGGGTCTTTACACGACTTACCCAATCAAATCCCTTGTTTCATCCGCAAACGAGAACCCCATTAATGTCTTCATAAGGCTGGTACGGTATACCGGTATTAGTATAGTATCGCAATACTAATGGATCAAAAACGGTACTATACTCCGTTTGAAAAGTACCGGTTCCCCATTTTTTTTAAGGGGCATGACCGATGAGCTTCAACCACACCTGTGAAGTGAAAACCATTTCAGGTGACTACCTCTTGAAGCTCATCAAGAGAATGCCAAGAGTGTGCGAAAAAGTAATCAGAGCAAAGGGTGGCTATTTTGAAGAACCAGGAATATAAAACATGTTTTCAGTTATATCACCTTTTTTGTTAAGTACATAACTCCATATGTGTTCATTCATAGTTGTGATGCCTTCAGTGACAATCTACAATGTAAATAGTCATGAAAATAAAGAAAACGCATTGAATGAGGCTGTGTCCAAACCTTTGGTTTATTCGTTATACAGTGCTCAATACCGGGGTAGAGCGGAATATACGTTAGATCAGGAAAAAACACAGAGGCTATTTCATCCCTACAAGCCTGTTTCGCAGGTTTCCCTGCTCTTCTAAAATCCCTTGAAGAGCAGGGAAACCTGTGAAACAGGCTTGTAGGGATGAAATAGCCTGAGTGTTTTTCCTGACCTAACGTATATATATATATATATATATATATATATATATATATATATATATATATATATATATATATATATATATATATATATATATATATATATATATATATACATATATATACATATATATATATATATATATATATATATATATATATATATATATATATATTACAGAGTTACAGAGGCTATTTAATCCCTACAAGCCTGTTTCGCAGGTTTCCCTGCTCTTCTAAAATCCCTTGAAGAGCAGGGAAACCTGTGAAACAGGCTTGTAGGGATGAAATAGCCTGAGTGTTTTTCCTGACCTAACGTATATATATATATATATATATATATATATATATATATATATATATATATATATATATACATATATACATACATACATATATATATATATATATATATATATATATATATATATATATATATATATATATATATATATATATATATATATATATATATATATATATATATATATATATATATATATATATATACGTTAGGTCAGGAAAAACACTCAGGCTATTTCATCCCTACAAGCCTGTTTCACAGGTTTCCCTGCTCTTCAAGGGATTTTAGATTTTAGAAGAGCAGGGAAACTTGCGGGACGGCGTGGCGCAGTTGGGAGAGTGGCCGTGCCAGCAACCTGAGGGTTCCTGGTTCAATCCCCACCTTCTACCAACCTCGTCACGTCCGTTGTGTCCTTGAGCAAGACACTTCACCCTTGCTCCTGATGGGTCGTGGTTAGGGCCTTGCATGGCAGCTCCCGCCATCAGTGTGTGAATGTGTGTGTGAATGGGTGAATGTGGAAATAGTGTCAAAGCGCTTTGAGTACCTTGAAGGTAGAAAAGCGCTATATAAGTATAACCCATTTACCATTTACCATTTTACATCAAATATTCTAACTAGAAGTAGAGGAAAATATTGCACATTTCTGACAAAAAGGGCATAAAACATAAAAAAAATACTTTATATCGACAAACCTAAAATTAATCTAAAGATTTAAGAAGTTTGATATTTGATTATTATATATATATATATATATATATATATATATATATATATATATATATTTTTTTTTTTTTTTTTTTAAATTTTTTCTAAAGTATATATGACTTAATTTTAACATTTTTGTGACTGAGACCCTTCAGGGTACCAGGGACCAAACTTGAGGAGCCCTAAAGTTGAAAAAAATCTATAGTGTATTTGTTTTATAAATGAAAAGTATCAACATGGTTTAATTCTTTTAGTGTGTGACCCTCAGTGGAAAAAGTTTGTACACCCCTGTATTAGCCTATGAGAACGTTGTATCAAATAAGTAGATCATCACTTGTTCTGTAGTCTGCACAAAGCCTGTCTGGAGAAATGTACCAGAGATTAGAGAAGGATGGTCCTGGATGCTCACAGGAGGGGCATTATAAAACATTTAAAGATGTGGCCAGTCAGAGTCATTAAACGACACGGATGAAATTGATAAAAATCAGGACAA
>NC_084731.1:77550875-77590875 GCF_033978785.1 Entelurus aequoreus | reverse complement strand
TAAAGCCAATAATAAAAAATTTTTGGTCCCCTTAATTCTGAAAAGTATCGAAACGTATCAAAATACATATTGGCACCCTTTTCAAAATATTTGTGGAACACTTGTCGGTACTTTTATACATATATATAAACGTACCGAATTCTGAACCCATCCATACCCATAATAACCGTTTTGTGTATGTGCCTTCAGTAATGACATGCTGTCATATATGAGGCCGTGCAGATGGTTCCACTAATAAGACTGATTTCTTCCAGCGGCGTACAGATCGGTAGACATGACGGCCTGACATATCTCTTACTAACTTTCGCGTCAGTCATTCGCGGCTCTCTTGCTCTCTCGGCCTGACAGGTGAAAATTACACTGAGAACGCGTCATCAGCAGAGAAAGAGAGAGCGAATGAGAAGGAGCCAGCGGAGCTATTTCGGAAAGTGGCGAGGCGGCCTGTGATAACACATCTTATTCTGGAATGCTGCTGAAAAGCAGTGCGTCAACAGAGAGAGAGAACAATTAAGAAAAAAGGAAGGTGTGGGCCCGTCTCACCTGATGAAGAGCGTGGCCCGTTGCACATCTCGCAGTAAGGCAGCAGGGGGCTGTTGGAGTACGTACATGCCCCGCAGGCCCACGTCCGGGTGGAAGCGCCCGACTCCGACGCCTCCTGATGGTCCAAGACCTGCGTCAACCGTTTCTTGCCCCTGGATGCAGACCTCAGGCTGGGGCTGGTCCGCAAGCCCCGGTTCCTCTTCAACTGTGGAGAGAAGTTGTTGTCGTCGGTGGCCGACGTTTCCTCCTCCTCCGTCTTTCTCTCAGAGTTCCTTCCACTGCAAGTTGCAGGATTTTCGGAGGAAATGGAAGGAGACTCGTTATCTTGGAGTCGCTTCCTCTTCTTCTCCTTGCCGGCACCCGGGGAGAAGAAGTCCCGAATGTCATGCTGTTTCTCCTTTTCAAACTGAAAAAAACAACAACCCCAAAACAAAAAACCTGAGCATCAATCCGACTGTAACTTTTATCTCAGCTGCACGTTAAGTTTCCTGGTAATTGCATGTGAAAGCGACACTTTGTGACATTGTGGTGCCACACAAAAAACTAAATTCACCACAATTGACAAATGATAAATGGGTACAGCAGTCGAAAGCCCAGACGCAGCTTTTACACTGTGGGTTAGCCTGACAGTAACATTATTTTTCACTCAGAAAAAAAAAAAGTGCCACAAACACAGACGGCGGTCCCATATGGATCATAGATTTTGCACAGTGGACCAAAAGCAAATCATTTGTAAACTGTTGTGCAATGTGTTTTTTTTGTCCTAACTTTATAATAAGGGTGTAGGAGTACGGTACATAAGGGTATACTAATAAAATACAAACTACTTCACCAATAAATATAGCTAATACATGAAAATAAACACATATAAATTCCAGACTATAAGCCGCTACCTTTTTCCTACGCTTTGAACCCTGTGGCTTACATAACAGTGAGGCTAATTTATGGGTTTTTCTATTTTTCAAATAGTTTTCATAAAACACAAGCAAAGACACTGAAGAAGTGTGATATTATTTGTGCTATGGCATCATCTTTTGGACAATCTCGCTCACTGCAGGTGCTGCGGGGTGAATCTATATATCTACAGCAGGTGTAGATATATAGGTGTCCAACTTTTTTTTTTTTTACCATTATGGCTCCCCTCAAGTTTGGTCGCGGGGACCTGAAAGTGTCTGTAATAAAATAATTTAAAATAAATAAAATAAATCTTTTTGTTCAACACTTAAATCTCTAGATCAATTTCAGGTCTATCTGTCCAATAAAGTATATTTTAATTTTTTTTTTAATGTTTTACACCCTTCTTGCAAAAATCTTGTTTTTTTATAGCAAAAACACAAAATAAGCAATATTTTGAAAGTGGAATGTTTGATGTAGGGAGGTGTTTAGGGCACGTCCGACCGGTAGGAGGCAACGGGGAAGACCCAGGACACGTTGGGAAGACTATGTCTCCCGGCTGGCCTGGGAATGCCTCGGGATCCCCCGGGAAGAGCTGGACGAAGTGGCTGGGGAGAGGGAAGTCTGGCCTTCCCAGCTTAGGCTGCTGCCCCCGCGACCCGACCTCGGATAAGCGGAAGAAGATGGATGGATGGATGGATGTTTGATGTAAAGTAACTGGAGCCTCAAATAGGTCAGTAAATCATTAATTACTATTTTTTGAGCAATGACAGTTTAAAAAAAAAGAAAATTCTGCTAAAATGCTTGGGGACCCAAAAGGGCCCCACTCATTAAAGTGTTAAAAGCAAGTCTTTTATTATAATTTTTTTAGTTTCAAAGCTTTCGTCTCTAAATCAAATTCCGATTTATTCATCGATTATCAGTTTTTCTTTTTTTGTTAGTTTGTTTTATGCCCTTTTTGTTAGAGAAAAATACGTTTTTTATATGTCACACACAAGAAATGCAATATTTTCCTCAAAAAGGATATTAAAGTGGAATTTTTTATGTGAACTAATTGGAGTCTTGAATATGTCAATTCATAACATTGATTCATTACTATTTTTTGAGCAATGACAGTTTTAAAGAAAAAACAAAACAGCCTGCATCGCAGCTTTATGTTTTTAGAGTCAACATTGCAACTTTTTCTCGTTGCATTTCACCTGTTTGCTCTTTTATTTCATTTAAAAAAAAAGTAATTTTAGAATATGCTGTTAAAACATCAGCTGCAGGCCGCAGACAGACTCCCGGGCCACACTTTGGACACCCCTGGTCTACAGTATTTCCTTCTGTTTATTGCTTTGTACCGGAAGTACAAGTGCCGTTCCGTCTTCTAGTCGTCCATACCGTTTTTGCCCGAAAGGATTCTTCATTCATTACTCTAAGCAACGTTTGTAAGTTTTACAACATAACTAAGACGATTCATATTTACTAAACTGTCCTGTATGTGATGTCTGTAGGAGTGTTTTCATGCATATTTGTACGTGCTTTCGTAAAGTAATCGAAACAGCGTTGTTAGCATTAGCTAATATGCCAACACGTTTACGAGTGCCTGTGTTAGTATTATTAACTTACAATGGCATTCTTTTTGTATTGTTTCAGTTTTACAAATTCCTCAGTAAATTCACCAAAACGTCACCGTGGAGTGGTTGAGTCTGTTTAGCTGATTGGAAAGCTAGCTTCCGCAGCTAGTGGGTCCATGACGATGACTTCTGTTTTGTTTGATCAGCCGTTTTACTGCCGTGTCACAGGCACCGTTTGGAAACAATTAAGGTATATAAATAAACATTTACAGAATATGTCTGTGTAAATAACTCATTTCACAACGTGTACAGCTTATACACCATCTCAGTGGCCTAGTGGTTAGAGTGTCCGCCCTGAGATCGGTAGGTTGGAGTTCAAATCCCAGCCGAGTCATACCAAAGACTATATAAATGGGACCCATTACCTCCCTGCTTGGCACTCAGCATCAAGGGTTAGAGTTGGGGGTTAAATCACCAAAATGATTCCCGGGCGCGGCGCCGCTGCTGCCCACTGCTCCCCAAGGGGATGGGTCAAATGCAGAGGACAAATTTCACCACATCTAGTGTGTGTGTGACAATCATTGGTACTTTAATCTTTAATCTTATAGTCCGGTGTGGCTAATTTATGAAAAAATGTCTTCTAAAATGTTGTAGGTGCGGCTTATATGCTTGTGCGCTCTATAGTCTGAAAAGTATGGTTATTTATATCATAGGGCTGTTTCCGACTAAGAATGTTCATAGTCGAGTTTGATTTATTCGACTATGGGCAAATCAATCAAATTGATGCTAGATCTTCTTAGCCCTGTCACTAGCCATGAGTCCTGCTCGTCAAACGCTGGTCTGCACACTTGCATGCTCCACACCAGGGGTGTCCATTACGTCGATCTCGAGCGGCGGAGGGTGTGTCAGTCGATCGCCAGCAAGGTATTAAAAAAAATAGATTTATACATTAGCGATCATCGATCTTTACCAAGACGTTACTTTCGTCACTTGATTGACATTCACGGCACCCGAGGGTCTTGTGCGATGACGCTGGCTGCTGCCAGATCATTATTAAGAAAAAATGACCGACAGGAAGAAGAGAAACACTTTTTATTTCAACAGACTCTCGTGCCGTACCTGCCGTCAAAACTCTAAAGACCGACTGCACAGTCCCTGTCTTCACAATAAAAGCGCTGCTTCATCCTGCCTGCGCTAACAAAATAAGAGTCTCAGAAAGCTAGCATGCATAAGCTAGCAAGCTACGTAGTTTTCCGCCAATTTATTTCTTGTAAAGTGTATAAAAAGGAGTATGGAAGCTGGACAAATAAGATGCCAAACACCAACCACTTTCATGTGGTATTGGACAGAAAGGAGGACTTTTATTCTATTATTTGAAAATGTGGACGTTATCATCACTACTGTCTGATTCCAATCAATGCAAGTCATCAGAATCAGGTAATACACCAACTTATATTCTTGTCTACATGAAAGAAAGGAATCTATATGTGTTAAACATATAGATGTCATGTTATGTATTATCATTTAAACGCATTTAACTTGTTAACAAAAACGTCTCTTTTATAAATAAATACATATAAATGATATATATGAATGAGGTAGATCCCCTCTACTTGGTCAATTGAAAAGTAGTTTGCCTGCGGAAAAAGTGTGTGCACCCCTGCTCCACACACCTTGTCTTTTTTTGGCCGCTTTAATGCACATTTCCCGCGCTTGTGGAGGTGGGGAGCGCGCCAAACGGTGAATGCGTCACTTTTGGCAGCTGCTTGTATAGAAACACTTCCAGTCCCTGACTAATTAACGCGTACAGCGGAGGAATTCGATACGCCTCAGTGTCCAACTGAGGGCTGCGTACCAAAAGCTCAGAACAGGAATAGATGAACCGTTACCCCCTTATGATCTAATAATGAACTTTGTGCTTCTGATAAAAACGACATCAATTAACATCACTCTGCTAAAGATGTCAAATAACTTCCCTGAGAAATGCCCGACAATGCTTCGTTTGTCAAGTAAAGTCAAACAGTCTCACATGAGTGAAGTAGACCTGGTCCTCTGCCTTCAGCCCAGTGGTTCCCTCCAAGGGAAGCAGCATCTCGCTCGGCGTCCATGCGCTGGCAAAGTTAAGGAAGTCCCACCTGTCCTTGTCACCTTCCTCCGCCTTCAGGTACTCCTTCCTTCCATTCAGAGTGCTGCCCGTCACTGTTTCCTTTAAAGACAACATAGTGTGAACTCAATTAAGGAGACGTGCATGCATTTTTACCAAGTGAAAAGGAGCGAGGGTTTTTGGACAAATATAACTTCAAGACATGTAGAAAGAGCTAAAAAGTCCATAATTGTTTTGGATCCAAGGAAACAATGTCAGGAACTGCTGGTGACGAACCTCAAGATGCAGAGATGGCGGGCGTAGCGCAGGAAAGCATGACTTTAATGTAAAAAAAACTAACAAATAGTGCAACTGGTAAGTGCACATGCAGGGAAAACAGCCAACAGGAACCAGGAAACAGGATACAATTATCAAGCCCTGACTGGAGGGCGAGGCAGGCATAAATAGTAGCCTGATTGGTAATTGCAACCAGGTGTGCCAGGCTGCCAAATAGTGCAACTGGTAAGTGCACATGCAGGGAAAACAGGAACCAGGAAACAGGAAACAGCCAACAGGAACCAGTGAACAGGATACAGAATACAATTATCGAGCCCTGACTGGCAGGCGAGGCAGGCATAAATAGTAGCCTGATTGGTAAATGCAACCAGGTGTGCCAGGCTGCCAATCAGGGACAGGTGAGGGAAACGAGCACTCAGGGAGACATGCAGGAAATGGAACCAAAATAAGAGCGCTGACAGGGAATACACAGAAACACAGAGGAAAACCCAAACATAACCAAACTGTCAGTAACAAGCCTGACAAATAAATTGTAATTTGCTTTTAAATACACCAGTGCCTCCAGGGTTGTGCTGGCATTTTTGCGGCCTAAATACCTGAATTTGTGGCAGCTTTTCCAGAACGGTGAGGCAAAAGTTGCAATATTTTGAGTCTGTTTTTTTTCAATCACACTGGATCAACTCGCGGTGTTATCAAATTGTCATCAATGTTTTAAGTGTTTCTTGTAATTTTCAGCCTAAAAAGCACAAGATTTCAACCAAAATTGGAAAATAAATACTGTATTGATGTTTTACTCGTTTTACACTACAAAGATTTATAAGACAGCAGATGGCAGTTAAAAAAACGCATACTCCGAGCTTGAAATAGTTGTACTGTTTTAATGCATTGTAACTAATATTAGTAATAATTAATTATATTAATAGAAAAAAACACTGACACCGGCTTCCCTATTGTCCACTGTCTGCTCTGTCGTCCACAGGTGTATGTTTTATGCTTGTTTCTCCATTTCAAACATTTATTTATGTTTCAACGCATGTTAAAATCATTTGTGAACTGCTGAGAGCGATCTCTAGCACTATTTTTTGTTGGATTATACAAGTCATCACACTTCAACATCTCTAACATGTAAACGCTAATCTCTTTTAACATACCCTTTTAATAGACGATTGCTCTGAGACAAACGCCAAAAAGACAACATTACCTCCTCTTGTAGCTCAGCCATTCTTTCACGTAGCTCAGTGCTTAACGTCTCATTTTGTAACACACTTGTCTACTTTCGACACAAGCTAACTGGTAGCATGCTAACGTTAGCTTGCTTGCATGCTAACATAAGCATGACTTTTTTTTTACCTAAGTTTGCTTCCGTTTACTTCAGAGTCAAATAACTTGGTGCGTGACACTTGTTATCTGTTAGCATGCAAACGTTAGCATGCTAACTTTTTTTTGTGTGTGCAGTTTTTTCACTTTTTTCTCTACTTCCGCAGCCATACACCTTAAAGCCGTGTTACATAATATGTGAGACATGCTAACTGTTAGCATGCCATCGTTAGCACACATACTAAGTGCTACATTTTAATGTAAGCATGCTAATGTTTTAGGCTAGCTCTATAGCTCATTTTGTACAGTTACACCTAAAACTCACAGATTCGGATACTCGGCACCATCTTCAAAGTACGGTGTCTTCCGATGCCCCTCGGCTAGAGGTCCAGGGCACAGATAGCAGGCCCATCAAATTTTCCACGGGAATTATCTAGTTCTTACTATACTTACTTTTTTGAGAACATCAATGACCTACAGTTCAGTGAAATATATATAAAAAAAACATTCCTGTATGACATTCGGACTATCAATTTGCATTTGTATCCAAATATTGGGGTATTTTCTTAAGCAAAAAAATAATAACCTGTGATTAATCATGATTATTCACATTTCAAGAGTGTGATTAATCCGATTAAAAAAGTGAATCACTTGACAGCCATATTAAATCTACACTGAAAAAATAATAGATATTATTTAGTTATCAGTATTGGTGTTAAGAAGCAGGAAGTTATCTGTATTGTTTTAAAAACATTTTTTATTGTGCATTCCTAATTATTTTGTGTTATTATTTTTGGGTGCCTGTAACACATTTAATGGATTTATGTTATGTATTTATTTCAAACATTTGTTGTTTTTTTTGGCATATACAGTCCAGAAATACAATTAAACACATCTTAGATTTATGTCATTTCTTCTACGGAATTTTTTTTCCCGCTTTTTGTACGATTTGGACCTTTTGGAAGAGGTCTCCAACAAAAACGAGGTATGACTGTGTGTCACGATGTCCTTTGCTGGATTTAGTGAGTGGACCCCAATCCCAGCAGACAGTATAGGAAAAAAACATTTAATCTGCTAAAAAAAAGAAGCAATCGCCCACATCAGTGTACCTTCCTGTTGAGCATGGACCACATGACGCTGTCGAAGGTACCCTTGGCGATCAGGTAGTGCACGTTGACAGACGACGTCTGCCCGATGCGGTGGGCGCGATCCTCAGCCTGCTTGATTTGCCCGGGGTTCCAGTAGAGCTCTGCAAACACCACATGGCTGGCGGCGGTAAAGGTCAAGCCCTGGAGAGGACGCAAACATGCTCGCTCAAAAAAAGCCACCACGGAAATTGATCCCAAATATACAGCTGAGCCAAAACATTGTTTCTGTTGCACTGCAGGTCAGCTATTTGAGATTGTGTGTTTGTGTGCGCACCTGTCCAGCTGCTTGGATGCTTAAGATGGCCACTCTTGTGTCTGGGTCATTCTGGAACTTATGGACTAAATGGATTCTTTCAGCAGACGGAACGCTTCCATCAATACGAATATAACCAGCCTGTGTAAATATATACATATATATTAAAAAAATACAGGTTACACCAGGGGTGTCGAATTGGTTTTCATTGAGGGCCACATTGCAGTTCTGGCTGCTCTAAGAGGGTCGCATGTTAGAGTGAATATATATGAATTATAATATGTAATCGCCTCATTATGTTATTACACAATTCCCTATGGATCTCCATTGTTTACAAACAAATTGATAGATAACGTACTTGCTTTTGAAATCATAAGTGAGGGGGACAAGCATACAAAAATGTTAGGAAAATACACTATAGTGCCATAAGTATATGGCCACCTGCCTTGACTCACATATGAACTTGAAGTGCCATCCCATTCCTAACCCAAAGGGTTCAATATGATGTCAGTCCACCTTTTGCAACTATCCCAGCTTCAACTCTTCTGGGAAGGCCGTCCACAAGGTTGCGGAGTGTGTTTGTAGGAATTTTTGACCAATCTTCCAAAAGTGCATTGGTGAGGTCACACACTGATGTTGGTCGAGAAGGCCTGGCTCTTAGTCTCTGTTCTAATTCATCCCAAAGGGCTACTATCGGGTTCAGGTCAGGACTCTGTGCAGGCCAGTCAAGTTTATCCACACCAGACTCTGTCATCCATGTTTTTATGGATCTTGCTTTGTGCATTGGTGCACAGTCATGTTGGAAGAGGAAGGGGCCCGCTCCAAACTGTTCCCACAAGGTTGGGAGCATGGAATAGTCCAAAATGTTTTGGTATCCTGGAGAATTCAAAGTTCCTTTCACTGGAACTAAGGGGCCAAGCCCAACTCCTGAAAAACAGCCCCACACCATAATTACTCCTCCACCAAATTTCACACTTGGCACAATGCGAAATGTAGCGTTCTCCTGGCAACCTCCAAACCCAGACTTGTCCATCAGATTGCCAGATGGAAAAGCGTGATTCATCACTCCAGAGAAGGCTCTAGAGTCCAGTGGCGACATGCTTTACACCACTGCATCCGACACTTTGCATTGGACTTGGTGATGTATTGCTTAGATGCAGCTGCTCGACCATGGAAACCCATTCCATGAAGCTCTCTGCATACTATACGTGGGCTAATTGGAAGGTCACATGAAGTTTGGAGCTTTGTAGCTGACTGTGCTGAAAGTCGGCGACCTCTTTGCACTAAGCGCTTCAGCATCCGTTGACCCCCTCTGTCAGTTTATGTGGCTGAGTTGCTGTTGTTCCCAAACTCTTCCATTTTCTTATAATAAAGCCGACAGTTGATTTTGGAATATTTAGAGGAAATTTCAGGACTGGATTTGTTGCACAGGTGGCATCCTATGACAGTTCCACGCTGGAAATCACTGAGCTCCTGAGAGCGGCCCATTCTTTCACAAATTTTTGTAGAAACAGTCTCCATGCCTAAGTGCTTGATTTTATACATCTGTGGCCAGGCCAAGTGATTAGAACACCTGATTCTCATCATTTGGATGGGTGGCCAAATACTTTTGGCATTATAAAGTATGTTAATAATACAGAGGCGTCGCAACTTTTTCCAACAAGGGCCGCATGATAAAAAGTCAAAGAATGTTGATATATTTTGATTTTGTAAAAAATGCTAAACATACATACATTTAAGGACAAAGCTTAGTGTCAGCTCTGTGTTATAGGTGACAATGTGTACTATTAATTATTACACAGGTAAATACAAACAGTAAAAACAAGTAAGAGCCAAAAGACATGTCATGAAAAAAGCTGACATTTTGATACTAATAACTAATCATCTACTTTCACTTAAAACACAAACTCACCCTAAGTTTTGTCTTTAAATAAAGTATATAATTACTTTTTTTTTTACAAAACAAAAAAATCTAAATTGCCCCTCCATACTTTGATTTTTCAGTATGCAACCCTTAGTGGAAGCGGTTCGGACACACCTGAGTTGTATTCAATGTTTAGAGTTTTTCGCATTACATTACAAATGTTAAATTGTTTACAATTTTAATATTATTGTTTTATTAAAAATATGCCTTTGGACACCCTCGTGTTTATACAATATTTTTTTGCATGTTTAGATTGTTCTCAAGTTTAAAAGACATGCAATTGTATGCATCGCTTGCAATTTTTCTGTCAAAATTTAAAGAACGAATACATTTAGTGAGAAAAGATGAAGTGCTTTAATAGTGCACTTTACTTCCGGGCGTTTGCGGGCCACATAAAACAATGTGGCGGGCCAGAACTGTCCCCCGGGCCTGATAACTTTTTTTCTGATATTTATCGTGTAACCCACATGTGTCAAACATGTGGGTTACACAATAATTATCAGAAAAAAAGTTATCAGGCCGATTTAAGATGTCATACTAATAAATACAATATAAGTATATGTTAAATTTTAAAAATTAATTCATTTAAATTAAACTAGTATCATCAGACATGTCTTGTTAATACTGGTTTAATTTAAATTAATACATTTTTAAAAGAGGTGCTTAGCTCTTGCTCTTGTTAGCTAATTAGCGGCTAACTCCCATCCACAGTCGGTAGTGTTTTAGCTACTTCTAAATCACTCGTCGCCATGGCCACAAATAAACTACATTTTTTTGCAAGTATCATCCCTGCAGGACGAGGAATAGCTAAACATGCTTCACTACACAATGTAGGAGGAAACAACAGCTAACCGCTAACAGCAAGCTAGCGCTCCTGAATGTAAACAAATGGGTGGGTCTACACAGACACCGACTGTAACGATACCAAGTACAAGAGCCGTACATAGTCAATACTACAATGATTACATCAATATTTTTATTAAATCACAGAATCTTTTGTTGTTTTTTTTATTGTTTATAAATCCATGAAACGTCCCTGTACACAGGAGAACTTTAATTATGACCAACGTTTGACCCTGTAACTCCTTGGTATTGGATTGATAGCAAAATTTGTACTATCACCCACTGAAATTAAGACGATTTCCATGACATACTGTAAGTAACATTTTCCTGTGATAAATATACAGAAAGTTATGAACTTTTTGACCAGGCGAACTTGCACTAATTCATGATCAACCTCTTCAATACAAAGTAATGGGGCTCAAGATTTTAGGTGTGACCTTTTTGTCATAACTTTCTTAATATTAACCACATTTTAAAAAGGTTGGTATTGTTGGAAAGCTTTTTAAACACAGAAACAGAACAAAAGGTTTCACAGTTAAGGTGTATTTTTAATTGATCAAGTTCATGAAATTAGTGTAGGAAGTGACAAAAAATCTGAGTAAAAAGGATTGGTCTGACTCGATTGTGCCGTGAGTAACATCGCACTGACCAGAAGAGGAAGTCAACGAGTCTAAAAAAAAAATCAGTGTGCAAATTCATCAATTTAAAAGATATTTGAAAGACTCACAGGTACAGTTATAACTTAGACTTAAAAGGAGAGATTTTTTTGCAGAGGAGTTTTGTCGAGTGTAAACGTGCCAAATTTCGTATTAGCTTTGTGGTAACAGACAACAAAGACAACTATTTTGGGTCAAATGCGGATTTACAACCTTATACTTTTGAAGGTAAATATTTTGCTGCTTATAGAAGCGACCACAATGGATGTTGGAGCAAATTAAAGCCAGGAGGGGGGGATGAAAACAATTGTACTCACTATAAATATGAAACTTGGAGACAAGCTACTTCGACATAAATGGATTGCTTACCCAAAATCAACAGGAAACGCACCCCGGCCAGCTGGAACAGATGAACAACTGTCCATCGAATGAGTCACTTTAAAGGCCTACTGAAACCCACTACTACCGACCACGCAGTCTGATAGTTTATATATCAATGATGAAATCGTAACATTGCAACACATGCCAATACGGCCGGGTTAACTTATAAAGTGCAATTTTAAATTTCCCGCGAAACTTCCGGTTGAAAACGTCTATGTATGATGACGTTTGCGCGTGACGTCGATGGTTGAAACAGAAGTATTCGGACACATTGTATCTCAATACAAACAGCTCTGTTTTCATCGCAAAATTCCACAGTATTGTGGACATCTGTGTTGGTGAATCTTTTGCAATTTGTTTAATGAACAATGGAGACTGCAAAGAAGAAAGCCGTAGGTGGGATCGGTGTATTAGCAGCTGGCTGCAGCAACACAACCAGGAGGACTTTGACTTGGATAGCAGACGCGCTATCCGACGCTAGCCGCCGACCGCATCGATGATCGGGTGACGTCCTTCGTCGCGCCGTCGATCGCTGGAACGCAGGTGAGCACGGGTGTTGATGAGCAGATGAGGGCTGGCGTAGGTGGAGCGCTAATGTTTTTAGCATAGCTCTGACGAGGTCCCGTAGCTAAGTTAGCTTCAATGGCGTCGTTAGCAACAGCATTGCTAGGCTTCGACAGGCGGCACAGCATTAACCGTGTAGTTACAGGTCCAGTGTTTGGTTCGGTGTCTCCTGATAGTAGTATTGTTGATTTTCTGTCTATCCTTCCAGTCAGGGGCTTATTTCTTTTGTTTCTATCTGCATTTAAGCACGATGCTATCACTTTACCTCCGTAGCTAAAGTGCTTCACCGATGTATTGTCGTGGAGATAAAAGTCACTGTGAATATCCATTTCGCGTTCTCGACTCTCATTTTCAAGAGGATATAGTATCCGAGGTGGTTTAAAATACAAATCTGTGATCCACAATAGAAAAAGGAGAAAGTGTGGAATCCAATGAGCCCTTTTACCTAAGTTACGGTCAGAGCGAAAAAAGATACGTCCTGCACTGCACTCTAGTCCTTCACTCTCACGTTTTTCATCCACAAATCTTTCATCCTCGCTCAAATTAATGGGGTAATTGTCGCTTTCTCGGTCCGAATCGCTCTCGCTGCTGGTGTAAACAATGGGGAAATGTGAGGAGCCCTTCAACCTGCGACGTGACGCAGGTTAAAGGCTTTTTTTATCAGCGACCAAAAGTTGCGAACTTTATCGTCGATGTTCTCTACTAAATCCTTTCAGCAAAAATATGGCAATATCGCGAAATGATCAAGTATGACACATAGAATGGATCTGCTATCCTCGTATAAATAAAAAAAATTCATTTCAGTAGGCCTTTAATATTGATCATGATACACGCAGCATGTCATGTGTGGTATTACAACTACAGTACATACAATGTCTGGCTAGCTGTGTACAAACAAAACATGAAATAATACTTTACAGATACTGTAATATGATTGTTCATGTCTTTCAGTCAGTACAGATTGGGGTCGTATCGCAGTGTTGTGCACTACAAAACCAAACACGTTTTGTGTGGTTGTAGAAGCTAGCTTATCTCTTGCCGTAGTTAGCTTTTACGGCTTATACCGAAGCACGCCGATGAGTTACTACAATAGAAAGAGTTCCTCAGTGTTCGCTCTTACTTACTTACGTACTTAACAAAAAAAGTTGAAATAAATGAAAACATGTTTTATATTCTAGTGTCTTCAAAATAGCCACCCTTTGCTCTGATTACTGCTTTACACACTCTTGGCATTCTCTCGATGAGCTTCAAGAGGTAGGCACCTGAAATGGTTTTCACTTCACAGGTGTCATAGTTTTGATGCCTTCAGTGACAATCTAAAATGTAAATAGTCATGAAAATAAAGAAAACACATTGAAATGAGAAAGTGTGTCCAAACTTTTGGCCTATATTGTATATACTTATCTTGCACCCTTAAATTAAGTCAATCACTAATATTTCATTAATTATTGTCAATGATGATACTGGGTTTTCTTTATTTTCATGACTATTTACATTGTAGATCATGGGTGTCAAACTCTGGCCCGCGGGCCACAATTGGCCCGCTGTGTAATTTCACTTGGCCCTTGAAGCGATATCAAATTAAAACTAGAGCTGGCCCGCCGATTATATACAGCGGCGGTAACACCGCATTCACCGCTAAATTTCATACTTGCCAACCCTCCCGGGAGACTCACAAATTTCAGTGCCCCTCCCGAAAATCGTCACGTCCGCTTTTCACCCAATTCAACGAGTGCTGGCCCAGTCACATAATATGTGCAGCTTCTGCACTCACACACAAGTGATTGCAACGCATACTTGATCAACAGCAATACAGGTTACACGGAGGGTGCCTGTATAAAGAACTTTAACACTGTTAGAAATATACGTCACACTGTGAATCCACACCAAACAAGAATGACAAATACATTTCGGGAGAACATCCGCACCGTAACACAACATAAACACAACAGAACAAATACACAGAATCCCATGCAGCCCTAACTCTTCCGGGATGCAATATACACCCCCGCTACATTCAAACCTTGCCCCCCCCAACCCCGCCCACCTCAACCGACACACGGAGGGGGGGGGGGTTTGTGGTAGCGGGGGTGTATATTGCATCCCTGAAGAGTTAGGGCTGCATGGGATTCTGTGTATTTGTTCTGTTGTGTTTATGTTGTGTTACGGTGCGGATGTTCTCCCGAAATGTGTTTGTCATTCTTGTTTGGTGTGGATTCACAGTGTGGCGTATATTTCTAACAGTATTTAAAGTTGTTTATACGGTCACCCTCAGTGTAACCTGTATCGCTGTTGATCAAGTATGTGTTGCATTCACGTGTGTGTGTGCGTACAGAAGCCGCACATTTCTTGTGACTGGGCCGGCACGTTGTTAGAATGGATGAAAAGCGGACGTGACGACAGCTCGTAGAGGACGTTAAAGGCAGTGCCTTTAAGGCACGCCCCCAAGACTGTGGTCCGGGGGGACTACGAGATATAATGACTGATGAACACCTTTGTTCGATAATGAAGGTTGCCTCAGGTCAAAGCCTGAGCCCCAAAATTAATGAACTATCCAAGAAAAGATACCAGGTATCTGGCTTGGGCACATCAGATTAGATCAGTGTGTTACAAACTGAGCAGTTTAAAGTCCTGAATGGTTGGTTTATTCATTGTTATTTTATTTTCAAATGTATTAGCCTGTGGAAAAAGTTAATGTTGATATTTACCTCAGAAGGCTGCAAATAGAAAAGAGGCATTCAATTTTTATTTAAATTGTATTTGATATGCCATTGTTATTTTTTAATTATTAGGGACTGCAAGTCCCTTTGTAAAGGAATCCCAAAGGGAGTCCTTTACAATGGGACGAGGACCCTATTGAATTTGTAAGGTTTTTATTATTATTATTTGAAACTCGATTTTGCATGTTACTATAAAGTTATATAAGCCTTGCTTGTTCAATATTCAATGCAAAACTTGTTTGGGTCCCTATTAAAAGGTTAATTTGTTCAACCTTGGCCCGCGGCTTTGTTCAGTTTTAAATGTTGGCCCACTCTGTATTTGAGTTTGACACCCCTGTTGTAGATTGTCACTGAAGGCATCAAAACTATGAATGAACATGTGGAGTTATGTATTTAAAGAAAAAAAGATGAAATGATGAAAACATGTTTTAAATTCTAGTTTCTTCAAAATAACCACCTACTCTTTATTTTATGCTGCCCTTTTTTTTTTGCTGCAGCTGTTACATATACTGTAGTATTGTACATGGTAATTGGGATTTGTTATATATTGTATATATTATATTATATATTATAATAATATAACATATCAGTATATATTATATACTGTATATATAATATGTAAATATTACGTTATATTTTATATTGCTACTATGGTACATTTTTAGTCTACTTTATACCTGCATTATCCTTTCCATCCTTACACTTTCCATCCTTTGTAACTGAGCTACTGCGTGGAACAATTTCCGCTGTGGATCAATACATTTTGTCTAAGTCGAAGTTTGCTCTGATTACCGCTTTGGCATTCTCTCGATGAGCTTCAAGAGGTAGTCACCTGAAATAGTTTTCACTTCAAAGGTGTCATAGTTTTGATACCTTCAGTGACAATCTACAATGTAAATAGTCATGAAAATAAAGAAAACGCACTGAAATGAGAAGGTGTGTCCAAACTTTTGGCCTGTATTGTATATATTTATCTTGCACCCTTAAATTAAGTCAATCACTAATATTTCATTATTTTTTGTCAATGATGATACTGGGACCATAAACTACCGAGAGTAAAATTAAATATGAAGATTTAGTCCGACTTTATAAAAAAATAAAAAACATTTTTATGAGTGATATTGATTGAATTTGTTTGGATAATAATTCATCTTTCCAAACACTAGCACACCGTGTTTGGCATCTGAAGTGCACCTTTTCTTTATGCATGTGCATTTGAAAGTGAAACATGCACACATTGGAGGGCGGTCATGTGATCAGGGTTATGTGCACCCCCTCCTGGATTTGAATAAAAGCTTTCACAATTGCTGTAAATGGCGGTGCAGTTTTGTTCAGTTTATTATGATGTACTGTGTAGTGTGGACGTGTCTGTGACAGACGTGCAAATGAACAAAACTAAGTGGAGGGTCAGCCGTGAATTGACAGCGGTAAACAATCGTATTTTGTTGGACCGAACAAAGAGAGCAGCAGCTGAGGGTTCATTCAAGCACAACTCGGCTGAGCCGCTAATGCACCGTGGCGAGTGCTAGTTTCTTTTGTTTGGGTCCCGGGGTCGTGCGGAGCTGCCGCGCGTTCACACCGTGCAGCGTCAACATGAGTACAGTTGCATGAATAGTAAGAGCCAGCTCGCTTGGAAGAAACCCGGACGCCAGTTTGACTTCCCCTGGTTAAAGGTCACAACCGGGTGTCCGTTTGCTTTCAACAACATTTCAAGGCCAGGAGGTTTTCAGAAAACAACCTGCTGATCCCGACACCTGTGCTGAGCGCTTCCATGCCGCGCCACTTCTTACCGTTGCACAGGATCCCTTTATTTAGCGCCGCTGTATTAATTAGTGAGTGCGAACACGCCGGAATGAGCGCCTCACAGACAAAGGTGTTATCGCACGTTGTCGTTCCGCATTAGGTACATCCAACACCTCCTCGACCTGTGCCGCACACCTGCTCTCCAACCATCCTGCTGCTGAGCCAAGTTTTTCAGTTTGCTCGTGATGACTTGTGAATTACGCCTCGGGAAGTGAAGTCGAGTGAAGTAAAAGTTTACTTTCCGAGTCAGTGAAAACTATGCGGCGTGAGGAAGGAGGTGTCATACTTAAATGCCTACTGAAACCCACTACTACCGACCACGCAGTCTGATAGTTTATATATCAATGATGAAATCTTAACATTGCAACACATGCCAATACGGCCGGGTTAGATTAGTAAAGTGCAATTTTAAATTTCCCACGAAATATCCTGCTGAAAACGTCTCGGTATGATGACGTTTGCGCGTGACGTCACGGATTGTAGCGGACATTTTGGGACACCATTGTGGCCAGCTATTAAGTCGTCTGTTTTCATCGCAAAATTCCACAGTATTCTGGACATCTGTGTTGGTGAATCTTTTGCAATTTGTTTCATGAACAATGGAGATAGCAAAGAAGAAAGCTGTAGGTGGGAAGCGGTGTATTAGCGGCCGGCTGCAGCAACACAAACACGTCGCGGCTACGTTGTAGCCGGTGTTTCATTGTTTACATTCCCGAACGATGACAGTCAAGTTTTACCATTGGCCTGTGGAGAACTGGGAGAACAGAGACTCTTACCAGGAGTACTTTGAGTTGGATACGCATGCTTGTGGAGATGGGACAACAGAGACTCTTACCAGGAGGACTTTGAATTGGATACGCGGTACCATGAGTACGCAGCTGCGGCTTCCAAACATTTGATCGCTTGCCCGTACGTGCGTGCCGCTATGTGCATGTCACGTACGTAACTTTGGGGAAATATATGTGCTGTATGAACTTTGCGGAGGTGAACGGTACTTTGGGCTGTAGGATTGAGTGTGTTGTGCAGGTGTTTGATTTGTATTGGCAGGTTATATGGACGGGAGGGGGGAGGTGTTTGTTATGCGGATTAATTTGTGGCATATTAAATATAAGCCTGGTTGTGTTGTGGCTAATAGAGTATATATATGTCTTGTGTTTATTTACTGTTTTAGTCATTCCCAGCTGAATATCAGATCCCACCCGCCTCTCACAGCATCTTCCCTATCTGAATCGCTTCCACTGCCCTCTAGTCCTTCACTCTCACTTTCCTCATCCACGAATCTTTCATCCTCGCTCAAATTAATGGGGAAATCGTCGCTTTCTCGGTCCGAATCGCTCTCGCTGCTGGTGGCCATGATTGTAATCAATGTGCAGATGTGAGGAGCTCCACAACCTGTGACGTCACGCTACTTCCGGTACAGGCAAGGCTTTTTTATCCGCGACCAAAAGTTACTAACTTTATCGTCGATGTTCTCTACTAAATCCTTTCAGCAAAAATATGGCAATATCGCGAAATGATCAAGTATGACACATAGAATAGATCTACTATCCCCGTTTAAATAAGAAAATCTCATTTCAGTAGGCCTTTAATGATTGTGTTTGGAAACACACCAAGGCTATTACAGGCGTGGGAATGTTTGGGCAACTCACGATTCGATTACGATTTAAGGTGTACCATGTAATTACACATTGATGATTTATGCTTCTTTAATTATTATATAGGGCCTGCTGCGAAGCAACAAGCCCATATTAATATAAATATCTTATTCTGCCGTATTTAATACGGGACGAACCGGCCAAAGAACCTCAACATGTCTCACATGGTTGGAAAAGTCTCGATTGCGCCTAAAGCTCTATTTGATTTTTGGAACATTTTGTGTTACTATGGCGACGCTATTTAGGGACCATCAATAGGCCCATTGATTAGGTACACTTGGCCTTATTTATTAGGTACACAAATGGTGGGTTTTTTCAAGAAATATAATTTTGAGGCGACATTACCCGTTTCTTTGTTGCTTCATTTCTCAAGCGACTTAAACCATTCCAATGTCTAAATGTTCAGGACATTCAAGACAATGCCATCCTGCAAGGTGCAACTATAACAATTTGATAGATTTTGATACTTGGCGCCATCTTAAAGGTTTTCCGTTTGCCCGTGAAGACTTGTGAATTACGCCTTGAGAAGTGAAGGCGAGTAAGGTAAAGGTTTACTTTCCAAGTCAAAGAAAACTATGCGGTGAGAGGAAGGAGGTGTCATACTTCATGATTGTGTTTGAAATGGAAATATATAAAACACACCAAGGCTATTACAGGGGTGGGAATGTTTGGGCAACTCAACTATGTAACTGACTATGTAATTACAAATGGAGGATTCATGCTTTTTTAATTATTATATTGGGCCTGCTGTGAAGCAACAAGCCCATATTAATATAAATATCTTATTCTGCCGTATTTAATAAGGGACGAACCGGCCAAAGAACTTCAACATGTCTCACATGGTTGGAAAGGTCTCGATTGCGCCTACAGCTCTATTTAATTTTTGGAACATTTTGTGTTACTATGGCGACGCTATTTAGGGAGAAGACCATCAATAGGCCCATTGATTAGGTATACTTGGCTTTATCTATTAGGTACGCAACCTTACAATGGTGTTTTTTTTCAGGAAATATAAGAGTGAGGCGACATTACCTGTTTCTTTTTTGCTTCATTTTTCAAGCGACTTAAACCATTTCAACATCTAAATGTTCAGTACATTCAAGACAATGCTATCTTGCAAGGTGCTAGCATGCCAACTATTAACAATTTGAACATTTTGGATATTTTACTCATGAAAATACAAATATTTAAGAGACATGGTGTAGAAACTTTATACAAGTGCCTCGCTACTTTTGGTATTTTCTCTTATCTGGTCATGTGCTAGCATGCTAATGTTAGCTTGTTAACGCTTTATAGAGTATTTGAGCTAATTTTATACGTTTAAACCTAAAAATCCGAGATTTTGATACTTGGCTCCATCTTAGAAGTGTGCTAACCTCTCTTATGTTAGCATGCTAATGTTTTTTCGCTAATTTTGAAAATGTTATTCGAATAAACTTAAAAATAACGGCTTTTGATACTTGGCGCCATCTTGGAAGTGGGCTAACTTTTCTTATGTCATCATGTTAATGTTAGCATTTACGCTAATTTTGATCTTTTAAACCTAAAATGCATGGATTTTGAGACATGTCTCTATTTTGCATGTCCCCATTATAACAAACTAACGTTAGCATGCTAATGTTTTATGCTAGCTTTTTAGCTTCAATCAACCCAGGGCCAGAGGTTCACTGCATAGATAGCAGGCCCATCAAAATCACTGCAGGGGGCTTCTTGTTAAAGTTCACTTCAGAAACTTGATGTGAATCAATTGTATTCATACTTGTCCTTTAGGTTTTTCACCTATATTCTATATACTGTATATTCATATCCGTATGTGGAATTAAATTATGGAATGGATTAAGCAAAGAAATCAAACAAAGTACTAATATGATCCACTTCAAGAAACCCTTCAAACTTAAAGTGTTTACAAAGTACAAAGAAGAAGAACCATGATAAACATTCTGAATGTATTTCATCCATCCATTCATTCATTTTCTAGATAATCTTATTTATCTCACCATATGAAAAATAACTTACTTCACTGATTATTATTTATGTTTAATGTTATTACTTATGGAGTATATTGTGAATAAATTGAGAACAGGAAGTGAACAAAAGTGCTAGCAACTGCTATGTAAAGGAAAAGGGGGAGGATTAAATAAACTCTGCTTCTTCCTACTCCTTTTCGAACATGTTGAGTAGAGAAACTGGAAATGGTGATGCATCATGTTGTATGCATGCATGTTCCAAATAAACTCAAATTCAACTCAACTGTAAGCACTCCGCTCAAAAAAGTGTGTAGGATCTTTCCATACATATTTTTCTTTGTGGGTATTATTCTATTTCCTGATTTACCTGCTAATTTCCCCTTCTCCACTGGTTACTGTAACGCGGTTCCGGTTCTGTTGAAGTTTACTGTTTCACAGATGGATGCACAACCATCAGTGTGAAAAAATGTAAAGTGTTTCCTCTCATTTTCAGAACGAGAACACAGGTTATAGACAGATTTGAAAAAGCACAACATGTTTAGATTAAATGGATGGTGGATGCTTCCTTCCACAGTCTAATACACAAGTGTCAAACTTAAGGCCCTGGGGCCATATGTGGCCCGCCACTTCATTTGATTTGATTTGGCCCTCGAAAGCCTGGAAATAATATGCATCAATAAAGTACTGTAACTTTTCTTACTAATTGCATTATTTCTTTGTATTTTGGGAGAAAAAATATACATGTACTCTATGTAATCGCAAATTAAGTTAACTTAAATATTGTCTAATTATGCAAAAATATATTATCAAACATTCAAACCATTTTTAAATAAAAATAAATACTAATAATAATGATTTCAAAGCAAGTTATCCATCAAATTGTGCGATGTAAAAGTAGCAATAGATTTCATGGTAAAATGGTGAAATTTACTGTGGTTTTTACAGCATTTTTCTCTAAATGAAAAAAACAGTACTTTTTTTTACTGAAATAAACTGTGGTGCCGTTTTGGCATTTACAGTAATACACCGTTTTTTTTTATTTACATTAAAAAAACTAATGTACATTTTACAGTAAAATTTTGGCAAATGAGCTGCCTTTTTTTTTTACTATAAAAACTGTTACGGTTCAAACACCTGCCGCCTCTCACTTTTTTGTGCACTCTGTGGAGCGCACCTCGGGACACACTCACGGACGTTCCTCTCCTGCTGCAGCCGTGGCTCCGCTAATCAACACACCTGATGCTGATGAGTCTCCTGCCTTCATAACCCAGTTTGTCCTGCGTTCCAGTGCCAGAACGTAGCTACTTGTACAGTAAGCCTTGCGCGTCTCTCGTTTCTTTGTTCATGTGCTTCTTGGCTATTTGTGCCTCCCCTCTGTCGTGCTCATTGTGTCTTGTCCTGTGTCGTCATCCAGCAACCCTTCCTCATCCCCTGGTTTTGAGGTGTGTGTCTCGTCTCCCTGGATCCCTTCTGGACTCCCTGCTGCCTTCCTGGATCTCGACTTCACGCCTGCCCATGGACCACGACGTCTCGCTCCAGCCCCTGACACCCTGCCTGTCCCTGGACCTCCAAGTCTGCTTTGCCCTTTCTGGACTTCCGCACCGATCTCAACACGCACCTTCAACACCACCTGGTAACACTCCTCATATACTCGCTACACATAGGCACACCCTATACCTTTGGTTTAATCACACACTATATATATATATATATATATATATATATATATATATATATATATATATATATATATATATATATATATATATATATATATATATATATATAAAAATATATATATATTATATATATATATATAAAAATATATATATATTATATATATATATATATATATTATATATATATATATACATATATACATATATATTTTATATATATATATACACATCTTATATATATATATATATAAATAAAAGATATATATATATATATATATATATCTTTTATTTATATATATATATATATAAGATGTATAGATATATATATATAAAATATATATATATATATATATATATGTATATATATATATATATATATATATATATATGTATATATATATATATATATATATATATATATATATATATATATATATATATATATATATTTATATATATATACACATCTTTCAATACACATGCTGCAAGCTAACAACGTCCCTGCCTCCGTGCCGTCTACTTCTCCCACTGTACCGTTACAAAAACAGCAGAACTGTTTTTCCATTTACAGTAATATACACTACACTTTGAGGTGAAATTATTGCAACTTACCATATTTTTTGAAAATTTTAGTTAAAAAATAAAACTACTAATAAAATGCATTAAAAAAATTGTGTAATAATAGTATTCACTGTTAGAAGCAGCCCTCTGGAGCCAAACATAACTGCGATGTGGCCCACAGTAAAAACGACTTTGACATCTCTGGTCTAAGAGAATGGAGAATGACGGGATAGCTTCAGTTACCTTAGCCTCGATGGCGGCCTCAGTGCAGGCCTGCAGCATGGTGAGGTGGTGGGCGAACACCAGGAACTTGAGGTGCTCTGCCTCGAGCATCATTTTGATATAGTCCTTCACTGCTCCAGCCTTGCATCACACACACACACACACACACACACACACACACACACACACACACACACACACACACACACACACACACACACACACACACACACACACACACACACACACACACACACACACACACACACACACACACACATACATACATACAGAAATAGACACAGATGAAAGGGAGCTACTGAATCAATGCACTGGTGAACCGCACAGGAAGGAATTGGCTAGATCAGTGAGGAAGTCAATTAACCATCGCATCCTCTCTGTCTGATCAATTCTCTATTGAATGCCAGGAGATCTGGAATTAAAAAGAAAGTGAGCCCAGTGAGAAGCTGCCAATCAATAACTCGCAACTCCGTGATATGATTGGTGTGGCCCTCGAGGCCTTAGATTACCTAAGAAATGAAGCATCCGAGCTGCGTCCACCTCGTGAATTTATAATTAAACACATTTAGTAAATAACATTGGTGATCGACTGAAGTAACACTTTTAAATATGTATTCTGCGTCTGCCAAAAATATTCCTGTTAAACTTTGCTTAGAAGCCATACATACTTCACACTTACTTTTAAATGTTCTAAAATGGACACAATTGTTAACTTTGCACCAGGTACAGTCGTGGTAAAAAAGTTTACATACACTTGTAAAGAACATAATGTCATGGCTGTCTTGAGTTTCCAATAATTTCTACAACTCTTATTTTTTTGTGATAGAGTGATTGGAGCACATAGTTGTTGGTCACAAAAAACATTAGTTTATGAATTTATTATGGGTCTACTGAAAATGTGACCAAATCTGCTGGGTCAAAAGTATACATACAGCAATGTTAATATTTGGTTACATGTCCCTTGGCAAGTTTCACTGCAATAAGGCGCTTTTGGTAGCCATCCACAAGCTTCTGGCAAGCTTCTGGTTGAAATTTTGACCACTCCTCTTGACAAAATTGGTGCAGTTCAGCTAAACTTGTTGGTTTTCTGACATGGACTTGTTTCTTCAGCATTGTCCACACGTTTAATTCAGGACTTTGGGAAAAAACCTTAATTCTAGCCGGATTTAGCCATTCCTTTACCACTTTTGACGTGTGTTTGGGGTCATTGTCCTGTTGGAACACCCAACTGCACCCAAGACCCAACCTCCGGGCTAAAGATTTTAGGTTGTCCTGAAGAATTTGGAGGTAATCCTCCTTTTTCATTGTCCCATTTACTCTCTGTAAAGCACCAGTTCCATTAGCAGCAAAACAGGCCCACAGCATAATACTACTACAACCATGCTTGACGGTAGGCGTGGTGTTCCGGGATTAAAGGCCTCACCTTTTCTCCTCCAAACATATTGCTGGGTATTGTGGCCAAACAGCTCAATTTTTGTTTCATCTGACATCACATGGACAAAGATAAGACTTTCTGGAGAAAAGTTCTGTGGTCAGATGAAACAGTTGGGTGTTTCAACAGGACAAACACACGTCAAAAGTGGTAAAAGAATGGCTAAATCAGGCTATAATTAAGGTTTTAGAATGGCCTTCCCAAAGTCCTGACTTAAACGTGTGGACAATGCTGAAGAAACAAGTCCATGTCAGAAAACCAACACATTTAGCTGAACTGCACCAATTTTGTCAAGAGGAGTGGTCAAAAATTCAACCAGAAGCTTGTGGATGGCTACCAAAAGCATCTTATTCAGTTAAACTTGCCAAGGGACATGTAACCAAATATTAACATTGCTGTATGTATACTTTTGACCCAGCAGATTTGGTCACATTTTCAGTAGACCATAATAAATTCATAAAAGAACCAAAATTCATGAATGTTTTTTGTGACCAACAAGTACAGTATGTGCTCCAATCACTCTATCACAAAAAAATAAAAGTTGTAGAAATTATTTGAAACTCATGACAGCCATGACATTATGTTCTTTACAAGTGTATGTGAACTTTTGACCACGACTGTATGTTCCCATACAACTTTTCCACTTCTGATACGATACTCATACTAGAGCAAAGAAAGAAGAATAAGGAAAGAAATACTAACCTATGTATTATTAACCATCTGGAATGGACATACAGTACAGGCCAAAAGTTTGGACACACCTTCTCCTCATTCAATGCGTTTTCTTTATTTTCCGTGACTATTTACATTGTAGATTGTCACTGAAGGCATCAAAACTATGAATGAACACATGTGGAGTTATGTAATTAAAAAAAGGGGAAATAACTGAAAACATGTTTTATATTCTAGTTTCTTCAAAATAGCCACCCTTTGCTTTGATTACTGCTTCGCACACTCTCTGCATTCTCTCCATGAGCTTCAAGAGGTAGTCACCTGAAATGGTTTTCACTTCACAGGTGTGCTTGACGCTCAACATTGCAAAATTATGTGCGTCCCAAAGTCACCAGCCTTGGCGTCACTATAGACAGTGATTTTAAACTTGACAAACAAGTCAATGGCGCTTTAAAATCATGTTTTTATCATCTTCGTCTTTTAGCAAAAGTAAAACCGTTTTTATCTTTTAACCTTTTTGAACAAGTCGTGCATGCTTTTATTTCAAGTCGCCTGGACTACTGCAATGCACTTTATGCTGGCCTTAGCCAAAAAGCTTTCTCCCGGTTGCAGTTAGTCCAGAACGCGGCAGCACAACTTTTAACAGGGGCCAGGAAACGCGAGCATATAACCCCAATTCTTGAGACTTTGCACTGTGCTCCCTGTTCATTTTAGAATTTATTTTAAAATGTTGCTGTTTGCTTTTAAAGCTTTGCATGGACCGGCACCTCATTATATCTCGGACCTCATCCAAATTTACACTCCTGCGCGCGCTCTGAGGTCCGAGAGCCAGCTCCAGCTTGTGGTGCCCAAGACCAGACTTAAAACCAGGGCGGACAGGGCCTTCTTTGTGGTTGGCCCTAAGTTCTGGAACACTCTTCCCCTCCATGTTCCAACTGCTCCCACAGTGGAGTGTTTGAAGTCTCGTCTTAAGACCCACTTTTATTCTCTGGCTTTTAACACTACGTGAGTTGTGTGGTCCTTAGTGTTTTAAAATTTTTATTTGTATTTATTGTTTTAATTGTTTTACCCTTTAAAAAATCATTTTTAACCATATGTATTTTTATGTTGTTTTTGTATTGGTTTTATATATATATATATATATATATATATATATATATATATATATATATATATATATATATATATATATATATATATATATATATATATATATATATATATATATATCTTTTTGTTTGTTTGTTTGTTTTTATTTAGTCATTGGTGGAGCTAAGGATAATATAATATAACTAATTAATAAACTAATTATTTGATACTTGTTTATATTTACATATGTGCTGTTTTATACTAACATTGTTCAATTAAGGACACTTATAGCAGATGTATAGCTTGTGTGCTAGTGTGTGCTTAGCTGTTGTGTAGCTGTTAGCCTATAGTGTTTACTTTTTGTAAATGACTGGACTAAAATACAAGAAAATACCAACTTTGTGAGCCTATTGGAGGAAAATTAGATATTAACCCTTTGTCGAACTTTGCACAAGTAAACACATTACTTGTATTACAGATGATATCAGGGAATTTAGATGCAAGCTCGGGACATCCCTACTTTGCACCATACTTTTATTGAAAGTAAAAACCAAGGGTTATTTTAGATCAGTGGTTCTTAACCTGGGTTCGGTGAGTCGGCCTCAGGGGTTCGGCGGAGCCTCCGCCGCTGAGGTCAAGACACACCCAACTCATCGTGTAAATAAAAACTTCTCCCTATCGGCGTATTATGGATACCCCCAAACAATTTTCCCTCTAATTTTCCATCTGATTTTCAGGTGTGTAATTTGTTGTGAGTTCATGAACAGTGTTTGTGTTGTTCTTTGAACAAGGTGATTTTCATGCACGGTTCATTTTGTGCACCAGTAAAAAAACATAACTTTTGTCTTGAATTTGAAAAAAAAAAAAAAAAATTATTTTTCACTGAAGAAGGGTTCGGTGAAGGCGCATATGAAACTGGTGGGGTTCGGTACCTCCAACAAGGTTAAGAACCACTGTTCTAGATGCAGAATGCACACTTGGTGTTGACTTAATGGGATATTCTAAGTAACATGTTCAGGCACTTTTATTTCATTAAAGGGGACCTATAATTGTGTGTAAGTGTAATTGAATATGTGAGACCATTGCATCACTCTGAAATCCCTTCTTGTTTTCTTTCAAGGACACCACGGATGTTTTTGACTCTGTTGGACGAGATCTCCAACGCTTCCATGGCAACCGGCTGTGTTATGTCACTCTGTAAAATGAGGCAAAAATGCTGAACCCATGGACAATCCATCCATCCATTAAACTGAGCCCCGCCGCCCCTAATAGGAGCTTAGTTTTGGTAGTTGATTTTTTTCTTCTCCGCCATGTTGACCTTTACTCCCTACCAATCACTGGGTGCCGCTTGGTGGCGACCCATCAGTCTTCCTATTCTGTGTACCCCTGTATACTCCTATGTCTGTTTTTGGACAGGTTGTACTCAAAACAAACTCAGTTTTACTTTTCAAGTGCAATGACAACCAAGTTCAACCAGTTTGCCTCCAAGGCCGCAGAGCCCAGTTGGAGCATAGTTTATAAAGAACATGACTTTTATGCAAAACCACCAAGATGGGAATGGTCATACACAGACTTAAGTTTAAAGGGGAACTGCACTTTTTGGGGGAATTTTGTCTATTGTTCACAATCATTATGAGAGACAAGAACAAACATGCCTTTTTTTTTTTTTTAGGAGTTTAAAGATGATGAAAAACGCTTGCAAGATGCGGCTAATGTGAGTTACTGTTGTAGCCTTCAAAGCCCTCTGAAACAATTTCAGAACCCTCCGTCAATGTTTTATATACACACTGCAAGTATATATAATGTAGTAACATACACCTTCATAATAATATGTAATGTATTTTATATACACACTGCAAGTATATATATAATGTAGTAAAAGACACGTCCATAACAATATGTAAAATTGAAGTTAAAGTTAAAGTACCAATGATTGTCACACACACTAGGTGTGCCGAAATTATTCTCTGCAATTGACCCAATGACCAATATTTACCGTATTTTGGTCGTTATATGCACAGCCAAAACTAATTATTTGGCGCATTTATTTCCATTTCCATGGCAGCACTTCAGAATTCCTGCAACAAATGTGTTCCTACTCCCGGAATCAAACGCAAGCATGTTTTCTAATCATGGCAGACTGCGTAACAGACCACAAAGACGATTATTTTTGGACAAATGAGGAGTCACAACCTTGTCTTTTTGAAGCTGAATATACGGAGGGTGAAATGCTGATTAAAGAAGCGAGCACTAAAAAGAGGCTGAAACGTTGGAGCAGACGGAAGCCGAGAGAATGGTCACGCTGCAAATCTGGAACTTTGAGCCAAGTTATGAAGAATTAATGGACTGCTGACCCAAATCAACTGAAAAAAATCCCCGGCCAGCTGGACCAGATTAAATTCCATCGAATGAGTCACTATAATATTGATCATTAAACACTCAGCACATCATGTGTGGTATTACAACTACAGTACATACTGTACAATGTCTGGCTAGCTGTGTACAAACAAAACATGAAATAATACTTTACAGATACTATAATATGATTGTTCATGTTTTTCAGTCAGTACAGATTGGTGTCGTATCGCAGTGTTGTGCATTACAAAACCAAACACGTTTGGTGCTGACTTAGAAGCAAGCTTATCTCTTTCTGTAGTTTGCTTTTACGGCTAATACAGAAGCATGTGTTACTACGCTGTAAATAGAGTTCCTCAATGTTCGCTCTTACAATAACAATGTCGCTACAGCTTGGTTATTATACAGGTTACGGAACGTAAATGAAGTATTGGTGACGGTTTTCGAATCCATTTTTAAAGTGATTTCGAGGTAGAATTGATTGCTCCCAGCGGTAGAAAAATGGATAGATGGATGATTGCTCCCATTAGCTGCATTGCTAGTCACCTAGAACGAGCCGATTTTTACATGTTAGAAAGCGAAAGAAAAAAACAACCTTTTGTATTCTCGTTTCTCATGTTTGTGAACGATAGGCAAAATTCCCCCCCAAAAAAGTGCAGTTCCCTTTTAAGGTCAGCAAAGTGAGGATGTAATTATTTTTTTATGGGTCACACTGTACTTCCACATTTTTTAACCGTTTCAAATCATTCCAAAGTAGTGTTGTCACGATACCAATATTTTGGTACCGGTACTAAAATTATTTCGATAGTTTTCGATACTTTTCTAAATAAAGGGCACCACAGAAAATTGCATTATTGGCTTTATTTCAACAACAAAATCTTAGGGTACATTAAACATATGTTTCTTATTGCAAGTTTGTCCTTAAATAAAATAGTGAACATACTAGACACCTTGTCTTTTAGTAGTAAGTAAACAAACAAAGGCTCCTGATTAGTCTGCTGACATATGCAGTAACATATTGTGTCATTTATCATTCTATTACTTGTCAACATTATTTATCTATTTGTTCATTTGCTGTTAATATCTGCTCACTTTCTCTTTTTACATGTTCTATCTACATGTCTGTTAAAATTGAATAATCAATTATTATTCTGTTGTTTGTATGCCTTACAGTAGTTTTGGGTGATACCACAAATTTGGGTATCAATCCGATACCAAGTCGTTACAGGATCATACATTGGTCATATTCAAAGTTCTTATGTATCCAGGGACATATTTCTTGAGTTTATAAACATAATATATTTTTTTTTAAATGAAAGAAGATGTTGTGATGCCAAAAAATATTGACGTAATCATAATGATATCGACAAGATACGTGCCTGTACTTGATATCATTACAGTGAATGTTAGGTGTAGATCCACCAATGGCGTTTGTTTACATTGTGACGCCGGTGAGCTACGATGTGTAGTGAAACATGTTTAGCTATTCCTCGTCCTGCAGGGATGATACTTGTAAGAAACTTACTTTATTTGTCGCCATGGAGGCAAGGATTAGTGATTTAGAAGTAGCTAAAACACTGCTGACTGGTGCTTGACTTTAGCCGCTAGCTAGCTAGCCATGTCTTAAAGCACCTCTTCCTGAGGGCATTTCAGTGTTATAACTTCCCCTTTATCGTTAGTTTTTAAGCCAAAATGTGTCTGTTCTGCCTTTTCTGTGTACACACTGTGTCTGCTTGTAAGTACTCCATGATTGTGCGCTGCCGAACATGCTCCTCTGCTCAAAAAACCAGCAATGGCACGACGTGACGACGATTAGGGCACGGGGGACTGGTACTTTTTAGAGGCGGTATAGTACCGAATATGATTCATTAGTATTGCAGTACTATATTAATACCGGTATTCCGTACAACCCTATTCCAAAGTCAAAATGCTCCCTGTTAGTTCCATGTAAGCATCCTGCTTGCTAACCCTAACCCTGCAAAAAGGCCTTGAACGACAGCATGAAGCTAACAGTCCAGAAAACCAAAAAAAACCATATAATGCTGAGTTAGCTTTAGCCTGCAGGTATCTTGTGTCATTTCACTGTGAGCTGCTGCCCGGCCATCAGCCTGTGCTGGCTATTGCTGGAACGTGGATGAAGCGTATCGGAGAATAGTGCCAACTCGCAGGGATTATTAAGGTTTTGATTGGAGTCAAACGTCGCCCTTTTTTGGACAGTTTGGAGACCTTCACCGTAGCCTGAACTCCCACCTGCGTATTCTAGATAGCAGCCATGACACCTGCTCTGCCAGCGGAACCTCTGCTTTACCCCGCTGGTAATTAGCCCACGCGCCCGATAATGAATCACTTCACCAGGTCTGCCGAAGCTCTTCTGATCTGGGGGGTCCTCATTACTGATGGCTTGGCTACGCCGGCTCCTTTCCGCTGAGTTTAATTACTGCACAAACTTATCAACTGTCTGAAGCGGCCCGTTAGCTCGCTTTAAAGTCCGGCATCAGAGCTGTCCTCTCTGGGTAATTGGGAGCAGATGCTTGGCGGGTAAAGCAATAAAAATACCCCAAAGGCTTTTTGGCAGCACCATCGTCAGGCAGGCAGGCAGGCAGGCAGGCAGGCAGGCAGGCAGGGGCCATGTTGCTCGTCAGAGTGACATGAATGCGATTTTTCACCGTTCCACCCCCTCCCGAGGAGCAAGAAAAAAAAAATCCCCTCAAGTATAGAAAGTGTGTCATACTCTAAAAATGATAGCGGTGGAAACGAGAACCCATGAGAGCTTGGTGACCTAATGTGGAGCACACCTGACGCGTACAGCTGGATAATTGACTATCTTTAAGACTGCATTAATGTCTAAATGGGGGCGGAACTCACAGCAAAGATAAAAAAAAGGTTACATCCCTTCCTTTATTGTTGCGAGCAATGAACACAAATCTAAACCTAACTTCCTGCATGAGTTGTTTCGGACTTTTGCTTATTGCTTGCACGTCGCCAACCTTCTCTGCCTCCTGAGTTCACGCCAACAACCGCAACTATGACAACTTCTTAACTGACTCAAACCATTTTACTATAATCACATTCCATTCCTCCTCGACATTCAGACTAACAATTTTCTAAATTCCAAAAATTCTTTGTTTTTGAAGAATTTGAAGAAAAAACCTACCGTATTTTCCGGACCATAGGGCGCACCGGATTATAAGGCGCACTGCCGATGAGAAGGTCTAGTCAGGTCTATTTATGCAAAAGGCGCACCGGATTATAAGGCACATTAAAGGGGTCATATATATATATTTTTTTTCTAAATGTAAAACACTTCCTTGTGGTCTACATAACATGTAATGGTGGTTCTTTGGTCAAAATGTTGCATAGATGATGTTTTACAGATCATCTTCAAGTCACTTTCTGACAGTCGCTTCAGGATGCGCCGTTTTGTGGGCGGTCTTATTCACGTGGCTCACCTTCGACAGCGTCTTCTCCCCGTCATCTTTGTTGTAGCGGTGTAGCGTGCAGGGACGGGAGTGGAAGAAGTGTCAAAAGATGGAGCTAACTGTTTTAACGACATTCAGACTTTACTTAAATCAATAACAGAGCAGCATCTTCTCATCCGTGGCTCACTAGTGCAACAACGCAGGAAATGTGTCCCGTGAAAAACCGTCCGACCGGAACTCTCTAATAATAAAGTTCCTTGGGTGAATAATGTAAATTCACTACACAGGTATGTTTTAGCGCTTTCATGGCGAGTTCACTGACAGATATAAGTAGGAACTTTACACTACTTTATATTAGAAATGGCAACAGCGGAGGATGTATGTCCCATAACAAGAAGATAGAGAAAAAGAAGAAGCTTATAGAATACGGCGTCGACAAAGACTACAAAGGCGGACGAGCGCAAAATTTCAGGACTTATGTAGATCCCAAATACAGATCAGCAGGTACCAGAAGGTAAGAAAAGTTGCTTTTGCAAAATATTGCGAGACAAAACGCCAGATAATCTCTTACGTTATACACACACCATAATAATACTCGTAAATTGAAGCACAGTACAATCCATTAAGCGGTGCGACTTCATAGTTTACCAAAGTCGTACTAAAACATTTTGAAAGATTTTTGAGCGCCGTGTGTAATGTTCTATATTTTCAATTGAACATATAAAGTTTTGCTGTTGTTTACTTGAGTCATATTGCAGTCTACATGTATCTTTTATGTGTGACTGCCATCTTAGTGCAGTTTACACGTATCTCTTATGTTTGACTACCATCTACTGGTCACACTTATCATTTCACCATGTACCAAATAGAACAGCTTCGAGGTCGGTAAGCACAACCAAAATGATTCCGTACATTAGGGCACCGGGTTATTAGGTGCACTGTCGAGTTTTCAGAAAATGAAAGGATTTTAAGTGCGCCTTGTAGTGCGAAAAATACGGTAGTTCCGACTTTCCTCCCCAAAATTGCGATTCGCGATTTTCATATTTTATACATGTAATTGCATAAAACGGCGAAAATAACGAGTGAAGGAAGACATATACTTTTCGACCATCAATCAACATATTCTTGTTTCAAGGTGCGACACATTAGAACAATATGCAGCAATTTACTTTCTAAAATATTTGGATTTATGCACGGACTAAGAGCTTTTGTCTACATCAAGATATTAAACTGAATACATAACTAATCAAACCCGTAGGCGGCAATCTACATTTCTGCCAGTGTGTGTATTTAAAAAAAAATTGACGTTCTGCGAAGTTAATATTATTATTTTTGTAAAACGGACCAAACTCGCCACGAAATTTACTACAACAAGATTGATTTTTCAAAAATTATTTTAAAGATTGAAAGTTGCCATCAATCCCACGTGGGTGCTCGGCCCCGAAGCACCCACGGGGTTTGGCGCCTATGATCAAATCTACACAGTGTTTATAATGTAATGAAATTATTATATTTGATATTTATTAGGGGTGTCAACATTTTATTTTTTCAGAATAAATCACGATTCTTAATTTTAACCATTCTTAATTGATTAAAAAAGAATCAAAAATCGATCAAAAAAATATATAAATAATTAAATATTTGTTTTAATCTGTCCGGTCCAGCCACTCAGACAAATCATATTGTTGATGTAGATGATTTATATCTGCTGTACACATTTACTTTAGAAAAGAGAAGTGTGGGATACTTCTCTTGTTGTCTTATTTGTATTTGACTTTATTAAATGTTTGGGTAGAATTTTATTAAACAAATCCATTTTCTTTTAAGTAAAATATAAATTTATCAGAGCTGGTATCTATTTTATGGAGGAATGTATTTAATCATAGAACTGGCACGAAATGTTATTTTAAAAAAATTAGATTTTGAATTGAGAATCGTGTCTGAGTCGATTCTGAATCGAATCGTTACCCCCAAGAATCGAATCGAATCAAAACGTGTGGTGCCCAAAAATTCACAGCCCTAATAATATTGCAAATAACCATTTAAAAGGATACAAACTGTTATTTCTCATTACTGTAAAATAAATGGACTCTCATCTCTGTAAGCAACAATTTTACTTAGATAAATATTGAATATCTTGAAGTGGTTTTTTCCCCCAGTTAAAAAAACTACGTCCGGTTGTTGTTGTTTTCTGTTGCCATCATGTGATCACGGCATTCTTGCTGGTTCGTCTGTGTTGATGGGCTCATATTGCCCATCCCATTTGAAGCTGAAATATTCCTACATTGGCTTTGTCATCATATTTTTTTTTTCCCCTTCATTTTTGCTACTTCTCCCTGTGCGTGCTTCCTGTGTGTGGAAGTAAGCTGGGGGTCTTGCAAGAGAGAGATTGTGAAAGACTGAGAAGAAGGCTCACTCTGTTTAGTTAATTCTACAGTTGAATAAATGCGCTCAGGAGCTAAGAGCGATGCAGAGAGTGAGACCTCTTTCTCTTTCTCCATGTTTGACGAAGAAAACAGACATAGCAATTTATCTACTTTTTCGACTATATTCTTCTTCTCTAGATTTTTGCGCGCTCTACCTTCCACATTTTTCATCCGATTCAAACCGTTCCAACTTTAAACTGTTCAGCCTATTCAGGAATCGCGGGCTTTACCTTGACAAATTCCAAAAATTCCCAGATTTCCCAGAATTCCAGGTTTTCCGGGACATTTTTCCTTTTCAACATGAATTGGTCGTTTTTCAAACTTCCACCATTCCCACATTTTTCAACCTATTCAAACCATTCCACCTTCAACACGTTTCACTCATCCTGCACATTCAAACTATCATTTTTACAAGTTCAAAAAAATTCCAGGAATTCACAGAATTTTCAGTTTTCCAAACCCTATTTTCACCCTGTTTTCTGGCGACTACTCCTCCCACATTTTTCAACACACTTCAACCGTTCCACCATCAAAACATTCCTCTTAATCAGGACAACAATTTACCAGAAATTCCAGGAATTCCGTAATACAATTTCTTAATTAAAAATGTTACTACATCAACATTTCTTGACCGTTTGGAAAAATTCCAACACCAATTATTTTAACTCATTCAGAACATTCAAGTTTTTTAGCATTTTCACAATAATTCCCTATTTCCCGGAATTCCAAAATTTTCATGAAATTTACCATTGAAATGAATGGGACATTTTTCAAAGTTCCACAACTCCCACATTGTTATCCGATTAAAATCTTTCCAACTTCAAAATATTCAGCCTGTTCAGGAATTGTGTGCTCTTTTTCAAAAATTCTAAAACAATTCCCGGATTTCCTAGAATTCCTAGTTTTTAGGGACCTTTTCCCCATTCAAAATGAACTGTCCATTTTCAACCGATTCAAACCATTCCACCTTCAACACATTCAACTCATCCTGGAAATTCAAATAACTATTTTTCCATGTTCAATACATTTTCAGGAATTCCTGTTTTTTTCTAACCTTATTTCCAACCATTTTTAGTGCGATGACTCCTTTCACATTTTTCAGCCCATTTCAACCGTTCGACTTTCAAAACATTCTTCATAGTCAGGACAAAAAACCAAGTTGGTTTAAGAAGTTGAAAAATTCCCGGTTTTCCCGAAATTCCGTAATACAATTTTTCAATTAAAAAACGGTTTCTACTTCAACATTTCTTGACCGATTCAAACAATTCCATCATTAACCAATTTTTTTTTTTAAATGCTGCTTTTCACCAAATTTCCAGGAAGTTCCCATTGAAATGAATGGGACATTTTTCCAAGTTGCACAATTCCCACATTTTTCTACCAATTCAAACCATTCCACCTTCAACACATTCAATTCATCCTGGAAATTCAAACAATTATTTTTCCATGTTCAACAAATTTTCAGGAGTTCCTGTTTTTTTCTAACCTTATTTCCAACCTTTTTTAGTGCGATGACTCCTTTCACATTTTTCAACCCATTTTAACCATTCCACTGTCAACACATTCTTCAAAGTCAGGACAAAAAACCAAGTTGGTTTAAGAACTTGAAAAATTCCCGGTTTTCTCGAAATTCCATAATTCGATTTTTCAATTAAAAAACTGTTTCTATTTTAACATTTCTTGACCGATTAAGGACATTGAGGACATTCATGCTCTTAAATCTTTTTTTTTTATTCCGCTTTTCCCCAAATTTCCAGGAAGTTCCCATGGAAATGAATGGGACATTTTTCCAAGTTGCACAATTTCCAAATTTTTCAACCTATTCAAACCATTCCACCTTCAACACATTCCACTCATCCTGGACATTCAAACTATCATTTTACAAGTTTCAAAAAATTCCAAGAATTCCCATTTTTTTCACCCTTTTTTCTGTCAACTACTCCTTCCACATTTTTCAACCTACTTCAACCGTTCCATTGTCTAAACATTCCTCTTAATCAGGACAAAAAAACCAAAAACAATTTTAACAGGGAAAAATTACCGGTTTTCCCGAAATTCCAGGAATTCCGTAATCCCATTTCTCAATTAAAAATGTTACTACTTCAACATCTCTCGACCGATTTGAAAAATTCCAACACCAACCATTTCTCATTCTCATTCTCAACATTAATTTTAAGCATTTTCCAAAAAAATCCCGCTTTCCCCGAAATTCCCATAGAAAAGAATGGGACATTTTTCAAAGTTCCACAACTCCCACATTTTTTATCAGATTAAAACAGTTCCAACTTCAAAATATTCAGCCTGTTCAGGAATTGTGGGGCTGAGCGATGTGGCTAAAAACTCTACCACCATATAAGTCTTTTATATCAGTCGATATTTATAATTATTGATATATTTGTGACCTATTGAACTTAAAGACCAGGAGAAAAATCGATTAAATGTAAACATTTAATTTTCAAATGTAACCTTCCGGATTATAATCCCTCAGCTATTAAGGCATAAAGGAAATGTCAACACAAGCATGGAAAACAATGTCAATAAAATAGTAAAATCACATTGAACATTTAACAATAAGATCTTACAATGAAGGTAAAAAATAAGGAATACCGTATATTACCAAATAAACGGCCTTGTGCAAATAACCGGCCATGTCCTAATAGCCGCCCGGGGTCTGACCCCATTTTGTGAATTAACCGCCTCTTCCTAATAACCGCCCATGTCCAAATAGCCGCCCATGGGCTGTTATTTGCATTATTTAGATTAAAATCATATTGATTTTATTAAGCCCAATTTATAAGCTAAAAGGAAAAGCAAAGGTGCAGTAATTCTGGTAATTACGGTAACAGCAGACGTTACGTGGGGATTCTGGGTAATCAACATATTGCAATGGGTCCCCGCATATAGCGTAACACACACTCAACGACAACAACAAAACCACGAGGAAAAGTTTCAACATGGCAAGCAACAGTAGCAGTGAGTTGAATGAACAGGATACCGGTACACCACAACTGATGGACGGGAATACTTTAAGGGGGAAGAAGAACAGAAAGTTTGACTTAAAGTTCAAGTTAGCGGTTGTGAAGTATGCGGAGCAGAATTCTGGTTTGGCAGCGGCCAGGCAGTTTAACGTTGACCCAAAACGTGTGTGAGAATGGAAACAAAAAAAGGGAGAACTACTATCTCAGTCAGCAATCGATGGAAAACAGGCTCGCTTATCTGGTGGAGGTAGGAAGAAAGTGAGCGACGAGCTTGATGCTAATTTGTGTCAGTGGATACATCACGTATGCTGCTTTATTTAAAACTTGGGAGTACTGTAGCCTTTATTTTATTTTATTTGATGGTGGGTTTTATGAGTACTTGGTACCATAATTTTATTTTTCCCGGTAGGCAGCTTTATTTAAAAAGTTTATTTATTTTTAGTATTGGTATTCTATTTGACAATTGTTGCACTACTGCCATGTTGAGGCCATGTTGATCTCTTGTCTTTAATAGCCTACCTCATGTTGATCTCTTGTTTTTTTGTTTGTATGTTTACAATAGCTTTTACATTTAAAGTTTTTTGTACGAATAAAAAATACTGGACAGTAACCATTGTAACCAATTAATGGCCTGGTGCAGGCTGGTGCAAAAATGAATAAAAGCCTTGTGCAAATAATAATAATAATAATAATAATACCTGGGATTTATATAGCGCTTTTCTAAGTACCCAAAGTCGCTTTACATGTTAAAAACCCATCATTCATTCACACCTGGTGGTGGTAAACTACTTTCGTAGCCACAGCTGCCCATGTCCTAATAGCCGCCCGGGGTCTGACCCCATTTTGTGAAATAAACGCCCGGGCTACTATTTGGTAATATACGGTATGTATGAAATGCTTAATAAAGTGTAATAAAATAGGGCAAAGTGTGAAAATGTAAACATAGAGAAACCTGAGAAGAACTATTTTCTGAAGGTTTAGTGCTAGGAAGCTACAGCTGTGCTCTAAAGGGTGAGCGCGGCTAAGGTGGCGTGGTAGTAGCGGTCTTGGTGGGGACGAGCGCCTTGAATCATTTACAGACCACATTGGTCTGACTACGGTCCATTTTAAATTAATAAAAAAAAACTGTCATACTGTCCAGGTGACTTGTCCTCTTTTATCCACAATTTCTCCACTAAAGAATCAACCGTGAGACAACAAAATGGCACAAACAAACTCCATACTGTCACCTGATTGGCTATTAGCGTGCCACTCCCACTGATCAGTGATCAAATGCCAACGTTAGCATGTTACTCTTTTTTTTTTAGCTAATTTTGCAGTCATATAATTTGGTGCTTGACACATGCTACGCTCCGGCATGCTAACATTAACACTTTGGCCTTCCAACTTTAGCATGTTACTCTTTTTTTTAGCACATTTTGCAGTCATATAATTTGGTGCTTAATACAAATTACTTGACCAGGTCAGTCGTACGTCTTCTGATCTAGCGGCGCCCCTCATCACTGCCGGCCTGGCTATGCCAAGTCGTTCTGCTCGCTAACAAACAAGCGGCGCATAAATGGCGCTTTACCAGGAGGGGAGGGCTTTCGTCATGTCGGGGGGGACCAGAGTTAGGCGAGGTTCAGCAGGAATTGAATCAGCAAACAACATGAAGCTCAAAACAAGACACAAACTCAGAGTGGTGTCGATGATTACACTCGGTGCTTATCTCCGGTCTTGGTTAACATCGGGGGGCCATGCCGCTCACGGCTCAGGTCATCAGGCTAATTGAGAGAAACGTCTGCCCTCGAACAGATGCTATGTTTGGGGCCACGTTTACTTGGCAACATGGGGGGCAGACAGGCTGCCATTGTCGGAGGATCAAGCTCGCCGGTGCTCTAAGCTGAGGGTGCAGGAATCGAACGCCGCACGCATCCAGCCGCCTTCACCCACTGCTTATTTTCTTCCCGCTTCAAAGCAGAGTTTCCATAGCAACACCATTATAGAGGTGTTGGTGCAGGGTGTAATCATGCCAGGCCGGACGTGACTAAATAATACCACCGTTAGAACTCCAGACTTTGTCTAAGTGCTTTTCACCAGCAATCATTAAGTTCTGTTTCCATGGCGATGCTCTCCTGTGAGATCTAACCCAGCAGTTTGCCCGAGTCTATAAGGCGCAATAGTGTCAATTCACACATTCCTGTAGTATTAAAATGAAGTTATTCCTCGGATTTAAAGTGATTTTCTTTGCAAACTCGCAGAAAGTACCAACCTTCGAAGGCTTAGGGGCGCATTTTTATCCGCCGCGTTGGGTAGATGTCGGTTTGTTGACCGCGTGCGTCATTTGGCGCTAATGATGCGATGGTGTATTTTTCACAGCATGTCATGCGACAAGCTCTACTTTGGTGCCAGCGAGGTTATTGGTTCATTTGAATGCTGACATAACGTGCAGTATGTGCAACAACAAAAAAGCATAGGACAAAAAACACAATTTTAAAACATTTGCTCGATACAGAGAGATATGCAGTTGGATAAAAATCAATTATATTTCTATTGGATCTGG
>NC_084731.1:77483375-77545875 GCF_033978785.1 Entelurus aequoreus | reverse complement strand
AACTTAATAATAAAGACGTCTTCAGATTGTTTTCTTTGTTTAAAAATAGAACGAGCACATACAAAATTGAAACACAAACTGAGCTAATGTGTGGAACAATTTCCCTTGTGGATCATTAAAGTTTGTCTAAGGCTAAGTCTAAGTCTAAGTTTAAAATATACAACACATAGTTTTTTCTTTACACTTACATGTTGCGGTTAATAGTACTCTAGCTTCATGTGTCGATATTTATACTTTCTGAATAAATGATGTAATAATGTTCATCGGTCAAATAGGTGAAATTGAGTCTGGCAGAGTTTTACAATGCTGTCATTGGTGTTCATTTTTAATATATCAAAAGATGAACTTAATAATAATATTGAAATCAAATTACAGGGTGTTATTAATGTCATTTACTCAACTGATGTACTAACATAATGTGGTTTATTCTGTACATATCAGTGGCGTGCGGTGAGGTTCATGTCTGGTGAGGCACTGGCTTCATCACAGTCAGATTTACAAAACATATGAACCCTAAAGAGTATCTTATTCACTATGTGATTGGCAGCAGTTAATGTTTTTAGTTATGTTTTATGTTTAATTATATTATTATATATTATATATATAATATAATACATATATATATATATATATATAATATATATATATAATATATAATATATATATATAATATATTATATTAGTTATGTTTAATGTTTTAAGTTAATGTGTTTAAAAGCTCATACCAGCATTCTTCCCTGCTTTGCACTCAACATCAAGGGTTGGAATTGGGGGTTAAATCACCAAAAATTATTCCCAAGCACGGCGCCGCTGCTGCCCACTGCTCCCCTCACCTCCCAGGAGGTGAACAAGGGGATGGGTCAAATGCAGAGGACAAATTTCACCACACCTAGTATGTGTGTGACAATCATTGGTACTTTACTTTAACTTTACCATCATTCAGTCACTATGCAACACATAGCTGGAATAAACTTCCTGAAGATGTCAGACTCTCCCCAACTCTCACTACTTTTAAAACTAGACTGAAGACTTTTATGTTCACCTTAGCTTTCAGCTAAATCTTTTAATCTTTTAACTTTTAACGTCTGCACTGTTTTTATTTTTATTGTCTGCATTTTAATTTTGCTTTTATTTTCTTTCATTTCACTTTGTTGTCTGTGAAGCACTTTGAGTCTGCCTTGTGTATGAAAAGCGCTATACAAATAAAGTTGCCTTGCCTTGCCTTGCCTTTACACTTACAAACTGTAGCATGCACACAAAAAAGCACATTTAATAAAAAAAACGTTATTATGGTCTTACCTTTACTTATAAGTGCGGGAACAGTGGTGTTTGTGTTGGAAGAGTTGTGAATGAATGAAATATGAAATCCGCGCTGCCGTCTGCAGGTGTACCTAATGTTGTGTCCCTGTTCACGGCTCCTCCGCCGCGCCGCGCTAGCATTGTTGTTTTTGCACTTTTTGGCTTCTTGTTAAGTGACTTTTTTTGGGTGGATTCGGTCTTGCACGTGGAGGGTTTGGGTGTGGGCTTTGGTTGGTGTGGCGCTCCCGTCGGGCGGTGCATCGCGGCGGAGGTGCTTGGCACCAGGAGGCGGGGTTATGAGACGAGCCTCCAGTTTTATGATCGATCAGCACTAAAAATAGTTACACACATACAGTTGTTGACAAAATACACTGTACATTATATACCTCAGCTAACTAAACTATGGAAATGTATAATATAATTCATATAGCAATACGGTGTCACTGCACAGCAGGCCAGCAGTTAGCCGAGTCATTGCGCACAATCCATGTTGAGGCACAAATCAGTGACGTGCCTCAACTGGCTGCTGATCACCGCACCGTCTCTTCTCAGTATTTGAACGGCAAATGTGAAAATAAAAATAAAAATAATCTAAAACTGGTGAAGTTAAATGGAAAATAACTTTAGTATAATCACTGGATACATATAACAATTTAATTTATTTTTTTTCTCTTTACTATTTTTTTCTTTCCTCACTAGAGGCAGGAGAGGCACGGCCTCACCTGCCTCTAGTGACGGCACGCCACTGGTACATATGTAGCATCATCTGCAACAAAACTTGTGAATTTGGACTTATTTAATTAATAAGACATGAAGTTAGAAGGGGCTACATATTGCTTCAGCATATTAATGTGCGCCCTGAAAATGTGTCCCCGTGCAGTCATAAGTACAACACAAAATGTACAGATTATCAAAAAGCTTTTTTTGGGGGTGTAGAAAGGTCGCCGTTTACATTACCAACAACATCTTTGACAATCAAGGCATGAACATAATCTAAATTTTGTATAGTATCACTAATAATCAGCTTAAGTACTTATGTCCAAACACGGAAGTGTTGCCTCTATCTTAACACGGCACATAGCTCCGCCCCCTCTGAAGTCATGCGTGCTCTCGCAGGGGATACAAAGAATTGCTATTGCGACATCCAGTGGACACATTTAGAACAGCAGTTTCTTTCATGTCAGCTCATTTTCATACATAGCAAACTCATCTTGCGGGTAAAACCTGTAAAACCTATAATATTGTGATACTATAGGGGTGTATTGATTCAATATAGATATTAGATTATATTGGCCTGCATTAAAAAATGTCCTATACTAGAACTTAAATACAAGCAGTCTGTTCTGATCCTGCTAAGGGTTGCCAACTCTCTGTAAAAAAAAAAAAAAAAAAAAAGTACACCTTAAAATCAGGTCGACCTGATTTTATTTGCCCTTTTTATTTGTGTGAAAGGAGTTTTTTTTACTATCTGCTAAGGCTGAATGGAGGCAACTAGACTCAGAAGAGTCCATTTGCAGACATTAAACCTTTTTGGATTATATGACCTGATGACTGACAATCTACACACATGTTTCTATATTATTTGATTTCAACCTGAATGTAATTAGATGTGCAGGTCTTGGACTATTACAAATATGTGTGAAATTAATTGTTCAATAATCTATATTTTTGTGCAAAACAACGAAATGAACAGGATACAATGATCATTTGTTCCTAGTGTGACTATCAAAGTGGACTGTCACTATCATAAAGTGCAGTGTGACTATTATAAAGTGTAGTGTGACTATCATAAAGTGTTGTGTCACTATCATTAGGTGTAGTGTGACTAGTGTAGTGTGACTATCATAGTGTCGTGTGACTATCATACAGTGTAGTGTGACTATCATAAAATGTAGTATAACTATCATAAAGTGTTGTGTCACAATCATAAGGTGTAGTGTGACTATCACACACTGTAGTATGACTATCATAAAGTGTAGTGTGACTATCATAAGGTGTAGAGTGACTATAATACACTGTAGTGTGACTATCATAAAGTGTAGCGTGACTATCATACAGCGTAGTGTGACTATCATAAAATGTAGTATGACTATCATAAAGTGTAGTGTCACTATCATAAGGTAGTGTGACTATCATACACTGTAGTGTGACTATCATACAGTGTAGTGTGAATATTATAAAGTGAAGTGTCACTATCATAAAGTGCAATGTCACAATCATAAAGTGTAGTGTGACTATCATGAAGTGTAGTGTGACTATCATACAGTGTCGTGTAACTTTCATACAGTGTCGTGTAACTTTCATACAGTGTCGTGTGACTATCAGAAAATGTAGTGACTATCATAAAGTGTAGTGTCACTATCATAAAGTGTAGTGTGACTATCATAAAGTGTAGTGCGACTATCATAAAGTGAAGTGTCACTATCATGAAGTGCAGTGTCACAATCATAAAGTGTAGTGTGACTATCATAAAGTGTAGTGTGATTATTATAAAGTAAAGTGTCATTGTCATAAAGTGCAGTGTCACAATCATAAAGTGTAGAGTGACTATCATAAAGTGTTGTGTGACTATCATAAGGTGTAGTGTGACTATCATAAAATGTAGTGTGACTATCATACAGTGTAGTGTGACTATCATACAGTGTTGTGTGACTATCATAAAGTGTAGTGTCAGTATCATAAAGTGTATTGTCACTATCATGAAGTGTAGTGTCACGATCATAAAGTGCAGTGTCAGGCAATCTATTGTCAAAGATGTATTTGATGAAATCTATTGATATGTTATGGACTATTTCTTATTATCACAGTAAAAAAAATATATACAGAAAAAAGTGCATCCCTTGACAGCTCTATACGGAACCCGTACTTATGTCTCTAAAAACGGGATGATTCCATCTTTTAAGGGCCGCTTGGCAACGTCTCTTCTTGCTAGCTAAGCTGACAGATAACAGGTTCCCTCCATTTGAGTTTTTACTTTCAAACACTGTAAAACGGATAACACAGAAATAGAGTATACAGAAAATAACTACTCTGTGACATTCCAAAATAAACGGAAATATGTTGGAATGCTAATTTACGTTGGATATAAACATGCTACAAATGAGCATTAGCAATTGTACAGAGTTAGCTTAGCTTAGCTCCTTCTCTCCTGCTGCCTGTGTTTTGATTTGTGTGTTTAGCGCTAGTCCTATATTCTGTACTACTTTGTTTAACATACTTAAATAATCGTTATTTGGACGTTTGTTCATCGTTTTAAAAATTGTGACACACCCAAGAATCGATAATTCAACCCACCCCTAAAAGTGAGGGTTCGACATTTTTTTAAAAATCATAGTAGGAAGGTGATCTCACTACAAGTTTTGTGTGGTAATAAACACTCAGATTCATCTAATAAACAAACAAATGCCACTACTTCCTCCTGAGATAAATGACCTGTTTCAGCTGACTTCAGATAAAGGTCTTGTTCAAGAAAAGCTACAAAACACAACAAGAGCATTTCGGAAAGTTTCGCATGTACCTAATTGGTATCTCTATGGAGAAGCATTGACCATAGTTAGCCACAAAATAAAGCATTCGGGGGGATTGGGGTAAAAATGCAGCATCGTCACTTTTCTGGGCATCTTTCTTATTGTTGTGTCACTCCAAGAAATGTGTCTGGGTGCATAATTAGATCTGAAATAGCTCATTCAGTGCGTTTTTCCCCCACTTCTGCTGCGGCTGAAATGATAAGAAAAAAATAACCCAGGTAGGTTGTTGGGGCTTGTTGCCTCCGCTGGGAATGCAAAACTATGTGGACACACTTCCAAACTGAAACTCTTGAATTATTAGTATGAGGGATGTAAGGACCATTTCTAATACCAATCATTTATGAGTGAGAACGGCCGATAAGGACACCGATCAAACAAATTAGCGTATTTTCTGGACTATAGAGCGCACCGGTATTAGACTTAGACTTCCTTTTATTGTCATTCAAATTTCAACTCTGCAGTACAGATAAGAACGAAATTTAGTTGCATTAGCCCATGGTAGTGCAGGATAAAAGAGCAATAAGGTGCAGATATAAATAAATAGATTACTGTACAGATAAATATATTGCACTTTTGCATATGGATCCACGTTTATAGATGTATGTTTTGTTGTCTTTGTATTCCAGCGAGTTAATTAATTTTTGGGGGTAATTGAGGGGATTATTTTAATGCGTTCAAGAGTCTTATGGCCTGAGGGAAGAAGCTGTTACAGAACCTGGAGGTTCTGCTACGGAGGCTGCGGAACCTCTTTTTAGAGTCCAGCAGTGAAAACAGTCCTTGGTGGGGGTGGGAGGAGTCTCCGCAGATTTTCTGAGCCCTGGTCAGGCAGCGGCTTTTTGCGATCTCCTGGATAGGAGGAAGAGGAGTCCTGATGATCTTTTCCACCGTCATCACCACTCTCTGCAGAGACTTCCAGTCTGAGGCACAGCAGGCTCCAGTCCAGACAGAGATGCTCTATAGTGCCTCTGTAGAATGTGGTGAGAGCGCAATTGGCTAAAGTGTTTGGCCACCCATCCAAATGATCAGAATCAGGTGTCCTAATCACTTGGCCCGGCCACAGGTGTATAAAACCAAGCACTTAGGCATGGAGACTGTTTCTACAAACATTTGTGAAAGAATGGGCCGCTCTCAGGAGCTCAGTGATTTCCAGCGTGGAACTGTCATAGGATGCCACCTGTGCAACAAATTCCTAAATATTCCAAAGTCAACTGTCGGCTTTATTATAAGAAAATGGAAGAGTTTGGGAACAACAGCAACTCAGCCACAAAGTGGTAGGCCACGTAAACTGACAAAGAGGGGTCAGCGGATGCTGAAGCGCATAGTGCTAAGACTTTCTGCACAGTCAGTTGCTACAGAGCTCCAAACTTCATGTGAACTTCCAATTAGCCCACGTACAGTACGCAGAGAGTTTCATTAAATGGGTTTCCATGGCCGAGCAGCTGCATCTAAGCCATACCTCAATAAGTCCAACGCAAAGCGTCGGATGCAGTGGTGTAAAGCACGTCGCCACTAGACTCTAGAGCAGTGGAGACGCATTCTCTGGAGTGATGAATCACGCTTTTCCATCTGGCAATCTGACGGACGAGTCTGGGTTTGGAAATTGCCAGGAGAATGCTACATTTCGGACAGCATTGTGCCGAGTGTGAAATTTGGTGGAAGAGGAATAATGGTGTGGGGTTGTTTTTCAGGAGTTGGGCTTGGCCCCTTAGTTCCAGTGAAAGGAACTTTGAATGCTCCAGGACACCAAAACATTTTGGACGTTTCCATGCTCCAAACCTTGTGGGAACAGTTTGGAGCGGGCCCTTTCCTCTTCCAACATGACTGTGCACGAGTGCACAAAGCAAGGTCCATAAAGACATGGATGACAGAGTCTGGTGTGGATGAACTTGACTGGCCTGCACAGAGCCCTGATCTGAACCCAATAGAACACCTTTGGGATGAATTAGAACGGAGACTGAGAGCCAGGCCTTCTTGACCAACGTCAGTGTGTGACCTCACCAATGCACTTTTGGAAGAATGTTCGAAAATTCCTATAAACACACTCCGCAACCTTGTGGACAGCCTTCCCAGAAGAGTTGAAGCTGTAATAGCTGCAAAAGGTGGACCAACATCATATTGAACCCTATGGGTTAGGAATGGGATGGCACTTCAAGTTCATATGTGAGTCAAGGCAGGTGGCCAAATACTTTTGGCAATATAGTGTAAGTCGCACCCACTAAATTTTGGGAAACATTTTTTTTCATATATTAGCTGCACCGGACTATGAGCCGCAGATATATACACTGGGAAATGAGGTATTTACACAAAATGATTCAGTTAATGTTTATTTACATACGTTAATCGTTTCCAAACGGTGTTTGTAACCCGGCAGTAAAACGGTTGATCAAACAAAACATAAGTCATCGTCATGGACCCACTAACTGCGGAAACTAGCTCTCCAATCAGCTAAACAGACTCAATAATTCAACGGCGACGTTTTGGTGAATTTACTGAAGAATTTGTGAAACTGAAACAATACAAAAAGAATGCCGCTGTAAGTTAATATTCCCAATAAAGACACTCGTAAAGCTAATGCTAATGACGCTGGCTTAATTACATTACGATAGCACGTACAAATATGCATGAAAACACTCCTACAGACATCACAAACGGGACGGTTCAGTGAGTATAAATGGTTTTAGTTATATTGTAAAACTTAGAAACGTTGCTTGGAGCGATGAATGAAGAATCCGTGCGAGTAGAAACACTATGTACGAAGAAGACGGAACGGCACTTGTATTATCCAGTCCGACCTACTAAACAGAAGGAAGTACTATAGACGTTCACACCGCAGCGCCCGCAGTGAGCAAACTCGTTTAAAAGATGGCACCATAGCACAAACAATGACACACCTTTTCAGTGTCTTTGCTTGTTTTTTGGTAAAATAATTTGCATTACGGTCGTTAGCGAAGAAAAATCCATAAATTAGCCACACTGTTTTATAAACCACAGGGTACAAAGCGTAGGAAAAAAGCCGCTGCTTATAGTCCGGAATATACGGTAACTGTAAATCTGTTTATTTATAATCTGTTATATACTGTATATTTATTTTTGTACCTTATTTTACCCCAAACCAATAACTATCTTATCAGAAAATGAACAAAACATTTTTGTTCATCTGTATTGAATACATTATGAAGTGAAATGATGTTCAATATTACAAACCCTGTTTGCATATCAGTTAGGAAATTGTGTTGGATGTAAATATAAACGGAATACAATGATTTGCAAATCCTTTTCAACCCATATTCATCAGTGTGTGAATGTGTGTGTGAATGGGTGAATGTGGAAATACTGTCAAGGCGCTTTGAATACCTTGAAGGTAGAAAAGCGCTATACAAGTATAACCCATTTATCATTTATTTATTCAATTGAATGCACTACAAAGACAAGATATTTGATGTTCAAACTCATAAACTTTATTTTTTTTTTGCAAATAATAATTAACTTAGAATTTCATGGCTGCAACACGTGCCAAAGTAGTTGGGAAAGGGCATGTTCACCACTGTGTTACATGGCCTTTCCTTTTAACAACACTCATTACACATTTGGGAACTGAGGAGACACATTTTTTAAGCTTCTCAGGTGGAATTCTTTCCCATTCTTGTTTGATGTACAGCTTAAATTGTTCAACAGTCCGGGGGTCTCCGTTGTGGTATTTTAGGCTTCATAATGCGCCACACATTTTCAATGGGAGACAGGTCTGGACTACAGGCAGGCCAGTCTAGTACCCGCACTCTTTTACTATGAAGCCACGTTGATGTAACACGTGGCTTGGAATTGTCTTGCTGAAATAAGCAGGGGCGTCCATGGTAACGTTGCTTAAATGGCAACATATGTTGCTCCAAAACCTGTATGTACCTTTCAGCATTAATGGCGCCTTCACAGATGTGTAAGTTACCCATGCCTTGGGCACTAATACACCCCCATACCATCACAGATGCTGGCTTTTCAACTTTGCGCCTTTAACAATCCGGATGGTTCTTTTCCTCTTTGGTCCGGAGGACACAACGTCCACAGTTTCCAAAAACAAATTGAAATGTGGACTCGTCAGACCACAGAACACTTTTCCACTTTGTATCAGTCCATCTTAGATGAGCTCCGGCCCAGCGAAGCCGACGGCGTTTCTGGGTGTTGTTGATAAACTGTTTTCGCCTTGCATAGGAGAGTTTTAACTTGCACTTACAGATGTAGCGACCAACTGTAGTTACTGACAGTGGGATTCTGAAGTGTTGCTGAGCCCATGTGGTGATATCCTTTACACATTGATGTCGCTTGTTGATGCAGTACAGCCTGAGGGATCGAAGGTTGCGGGCTTAGCTGCTTACATGCAGTGATTTCTCCAGATTCTCTGAACCCTTCGATGATATTACGGACCGTAGATGGTGAAATCCCTAAATTCCTTGCAATAGCTGGTTGAGAAAGGTTTTTCTTAAACTGTTCAACAATTTGCCCATGCATTTGTTGACAAAGTGGTGACCCTCGCCCCATCCTTGTTTGTGAATGACTGAGCATTTCATGGAATCTACTTTTATACCCAATCATGGCACCCACCTGTTCCCAATTTGCCTGTTCACCTGTGGGATGTTCCAAATAAGTGTTTGATGAGCATTCCTCAACTTTATCAGTATTTATTGCCACCTTTCCCAACTTCTTTGTCATGTGTTGCTGGCATCAAATTCTAAAGTTAATGATTATTTGCAAAAAAAAAAAAATGTTTATCAGTTTGAACATCAAATATGTTTTCTTTGTAGCATATTCAATTGAATATGGGTTGAAAATGATTTGCAAATCATTGTATTCCGTTTATATTTACATCTAACACAATTTCCCAACTCATATGGAAACGGGGTTTGTACATATATTGATGATTCATACACTGCAGGCCAGGCACTTGTTTACATTTAATAAACAGAACTCTGCAATGTTCATGAAGATATTAAGTGTTCTGTCTTTTATAGGTAAGTGAACATTTATTATACACACTGCATACATATGCTGAATAGCATCCCTGTAACCAGAGAAAGCATAAAAGGAGCTTTAATTTGATACACAACTCACTTCCCTAACTTTAGTATCAAGAAAGTTACAGTACATTTTGTTCAAAGATATGCTGTTGTTCCATATTGTTTTACAATTGGCTCCAAAGCTGCAAAGTTTTCCTTTTATCTATCCCGGGGGTCTGCAACCTGCGGCTCTACATGCGGCTCTTTAGCGCCACCCTAGTGGCTCTTTGGAGCTTTTTCAAAAATGTATGAAAATAGAAAAAGATGAGGGAAAAAATATATTTTTGTTTTAATATGGTTTCTGTGGGAGGACAACATGACACAAACCTCCCTAATTGTTAGAAATCCCACTGTTTGTATGAAACATGATTCTCTGATGAGAGTATTTGGCGAGCACCGTTTTGTCCTACTAATTTTGGTAGTCCTTGAACTCGCCGTAGTTTGTCTACCTGTATAACTTTCTTCAACGATGCCAGAGAAAGACGTGTTTTATGCCACTCATTCTTTGTCTCGTTTTGTCCACCAATCTTTTTATACTGTGCGTGAATGCACAAAGGTGAGCTTTGTTGATGTTATTAACTTGTGTGGAGCGCTTATCAGGCATATCTGGTCAGTGTATGACTGCAAGCTAATCAAGGCTAACATGCTATTTAGGCTAGCTTTATGTACATATTGCATCATTATGCCTTGTTTGTAGGTATATTTGGGCTCATTTGATTTCCTTTACTTATGTCCTCTGTGTATTTAATTTATATTTGCATTTCTCATGACATATTACCTGTATATAATATTGCCTGTGGTTTGTGTGCCGTTATAGACCACAGCAAACGTAACCCAGCTTGCATAGATAGTTATAAATCCATTCAATCCATCCACACTTGGACACACACATCTTTACCTTTGGCCATTCTAAGACAGTAATTTTCAGGAGTTATCTCACCCCGTAGCAGCCTCCATTTTACTAATGTTTTCCGACGTTGTAAAAATGTGTGTAGAATAAATATTACATTTCAACATTTCTGTCAACGAAGATTTGTGTCAGCCTGCGACACATTTTGATAGTAGGCTAATATAGCTACCGTAATATAGACACTTACATCATGTGTTGCCTTCATTATAACACTTATAGGACTTTTATTTTTTGCGACTCCAGACATATTTTTTTTTTGTATTTTTGGTCCAATATGGCTCGTTCAACATTTTGGGTTGCAGGGATGATACTTGTAAGAAACATACTTTATTTGTCGCCATGGAGGCGAGGATTAGTGATTTAGAAGTAGCGAAAACACTGCCGACTGCGGATGGATGTTAGCTGCTAGCTAGCTAGCCATGCCTTAAAGCATCTCTTCCTGAGGGCGTTTCAGTGTTATAACTTCACCTTTATCGTTAGTTTTTAGGCCAAAATGCATTTGTTCTCCCTTTTCTGTCTACAGACTGTCTGCTTGTAAGTACTCTGTGATTGTGCGCTGCCCAACATGCTCCTCTGCTCGTAAACGGGCCGTCATGACCGTTAAAAAATTTTAAAAACAAATTAATTGGAAACCGGTACTTTTCAAACAGAGTAAGTACCGTTTTTGATTCATTAGTACCGTGATACTATAGAGTACCGGTATACCGTACAACCCAAGTGTGTGGTGTGTAATATATAAATAAAAAGACTCAGCGAGCAAATGTAACGCTCGATCGTCCATTTTGTATTCAAGAGACAGGACGAACTGAAACACATTTAAACGAGATGTCTTTTAATGCCACACAATTTTCACTTTTTTGAGTGGATTACTATTGGCCTGTGGATGAACACGTCGTGAGTAAAGAGCATTCACTTTGAACTGACACGGCGTGCGTCACTGTGAGGAACTTTTAAAGAGGAAATATGGTTCCGTGACAAACTTTTACATGGCGTTGCTTCCTTATTTGTCATTATATACCGATAGCAGTATTGTTAGACCAGAATCTTCAAGGTCCTCATGGACTGACCAAAAATACCGGTACATCCTTACTCTCAGCTGCCATATTTGTTTCCGCTTTGTGCACCACACAAACCAAATTAAAGTTCTCACGTTCATGTTTAATCCATAATCTTGGTGGACAGCTCCAAAGGTGCACCAATCAACACCCCCAAAATGCTAGAAAATCTAGCGTGAATTTACCTTTGCAGCCTCTTTTGGAAGGTCGAAGGGGATGCGCTGGCGGATTTTGGGGGGAAGCTGACTTAGCACCTCAGCCTTAAGGCGACGGATCATGATCTGGCTAAGTCGCTGGTGCAGCTCCTCCAGGTTGGACGCCCCACGACTGTCCCATTGCCTGCGCGTCCCAAAGTACCTGCAGGAGAAGGAATTAGAAGTGACAAATGGGTTAAAAAATACATTAGCAGCTGAAGCAAACTTCCCTGAATACTTATTTACAGCAACACCCTCAAGGAGTAGTTAAACACATTTAAACATTCCCACCTGGGAGCCGCCTGGCACTACGACAGTCTCGCATTGTGCAGGGCTGAGAAGCTCAGCGTTGCGCAGTCGGGGATCGCTTTTCTTTTTTTTTTTTTTACGGCTGGGCAATTTGCAGAGCGGCAAAGCAATTTGTCTCGGGGCCACGGCAAACTTTCACAACTCATCAGCCAAATGGGTTCTTAGAATAAAAGTGGCCTTGTAGACAAAGGCTGGTTATCTGCCACGCGTGTTGGCTGGACAAAGTGAAGGCAGCGTTGCCAAAATGTGCACACTTTACACTTGAGTGCAGCTTTGTTCCAGCTTTTTTGTCACACGACACGTTGAGATTCCTGTATGGAGGAGTGTATGTGGACATGCCCATACATTGCATGGACTTATGGCCATTGACTTGTCCTCCTTCCTTCCAAAAGAGCATGTGTACAGTCAGTATTGTATGTGCACCCCACTTTTTACCTCTGTTTACCTTATTTGATCTGTTTCACCTTTGTTTACCTATATTTACCTTCTTTTACTTGTTTACCCACTTTTTTTACCTCTGTTTACCTTATTTTACCTTCCTTTATCTATGTTTTACCTTCTTTTACCTATGTTTACCTGTTTTTACTTGTTTACCCACTTTTCATCTCTGTTGACCTTATTTTACTTTCTTTTATCTATGTTTTACCTTCGTTTACCTATGTTTACCTCCTTTAAGTTGTTTACCTATGTTTACCTTATTTTACCTTCTTTTATCTATCTTACCTTCTTTTGCCTGTTTACCTATTTTAACTTGTTTACCCACTTTTTACCCCTGTTTACCTTATTTTATCTATGTTTTACCTTCTTTTACCTATGTTTTCCTCCTTTTACTTGTTTACCCACTTTTTTACCTTATTTTACCTTTTTTACCTTATTTTACCTGCTTTTACTTGTCTACCCACTTTTTTTTTTACCTCTGTTTACCTTATTTTATCTATGTTTTACCTTCTTTTACCTATGTTTTCCTCCTTTTACTTGTTTACCCACTTTTTACCTTTTTTACCTGCTTTTACTTGTCTACCCACTTTTTTTTACCTCCGTTTACCTTCTTTTATCTATGTTTTATCTTCTTTCACCTATGTTCACCTCCTTGTATGTGTTTACCCACTTTTTACCTCTGTTTACCTCATTTTACCTTCTTTCAGCTATGTTTTACCTTATTTTACCCATGTTTACCTGCTTTTACTTGTTTACCCACTTTTTTACCACTGTTTATCTTATTTTACCTTCTTTTATCTATGTTTTATCTTTTTTTTTACCTATGTTTACCTGCTTTTACTTGTTTACCCACTTTTTACCTATGTTTATCTTATGCTACCTTCTTTTATCTATGTTTTACATTCTACAGCCCTTTGAGACACATGTGATTTAGGGCTATATAAATAAACATTGATTGATTGATTGATTGATTTTAGCTATGTTTACCTCCTTTTACTTGTTTACCCACTTTTTACCTTATTTTACCTTCTTTAAACTATGCTTTTACCTTATTTTATCTAATTTTACTTCTTTTTTCTTGTTTACTTACTATTTATGTTCTTTTTCGATGTTAACCTACTTTTATGTTTATTTTACTTATGTTTACACATTTTTTATTTTATTTTGTAGGTTTACCTACTTTTTTTAACCGTCTTTTACCTCTGTTTACCTACTTTTTTTTACCTTCTTGTACCTTTTTCTACCTACCTTTTTTAACCTTCTTCTACATATGGTAGGTTTATCTATTTGTCACCTTCTTTTACCTCTATTTTTAATCTTCTTTTACCTAGCTAGGTTTAGCTACTTTTAGATTCCTGTATGGAGGAGTGTATGTGGACATGCCCATACATTGCATGGACTTATGGCCATTGAGTTGTCCTCCTTCCTTCCAAAAGAGCATGTGTACAGTCAGTGTAGAGATACTGTATGTGCGCCCCACACCAACATGTCCACCCATGCCTTTGAAGGCCTTACTTTGGGCACTGAGACATGTAACTTTCAATGCTGTGTGTGTGTGTGTGTGTGTGTTTTTGCGTGTGTGTGTGGCATTCCCTCCACAGACACCATGCTATCATGTAAGGGTGGCCCATCCTTTCCCAAGCTTCCCACTTTGAAGGGCCTCCAAGTCAGTCCATCTGATGTATTTGGCGTTAAATTCTCTGGCGCTCAGTCAGGTGCAGAGAAACAACAACTTTTTTGTGTACCTTATTAGTTTCTGTGGCTCCCAAAATATATATTCCTGTTTCCCCACCATAACATTACAGTTCATATTAAGTTGTGTCTAGAGCGGCAGCTATCAAATATTTTAGTAATCGAGCATTCTATCGAATATCCCGATCGATTAATCGAGTAATAGAATAAATCATATTTTTGCTTATTTTTATTTTTTATTTTTTTGTCCTATCCAGCTTCTTAGGCAAATCATATTGTTGATGTAGATGCCCATATCGGTTGTACAAATCTACTTTACGAAAGAGAAGTGTGGGATACTTCTCTTGTACTTTGACTTTATTAAATGGATTTATATTATTATTTGGTGCAGCCGGGCCAGAGCAATTTTTATGTTTAATTAAGGTTTAATTACACATGTTAAGATGTGCCCTCAATTATTGCTTTTGGCCTAATTGTCTTTTATTTCCTAAACGGCTATTTTCATTATTGAAGGCTGACATGCACAGCTGAAATGCGTCCGTGGTTGATTGTGCCAATTTGTGTGTGCAAACAAAAACAGGTGCGCTCACAGCCCTATGTGCTGTGTGGTGTGACCGCATAAACGAAGTTCTTGTTTCTCGTGTGTTTTTGATGATTATTATACGGTGTCATTTAAATGGTGGTTTCTCCACGCAAATCCGGTGAGCTGTTTTCAACCTGCCAACAATACATAAACAATATAAAAAGACAAACCACTTAATAATGACAACAACAGTTTTAAATTTTAAGAATGCAATACAGTTCCTTGCATTCTTTGAATGCAAAATAGTAATCAATGTTCATTTTGTCATCATAACATGTTTGAGATGAAAACACATATATATAAAATTAGTTCAAAATTAATATTCCCTGAGAAAGTGAAAATAAAACTATATTCTTAGTATCAAAAATAAAACAATAGGAACAGTTTTCATTATATCAAACATAAAAAGTGGATTAGGTAGTGCCTTTAATACTGCATTTGAAATGTGCAACCAGTGGGGATTCACCATCAAGCAAAAACTGCGCATGCTCAGAAAAGTAGCGGCAGATTTACCGCCCGTCCGAGCACCCACTGGCAGAAATGTAGATCGTCGCCTATGCTATAGAGACTATAGTGGGTGAAAGTGAAAGCTATCCAAGTAGCATGTGGTTGCATGACTTGAATAACCCAAATAACTTTGCACGACTGCTTTCGCGTGGTTACTAATGAAAGGCTAATTGAACACGACAGCTCGGATAGCGTTGTTAGTTTGCAACACCTTTTGGCGTCATTTGATGACTACGCGGGAGTGAAAGAACATATCCTGGTTATCATAATGAATACAATTTATTTTACTAACACTAATATTAACGTTTGCGTTTACATTTGATAATAGATGACTTAGCTCGCCTCTGGACGTCCCTCAAATCGGTGCTGCAGCATCAAACTTGTGCTATTGTGGTATGCGAGCTCCACTTTGCTATGTTTGCATACGACTGCGTTTTCCTTCCATTTTAGTGTGAACAACTTTTGTCGCTTCTTAATTCCCCTGTTTTGCTATGGCACTTGTCCACTGCTTTCTGCGGCGTCTGCCATTGCGAGTTATGTCGGCGATAAAGTTTACTAAACTCAAGCGTATTTAAAGGAGCGGTGTTGTGCTGTGCAGGGGGCGTATGATCTGATGTAAACAGGCTGTGCAATACCTAAACAATCCGTGCAAAACGTGAGCTTTGACTACAAAACGAAGCAAAATGCCGTAAAAAATTAAATAAATAAAAACTCAACGATGCCTCCAGGCAGCGAAAATTCTTTGAATATATTTTGTAATCGAATTACTCGAGTTACTCAAGGAATCGTTTCAGCTCTCGTCATGTACAAAGAGCTGCTTTTGTAATGTAATGACAAAATTGTGTCGTAATTACAAGGAATATTTGATTGCCATTTAAACAATTTAAAAACTAATAATCAGTTCACGTTAGGGTAGGATAATCAACTGAAATGTGTACAAATGAGGCACAATATATCAATTATAAATTAAATATAGTACATTATTTAGACTGAAGAGCAATCAAGAAACCACAGTTTTAGACTTTACTCGGGATGGGTACCAAATGTTTTACTTTTATAGGTACCGCACAAATTCCATCAGTACTACAGAGTACCGATTTAGGTAGAGTGCCCTAATTGGAAAGCTTTGTTGCACATAACGGTTGCAGACTTGGCATCGGTTCAAGCACTTGGCGGGCAAACAGGCGTATTGTTAGCAGACTGCCTCCAGGTCAGTGGTCTTAAATTCAATATACCTTTTTTTACTGTACCTATGTTACCTACTTTTTTACCTCTGATTACCTGATTTTATCTATGTTTTACCTTCTTTTACCTGTTTACCTCCTTTTACATGTTTACCCACTTTTTACCTCTGTTTACCCACTTTTTACCTTATTTTACCTTGTTTAAACTATGTCCTTACCTTCTTTTATCTAAGTTTACTTATTGTTTCTTGTTTACTTACTGTTTACTAGGGCTGTGAATCTTTGGGTGCCCCACGATTCGATTCAAAATCTATTTTTTTTAAATTCAACACAATTCTCGATTCAAAAACAATTTTTTTTCCCGATTCAAAACGATTCTCTATTCATTCAATACATAGGATTTCAGCAGGATCTACCCCAGTCTGCTGACATGCAAGCAGAGTAGTAGATTTTTGTAAAAAGCTTTTATAATTGTAAAGGACAATGTTTTATCAACTGATTGCAATAATGTAAATTTGTTTTAACTATTAAATGAACCAAAAATATGACTTTTTTTTATCTTTGTGAAAATATTGGACACAGTGTGTTGTCAAGCTTATGAGATGCGATGCAAGTGTAAGCCACTGTGACACTATTGTTGATTTTTTATTTATTTTTTATAAATGTCTAATGATAATGTCAATGAGGGATTTTTAATCACTGCTATGTTGAAATTGTAACTAATATTGATACTGTTGTTGTTAATATTAATTTTTGTTTCACTACTTTTGGTTTGTTCTGTGTCGTGTTTGTGTCTCCTCTCAATTGCTCTGTTTATTGCAGTTCTGAGTGTTGCTGGGTCGGGTTTGGTTTTGGACTTGGATTGCATTGTTATGGTATTGCTGTGTATTGTTTTGTTGGATTGATTAATTTAAAAAAATAAAATAAAATTAAAAATAAATAAATACAAATAAAAAAATCGATTTTTAAAAATGAAAATCGATTCTGAATCGCACAACGTGAGAATCGCGATTCAAATTCGAATCGATTTTTCCCCACACGCCTACTGTTTACTTACTATTTATGTTATTTTTCCTATGTTTACCCACTTTTATCTTTATTTTACTTATGTTTACATATTTTTTTTGTTTTATTTTGTAGGTCTACCTACTTTTTTACAATCTTTTACCCCTGTTTACCTACTTTTTTTAAAATGCCTTTTTCTACTTACCTTTTTTTAACCTTCCTCTACCTATGATAGGTTTATCTACTTGTTACCTTCTTTTACCGCAATTTTTTAAATCTTTTTTTTACCTCGATAGGTTTAGCTACTTTTTTACGGTCTTTTACCTTTTTTTAAATCTTTTTTTAACCTTCATTTTACAGATGTGTATATCTAAATTTTACCCTCTTTTACCTACAATATTACTTAATTACACCTATGATGTGATTGATTAATGTTTATCTACTTTTTACCTTATTTGACCAGTTTACCTATGTTTACCTACTTGTTACCTTCTTTTACCCATTGTGTACCTATTTTTTACCTTTTGTTTTCCTCCTTTTTTACTTATTTTGTTTTATCTTCTTTTACCATTTTTTTTACCTTTCTTTACCTACATTCTACCTTTTTTTATCTACTTTCTTTTACCTGTTTACTTTTTCATTTACCTTCTTTTACTTATGTTTACCTTCCTTTACCTACCCTTTAAAAACCAATTTCTTTTTACCTTCTTTTACCAATGTTTGCCTCCCCCCCTTCTTTTACCTACTTTGGGACGGCGTGGCGAAGTTGGTAGAGTGGCTGTGCCAGCAATCGGAGTGTTGCTGGTTACTGGGGTTCAATCCCCACCTCCTACCTTCCTAGTCACGTCCGTTGTGTCCTTGGGCAAGACACTTCACCCTTTGCCTCTGATGGCTGCTGGTTAGCGCCTTGCATGGCAGCTCCCGCCATCAGTGTGTGAATGTGTGTATGAATGGGTAAATGTGGAAATACTGTCAAAGCGCTTTGAGTACCTTGAAGGTAGAAAAGCGCTATACAAGTATAACCCATTTATCATTTATCATTTACTTTATGTAGATATTGCCTTCAGAATCATGTTTTAACCACATGTGTTAACTACTTCTACCAGCAGCTGTAGTGACCCTGAGCAAGAGTAGGTCTTACGTCATAATAAATGTAAAACTGATTGTAAAAGTTGTATGTTTTGATACTGTTGAGTTTAGAAGAAGACATTTGCTATTTGTGTTTGCTTTGCTGTCATTTTTGTGTTTGCGCCGTTACTGTAGTTCGTTTCTAGTGGGATTCAATATTAGCATAATATAACTAGCTATTAGCCGCCCAAAGTGCGCGGGCCGCAATTACACTATACTATGAAGTAGAGAGCACATTCAACTTAATGGCAAAAACTACTTCCTGACTATAGCAACACAACTAATACAAACTGAAATGAGACTGCGATGGGTAATAAAACCAGATTTAACAACTGGACAGCACAGTTCTTATTATGATCTCAATGTTAAAGAAAATACATTATTCATTATTAAACAAATCAACATCTATTACCACACAAAAATACCAAAAATTGGTACCGTTGAGTACCATTTGCCTCACCTGTAATGGGCATTGCAGTATTTCTTGGCGTAGTCCGTCCAGGTTCCAAACATTTTGGGGTAAAGTGCATCAATCTGCATAAAAAGCTGTGAAACACACAACCAGGAAACAAATCACAACAGCTGCTGACAGCTTGATGGCGTTACATTAAGTGAGCAGCAATCCTTCATGATGTGGCACACTCAGCAGTGCATCATTAGGATCCACTACGTCTCACCCACAAATACATAAAAAGTAAAACCCTCATGCATTTTATGGCTCGAAAGAAAGACAAACACATATTCCTCTTTCATGGTCAGTCATGTGACTCATCTCGTTGACCTTTTGCCTTTAGAGGAAAACTATAAAGCGTTGGTTACCCGGGTCAAACTGCTGTATGCCACCACCTACAATTTGATGATGACCTTTAAAGTGGCTATGAAATATTGACTCCCTTCATAATTGATGAAGATTATGAATCCTGCCGGCATCCAAGCACCACTCGGTGTCGTAAATGACACCATTCTTATCTTAATGTCTGGCAGCAAGACACCAGGATTTCTTACACATCCCTGACGCATGCGAGCGTATGAGAGTCCAGATCGTCCGAAGTGGTTTTTCAGGGCCGATATACGATATTTGGAACCGATATCTGAGTGGTTGTGCAGAAATATGGGGAAACAACTACAAGTGTGCACTTCATTCACTAACGGTGTTACAAAAAAGATCAATTAAAATAATACATAATGTTGGATATAGAGAACATACAAACCCTTTATTTATTAAATCACAATTATTGAAATTCAACGATTTGGTGCATTTACAAACATCTAAAATGATGTACAAAGCAAACTATAATCTGCTAGCCAAGAATGTACAACAATTCTTCTCAACAAAAGAGGAGAAATATAACCTTAGAGGAAAATCTAATTTAAAACATGTGTATGCACGCACAACACTGAAAACCTTTAGTATATCAGTATGTGAAATTAAATTATGGAATGGATTAACCAAAGAAATCCAACAAAACACCAATATGATTCAGTTTAAGAGACTGTTTAAATTACAAGTGTTCACAAAGTCCACAGAACAATAATTATGATTAATATCTTGAACCATTTTTTTTAATTATTTTTGAATTTGTATTTATTTTTATTGAGACAAATATAAATGATGTATTTATAATTTGTTTACTTACTATGGTATATTATTCCTTTATTATTATTTGTTCACTGTTATGTTACAGAGAACAAGGAAATAGGATAAAATTGCTATGTTATGAAAAGGGGTAGGATTAAATAAGCTCAGCTTCTTCCTACTCCTTTTCGGACGTGCTGTAATGAAACAACTGGAAATATGTGATGAATTACATTGTATCATATGCATGTTCCAAATAAACTGAAACTGAACTGAACTGAATATTTATTTGCATTAAATGTTAAAAATGAATAGTGTGTATCGCATGCTATTGAGTATATTTAAAACTTTATTATCTAAAAATTCAACAAATATAATACCATCATTAATTTTTTTAATTTTATTTTTTTAATGAAAACAAAATAAATATTTGCTTGAGTTATATCAAAGCAAGTTATTCATTAAATTGTAAACTGTAGAAATGACAATAGATTTTACAGTAAAAAAAAACCTGGCAGCTCAGTCGCCAGGATTTTACAGTAAAAAAAAAACTATAGCACCGTTGTTCCATTTACAGTTTAAAACCATCGTAAATTTTTCGGTGAAGTTGTGGCAAGTCAGCTGCCAATTTTTTGTTTAGTTTTTTTACTGAAAAATAGATTTGTTTTTATAGTGTATGTATTACAAATACAATAATCAAATGCGCAGCAATTAATTTCATAATATCATGAGGTGAATTTGTATACATTTATATTAATAAATTATATACGGTTAGGGCAGCCATAACTGCAATGTGGCCCTCAGTGTAACCGTGTTTGACACCCCTGGCATATGTTAATAAACAGCTGGACAAGGCTTTAAGTTGTATTTTAACATTATTTTTTAGGAAACGTCGGACCAGTAACATCCTGTTTTAAGCTGCGCTAATGTTGTGGTTAATTTAGCAGCAAAAAAACATCAGGATATTTCACAAACACCTTTATTACGTGTGTCTAAGACAGGGATGTCAAACTGGTTTTCATAATGGGCCACATGGCAGTTATGGCTGCCATCAGAGGGTCGCTTGTAACAGCGAATAATGTATGAATTTGCCTCTGGATTTCATTACTAATTATATAAATTGCTTTAAGTAGACTGTTGATTTTACAGTAAAAACTTAACATTTACAAAAATGTACTGTAAAATATTGTTTTTGTGTTGTTTTTTTTACAACATTTTACAGCAAATGGAAAAACAGTAACACTGTTTTTTTTTGGGGGGGGTTACGGAAAAAGCTGGTTGTTATTTATCTACTTCACCAGTCATTCATTGTTTTAAATACTAAATATTGGTATCATACGTGTATATCAGGGGTGCCCACACTTTTTCTGCAGGCGAGCTACTTTTCAATTGACCAAGTCATGGGGATCTACCTCAATCATATATATCATTTATATTTATTTATGAAAGAGACGTATTTGTTAACAAGTTAAAGGTGTTTAATGATAATCCAAGCATGTTTAACACATCGATTCCTTTCTCTCATGAAGACAAGAATATAAATTGGTGTATTACCTGATTCTGATGACTTGCATTGATTGGAATCAGATAGTAGTGATGATAACGTCCACATTTTCAAATGGAGGAGAAAAAAAGTCCTCCTTTCTATCCTTTTTATACACTTTACAAGAAATACATTGGCGGCAAACTCCATAGCTTGCTAGCTTGTGCGCGCTAGCTTTCGGAGACTCTTAATTTGTTAGCGCAGGCAGGACGAAGCAGCGCTTTTATTGTGAAGGTAGGAACTGTGCAGTCGGTATTTCGAGTTCTGACGGCAGGTACGGCGCGAGAGTCTGTTGAAATAAAAAGTGTTTCTCGCCTTTCTGTCGGTCATTTTTTTCTTAATTATGAGCTGGCAGCAGCCAGCATTATCTCACAAGTGAATGTCAATCAAGTGACAAAAGTGATGTCTTGGTGAAGATTGATTATCTGCAATTTTTAGGTATATTTTTTTAATACCTGGCTGGCGATCGACTGACACACCCTCAACCGGTAACTCGCAATCGACGTAAAGGGCGCTGCTGGTGTATATGTCATATCTGCTGATGTAGTTGTAAAAATAAAATAATTTAAAAAAGGCCGATACGACGTACGGTATAATGCCAAATATCAGCGACGATAATTGGTTGATCTCTATGTTGCGTGTGTGTGTGTGTGTGTGTATGGATACAGCCAAGTGTGTTAGGACTTAGAACCAGAAAACCCACACGCAGCACAATTCCTGTCCAATTTTTTTAGTATTTGCAGCAGTTTCTGGGCTAATGGCGGGTAATCAGCAGCACGGTCAAGGCTGTATTCAGAATTGGCCACTTGTGCCTCAGAGGCTTTACAGCACCCACTGCGCAGCCTCAACATCGCCGGCCCCCGGACCTCTTGCACGCTGTTGATATAATAGGTGGGTGGAACGAGGGCACGTCCTCAACGGTTCAGCATGCCCTGAGCTGTGCGCTAACCCAATGTCAGAGCCACAGTGAGTAATGGTGGCAGCAGAAGGGAGACTGACAGTGAGGAAAGAGACCCGGCTTATCAGCTTTTATACTACGGATGATAAAATGTTATATGCAGCTTCCCATTCTGCTGGTGGAGAGGGAGGCTGATCTGAAAACTCACCTCATCACTGCTGGCAAGATCTTTTTTAGGAGCAAACAAGGCAGACAATAGCATATTTCTTAATGAAATTTGTAAATAACGAGAGAAGGTGACCAGCTGTAAATATTTTTATTTTCACCTACCGCATCGTACGCTCGTGCGTCAATTGTTAATGTGAAATATGAGTGCAGGACAGAGAAAAATCGGAAAGCGTCTGCGCTATTTACGAAACTAAACCAATCCATGGAGTGAAAGTTTTAATTAGGAACTGCACTTTTTACTGGAATTTTGCCTATCATTCACAATCCCTATGGAAGACCAGAACACGTATGTTTTTCTTTTTTTCCGTAAAATACGGCAAGTACGAAGTGGCTAACAATGCAGCTAATGGGAGAAGAAAATTGTGCCCATAAGTCCCTCTTAAAAAACATCAACAAACCGCAAACAAGACTCTATTTGCATCTAATGACTTGAATATTAACCAAGAATTAGCGATATTGTTATTATAAGTGCTAACACAGAGAGATAACTAGCTTATATTGACATTAAGCTGGTGAGCTGCTGCATCGCCTCTGAGCTGGTGAAAGTTAATTTTAGATTATAAATAAAATCATGCCTCTCACCTGGATAGTAGAAGAATGTGGGCATGAACCGAGGAGTTGGTCAACTTTGACATCCAACTTATCCTAACTTAAGCTTTTCATCTGGAAAGTCGAACATCACCAAATAGGCTTGATGAAACCATTAAAACTAGGGTTGCTCATGTCTGCAGTATTCCTGCCACCCCGTAAGGGCCAACAGCGAGGAATGTGTCACTATGAAGCAGCAGTGGGATGAGTAGGAGAAGACTACGCATTCAACCTTAAAAAAATAATCAAAATAAATTGCGAAAATCGAGCTTTTAACGACGACTTGACAACGAAGTATGAATGTTCTTCCCCGAGCAAGTGCTCGACTCATTGTTTCCTGTCGGACCTTTTAAGCGACGGACACAGTGTCCTAGACAAGTAGCAACAACGGTAGAAATACCAGCGTCTAAGCCTCATCACCAAAGATGGTCAAGTCTAGGTAAGTAGATATTGTGCATAAAGATATTTAGTTTGATTTGATTTTTTTGTCTAAGAGTGACTCCGGCTGATAAGGTTCGATGTGTTGAAGCGCAATGTTTTTTTCCTCCTCCCGGAATTTTTGCAGAACATTTGGGGTGAAATGGAGCGTCAACAGCGATGAAGTCCCACACAACAGACGCCATGTTTGTTTACAATGAGCTCAGGGGAAGTTTACGACAGGCTTACGGAATGGCACGTAGTAGAAAAGGAGCGCTTGATTTGCTCATTGTAACCCACCTACAGCACAGTACGTGTAATTTCGCCTCATTGGAGCATTTTATAAAATTGGTTATCAGAGCTAATTAAGTTTTTATTTTTCATTTAATCACACTCCAACCCAATCCTAATTCTTATTTTGTCCATTTTCCCATGTTTTTTCCGTAAGTTTATCTGAGGTGTATTAAAATAAGCATTGCGCTTACCATGTATTTCTATATGTATCCCCTCCGCTTGTACCCAGAGCTTGTGTATTACTAAGAATGGTCGGGTGTCCGAATTGGCAGGGCTATCACCCGCAGCTATCTCAGTCAGTAGCTAGTCAAAGTTATTTTCTAATGCGATTGGATTTATCGCTGTGACATCAGAATCCCCCGATAGTCACACCAATAAAAGCGATATCATTACAAAAATAACTCTGATAACCGTTATAAAAACAAACAAACATTCCAATGAGGCGAGATTACCCATACTATGCTGTATGTAGGTTAGGGTGAGAAAATCAAGCGCTCCTTTTCAACAAGTGTGCTGTACAGGACTGTCTCAGAAAATTAGAATATTGTGATAAAGTTCTTTATTTTCTGTAACGCAATTAAAAAAACAAAAATGGCATACATTCTGGAATCATTACACAACAACTGAAATATTGCATGCCTTTTATCATTTTAATATTGCTGATTATGGAATACAGCTTAAGAAAACTCAAAAATCCTATCTCAAAAAATTTGAATATTTCCTCAGACCAAGTAAAAAAAAAAATTATAACAGCAAAACAAAATCAAACATTTGAAAATATCAATTAATGCACTCAGTACTTGGTTGGGAATTATTTTGCACGGATTACTGCATCAATGCTCAAAAATCCCATCTCAAAAAATGTGAATATTTCCTCAGACTAAGTAAAAAAAAAGATTTATAACAGCAAAACAAAATCAAACATTTGAAAATATCAATTAATGCACTCAGTACTTGGTTGGGAATTCTTTTGCACGGATTACTGCATCAATGCGGCGTGGCATGGAGGCAATCAGCCTGTGGCATTGCTGAGGTGTTATGGATGCCCAGGATGCTTCAATAGCAGCCTTTAGCTCATTTGCATTATTGGGTCTGGTGTCTTTCAGCTTCTTCTTCACAATACCCCACAAATTCTCTATAGGGTTCAGGTCAGGGGAGTTGGCAGGCCAATCGAGGACAGTAATGCCATGGTCAGTACACCAGTTACTGGTGGTTTTGGCACTGTGGGCAGGTGCCAGATCATGTTGGAAAATGAAATCATCATCTCTATAGAGCTTTTCAACAGATGGAAGCATGTAGTGCTCTAAAATCTCTAGAAGAGTCTGACTTGGGCTATTGAAAAGAAGCACTGGACAGTTGCAGAGTGGTCCAGAGTCCTGTTTTCAGACGAAAGCTCGTTTTGTATTTCATTTGGAAGTCAAGGCGCTAGAGTCTGGAGGAAGGCTGGAGAGGAGCAAAATTCAAGTTGCTTGAAATCCAGTGTGAAGTTCCCACAGTCAGCAATGGTTTTGGGAGCCATGTCAGCTGCTGGTGTTGGTTCACTGTGTTTCATCAAGTCCAGAGTCAATGCAGCTGTGTACCAAGAGATTTTAGAGCACTACATGCTTCCATCTGTTGAAAAGCTCTATGGAGATGATTATTTCATTTTCCAACATGATCTGGCCCCTGCCCACAGTGCCAAAACCACCAGTAACTGGTGTACTGACCATGGCATTACTGTCCTCGAGTGGCCTGCCAACTCCCCTGACCTGAACCCCATAGAGAATTTGTGGGGTATTGTGAAGAATAAGCTGAAAGACAGCAGGCCCAATAATGCAAATGAGCTCAAGGCCGCTATTGAAGCATCCTGGGCATCCATAACACCTCAGCAATGCCACAGGCTGATTGCCTCCATGCCACGCCACATTGATGCAGTAATCCGTGCAAAAGAATTCCCAACCAAGTACTGAGTGCATTAGTTGACATTTTCAAATGTTTGATTTTGTTTTGCTGTTATAAATCTTTTTTTTTACTTAGTCTGAGGAAATATTCACATTTTTTGAGATGGGATTTTTGAGTTTTCTTAAGCTGTATGCCATAATCAGCAATATTAAAATAATAAAAAGCTTGCAATATTTCAGTTGATGTGTAATGAATCCAGAATGTATGACTTTTTTTTTTTTAAATTGCATTACAGAAAATAAATAACTTTATCACAATATTCTAATTTTCTGAGACAGTCCTGTAAGCCCTGAGCTCATTGTAAACAAACATGGCGTCGAATGTGTGGGACTTTTTCACTGTTTCAGAAGGAGACAATTTGTCCGCTATGTACAACAAATGATCTGCAAACATTCCGCGAGAAGTAAGTATGGTACTGTACACATTTGCGCCGATTGGATACCAATTCCCGGTACCTGGGAATCGATACCGGTACTCAATGGTACCAATTTTTGGCACTTTTGTGTGTGTAAATAAAAGTTAAATTCGCAATAGAGTGGAAAAACAAGTTGACTTTATATGCTTATTTGTATTTCATTGTATCCATTAAACCATATCCAATTGTATTTACGATCTGCAAGGTATATGAAACATCTCAAAATGTCACAAATTAAATTTGAACATCTTCGGTAGATTGACGTCACTGTATTAACACTTCTGCACTCTCACCATATTATCAGATTAGGCAAACTGGAAATACGCAAAAATTAGAGAGAGATGTGCTCACAATATTTATACAAGACGTAAACACATATGTTTTTCTTTTTTTTGTATGCATTCTAAGTCGTAAATAAATAAATGCACACATAGTCTATCAATGGGGGCTCACTATTCCATCCACAAAAACCTCTAAATAACCATCCAAAACCTGCCAACAATATTCTACTGTATATACAGTCGTGGTCAAACGTGTACATACACTTGTAAAGAACATAATGTCATGGCTGTCTTGAGTTTCCAATCATTTCTACAATTCTTATTTTTTTGTGATAAAGTGATTGGAGCACATACTTGTTTGTCACAAAAAACATTCATGAAGTTTGGTTCTTTTATGAATTTATTATGGGTCTACTGAAAATGTGACCAAATATACTGGGTCAAAAGTAAACATACAGCAATGTTAATATTTGGTTACATGTCCTTTGGCAAGTTTCACTGCAATAAGGCGCTTTTGTTTCATCTGACATCACATGAACAAAGATTAGACCTTCTGGAAGAAAGTTCTGTGGTCAGATGAAACAAAAATTGAGCTGTTTGGCCACAATACCCAGCAATATGTTTGAAGAGCACGGTGGTGGTAGTATTATGCTCTGGGCCTTTTTTGCTGCCAATGGAACTGGTGCTTTACAGAGAGTAAATGGGACAATGAAAAAGGAGGATTACCTCCAAATTCTTCAAGACAACCTAAAATCATCTGCCCGGAGATTGGGTCTTGGGCGCAGTTGGGTGTTCCAACAGGACAATGACCCCAAACACACGTCAAAAAGTGGTAAAGGAATGGCTAAATCAGGCTAGATATAAGGTTTTAGAATGGCCTTCCCAAAGTCCTGACTTAAACGTGTGGACAATGCTGAAGAAACAAGTCCATGTCAGAAAACCAACAAATTTAGCTGAACTGCACCAATTTGTCAAGTGGAGTGGTCAAAAATTCAACCAGAAGCTTGTGGATGGCTACCAAAAGCGCCCTATTGCAGTGAAACTTGCCAAGGGACATGTAACCAAATATTAACATTGCTGTATGTTTACTTTTGACCCAGCAGATTTGGTCACACTTTCAGTCGACCCATAATAAATTCATAAAAGCACCAAATTCATGAATGTTTTTTGTGACCAACAAGTATGTGCTCCAATCACTCTATCACAAAAAAATAAGAGTTGTAGAAATTATTAGAAACTCAAGACAGCCATGACATTATGTTCTTTACAAGTGTATGTAAACTTTTGACCACGACTGTACATACCGTGACCTGAATACTGACCAAATATTAACAATGTTGTTATTATAAGTGCTAACGCAGACAAACTATTTTTTGCGGCGGATTGATAGCACACAGCGAAGTAGTCCAATGTCCTGCTGCTTTACTGTGAGCTGGCTGCTATGTCCTGCTGCTCCCACATCATTGTGTCTCGGCTTGTCGAAGTTATTCTAGATTATAAATCACGTCTGTCATCTGGATATCAGGAGGATTTGGCCATAAATGTAGAAGCTGTTCATATGTGATATTCAATGTATACCCGAAGATGGAGACAAACACACACAACCGAAGACGGTGTCTGCAGGGAGACTTTTCCTTGTTAACCCTTCGTGTGCATCATGATTAATTCTTCATCTAAACAGGAAGATATAAACAGCCTATCAGTCGTCATCGAAGTAAAAGCAGACATTGTACAGTAATAATAATACCTGGGATTTATATAGCGCTTTTCTAAGTACCCAAAGTCGCTTTACATGTTAAAAGTAAGTTATCGTTTTATTATGTTCATACTTTGTATTTCTTGTTTAGCAATTAGCAATACTGCTACATGATGCTTAGTGTTTAGTCAGCTGGATCTGTTTAGCAGAGCTTCTAAAACTTGTAAATCATCCTACTTATATTCGGGATCAACAATATACGTTTCTGGATCATAATTTTCCCCAAATTAATCGTTGTTGGCTCTCACAAAGTCTGCATGATTTGCATTGCTGTTGATGGGGAAGGGATCTGCGGTCCCTACCTCTACGTGACGCAATCACGTGACTGGCTAGCTCATTATCTCACAAAATGGCTCGGGAATCTCCATGAGATTGATACTATTTTGATCATATCTATTTACTCGCAAACTTTGGGAGTCTTTCAGTGTCATACATCAGATATATATGATAATAGCTTCAATATCGAGGCAACTTGTTTTTCCTACTACACTGGTACTTTGTAATAAAATTAAATGTTACTTTGTAATGAAACATTTAAAAATGAGCTGATTATAATAGTACTGTCCAGTTGTTATATCCTGTTTTCTATATACCATTTGAGTCTCATTTGCAATGCAGTTGCACTTCCAAGGCATTAGATAGCAGTACTGTATAGGCTATGACTAGGAAGTAGCCTCTTCCAGGAAACTGAATGCGTTATGCTGCCCCCTACAAAGTGTTTATACTGTAAGTATTGTGCTTATTACACAACAGCTGTTTGATTGTAACATTCATCTTAGTTGTGTTTTTTTATTACGAAATTTGGAGGTTTTGAAATCGCCGTGTAAAATCTCTAATGCTAACAGTAGCCTGTCTATGGCAAATCCAAAGTAAATTAGCATCAAGCTAGCGCATTTTGAAAGAGTGGAGCTTGATTTTACGTTGGAGCGCTTTCTATCAAGCATACTTGCTTTGTCGTTGTTGAAAATTGCAACATTGCTTAGAGGGAATTTGACTGAGTCTGTCTTAATTGCTGCTTGGGTGAGTGTTTACATGAGCCGATGTTTGTCTGCAACCGGAGATGACGAGTCTGCAACCCGACCCGTCAAGTGCAACAAAGGAATCAAAATATGGCACTGTTCGACCTGAATCGATATCCAGTAATACTGACGGAATTCGGTCAGTGCCTATATAAGAACGCAGCACCCATCCCTAGCGAAGAGTAAAAAAAAACATAGCGCTTCAACACATCAAACCTTATCAGCCCTCTGAAACGCTTAGCATGATGTTTTGAAAGCCTAAGAAGACACGGCAAAAGCGAAGTGTTTTTTACCTCCAGGTGTGCAGAAACTACATTAAAATTAAAAACATTTCAATAAATATAAATCAGTTATCGGTATCGGTCTTAAGAAACAGGCAGTTATCGGTACCGGCTTGAAAAGAAAATATCATGATAGTTTAAATGATAACTGAAACAATGCAAATACTGTGTAAAAGCCAAAAGGGCTGGGTTGAGTCTGTTGTGATTAGCTTACAATGTGCTCAAAGTAGTCACAAATAGAAAAAAAGGGTAAGATGATAAGACTTTGGATACCCTCTTGTATTAAAGACAACCATAAATATTGGGGATGATGTGATGCAATATGGCGGCAATCCAGCTCCTTCAATATAACCTATAAAAATAACACCATAAATCATTATGGAAAAGGGAATGACTCTGTTGCTCACTGTACACCATTGCCCTGTGAACAGTCCTCCTTATTGTCTCCAAATTCAATAGTTTCTGCCCCTGTGCGCTTTGTTATTACTTGTCTCATTTATTGCAGCGCACTCGTCTTTTCATATTGAGCTTTGCAAATGAAGTTTTTGCAACAAAGGTTATTGGAATATATATATATACAGCGTCCTCCAGGATACGAGATGCTGGAGTGAATTAATTGGCATTTTTGAATGCTGCACCTTAGGAGTGCTTTACTAGGGCCGAGCACCTGCAGAACTTGGGTGAGGTGTCAGGAGTCGAGTTTGAGTCCTGACCTGCTAAAATCTAGGCACTATCTGCTGATGCTATCTTAGTGTGAGCCACCTGCAAAATGCTTGTCTATGTAGATATTAGGCATTTTGGGGTATATTTGTATCGACCTTATTTTGTATATACAGTATGTGTATATAAATGTATGTATATATGTATATGTATATGCTGTATGTATGCATGTATATATGTGTTTCTATTTGTGTAGATATATTTGTATATAATTATATACACATATATGTATACATATACACACATATATGTACAAATATATATATACACACATATATGTACAAATATATATATATATATATATATATATATATATATATATATATATATATATATTTGTACATATATGTGTGTATATGTATACATATATGTGTATATAATTATATACAAATATATCTACACAAATAGAAACACATATATACATGCATACATACAGCATATACATATACATATATACATACATTTATATACACATACTGTATATATAGTACAGGCCAAAAGTTTGGACACACCTTCTCATTCAATGCGTTTTCTTTCAATCTACATTGTAGATTGTCACTGAAGGCATCAAAACTATGAATGAACACGTGGAGTTATGTACTTAAAGGCCTGTTGAAATGAATTTTTTTTATTTAAACGGGGATAGCAGATCCATTCTATGTGTCATACTTGATCATTTCGCGATATTGCCATATTTATGCTGAAAGGATTTAGTAGAGAACATCGACGATAAAGTTCGCAACTTTTGGTCGCTGATAAAAAAAGCCTTGCCTGTACCGGAAGTAGCGTGACGTCACAGGTTGAAGGGCTCCTTACATTTCCCCATTGTTTACAATGCAGCGAGAGCGATTCGGACCGAGAATGCGACGATTACCCCATTAATTTGAGCGAGGATGAAAGATTCGTGGATGAGGAACGTGAGAGTGAAGGACTAGAGTGCAGTGCAGGACGTATCTTTTTTCGCTCTGACCGTAACTTAGGTACAAGGGTTCATTGGATTCCACACTTTCTCCTTTTTCTATTGTGGATCACGAATTTGTATTTTGAACCACCTCGGATACTATATCCTCTTGAAAATGAGAGTCGAGAACGCGAAATGGACATTCACAGTGACTTTTATCTCCACGACAATACATCGGCGAAGCTCTTTAGCTACGGAGCTAACGTGATAGCATCATGCTTAAATGCAGATAGAAACAAAAGAAATAAACCCCTGACTGGAAGGACAGACAGAAAATCAACAATACTATTAAACCATGGACATGTAACTACACGGTTAATGCTTTCCAGCCTGTCGAAGCTTAACAATGCTGTTGCTAATGACGAAATTGAAGCTAACTTAGCTACGGGACCTCGACAGAGCTATGCTAAAAACATTAGCTCTGCACCTACGTCAGCTCTCATCTGCTCATCACGACCCGTGCTCACCTGCGTTCCAGCGATCGACGGCGCGACGAAGGACTTCACCCGATCACCGATGCAGTTGGCGGCCCGGAGACGGAGGAAGTCAAGGTGAGGACAGTGGTGCGGCGGCGGGTGTTGTAGCTTTCGACGACACCCCGGCCACCATCAGAGTCGGCAAGAAACATATATTTCCCCACAGTTACGTACGTGACATGCACATAGCGCCACGCACGTACGGGCAAGCGATCAAATGTTTGGAAGCCAAAGCTGTACTCACGGTAGCGCGTCTGCTATCCATCTCAAAGTCCTCCTGGTTGTGTTGCTGTAGTCCGCCGCTAATACACCGATCCCACCTACAGCTTTCTTCTTTGCAGTCTTCATTGTTCATTAAACAAATTGCAAAAGATTCACCAACACAGATGTCCAGAATACTGTGGAATTTTTCGATGAAAACAGAGCTGTTTGTATTGGGACACAATGGTGTGCCAATACTTCTGTTCACTCCGTGACTTCACGCGCAAACGTCATCATACCGAGACGTTTTCAACCGGATATTTCCCGGGAAATTTAAAATTGCACTTTATAAGTTAACCTGGCCGTATTGGCATGTGTTGCAATGTTAAGATTTCATCATTGATATATAAACTATCAAGACTGTGTGGTCGGTAGTAGTGGGTTTCAGTAGGCCTTTAACAAAAAAAGGTGAAATAACTGAAAACATGTTTTATATTCTAGTTTCTTCAAAATAGCCACCCTTTGCTCTGATTACTGTTTTGCACACTCTTGGCATTCTCTCGATGAGCGTCAAGAGATAGTCACCTGAAATGGTTTTCACTTCACGTGTCATAGTTTTGATGCCTTCAGTGACAATCTACAATGTAAATAGTCATGAAAAAAAAGAAAATGCATTAAAATGAGGTGTGTCCAAACTTTTGGCCTGTACTGTATGTAAATGTATATATTCACATACATACACGTTACCAGTATTTAGTATATAAAAAATAATATATTATTATAATACATAACTATAATCTATTATTTATGGAGGGTTCCTAACAAGGACACTTTACAATGTATTGAACCCATAAACTGCTATAATATTGTATAAAATTGCATAGATGGCAAGACATTCCTTAATTTTACCAATTTTCCCAGGACATTTTCCAAATGTTAAAAATGTTGATGCTCCTCAGACCTGTGGGATTAAGACACATGTAATAAAGGTGTTTGTGACATCCCCTCATGTATTTCTGCCAAATTAAACAACATTAGCGACACATACAACATTATTTCCTAAAAAAATGTGATTAAATAAACAACTTAAATCTGCTCAGTGGCTTTGTGGTTAGAGTGTCCGCCCTGAGATCAGTAGGTCGTGAGTTCAAACCCCGGCCGAGTCATACCAAAGACTATAAAAATGGAACCCATTACCTCCCTGCTTGGCACTCAGCATCAAGGGTTGGAATTGGGGGTTAAATCACCAAAATGATTCCCGAGCACGGCCACCGTTGCTGCTCACTGCTCCCCTCACCTCCCAGGGGGTGCAACAAGGAGATGGGTCAAATGCAGAGAGTAATTTCACCACACTATGAGTGGTATTTTTACTTTAAAGTCGTGTCCAGCTGTTTATTGACATACACTTTTCATGTTTAAATCACTTTTACTGCCAATGAATATCTGCTCAAAATATCGGTTATCGGCCTCCATGTCTACTAATAGTCGGTATTGGTCCTAAAAATAACATATCGGTTGATCTCGAGAAGAAAAGAAACGGGAGTTTGTATAATATGACTACAACAGGCAACAACAGACATAATTAAATATACACTAAATCAATGTGCATTACCTCTTCAGGGCGACCCAGGGCAGGTGTACCGGTGAGCAGGATGGCACGCTTGGCACTCTGAATGAGAGGCACCAGAAGCTTGGTCCGCGCCGCGTTCCGGGATTTGAGGTAGTGCGACTCATCCACCACAACCACTGCAAAGCGCTGCCTGCTCAGAGTCTCCACCAAGAGGCGTGCATCCGTTGTGAGGAGGCCGTAGCCGAGCACCGTCACCTTACTGCTGCTGATACCCCTGAAAGGTTGGGGAAAGTTCCATATGAGACACGCAAAAAGGGCAAGCAACACGTGTGTTTTAAATCAGTCAATGTTCGCAGGGCACATTGCCCTCTGGTGAGAGATGTTGCCAAGAAGTTGACCATATTCCATCCATCCATTTTCTACCCCTTATCCCTTTCGGGGTCACGGAGGGTGCTGGAGCCTATCTTAGCTACAGTCGGTGGAAGGCAGTTTACACCCTGGACAAGTCGCCACCTCATCGCAGGGCCAACACAGATAGACAGAAAACATTCACACTCACATTTACACAATAGGGCCAATTTAGTGTTGCCACACACAATAGGGCCAATTTAGTGTTGGCAATCAACCTATGTTATTACGTAATAATATTACTGCATCGGGGCTTTAAGACAAAGTGGCGTGAAACAAGCCTCTTATCAGCAAAGGACACAATCAAGCCTAGTGTGCCGCGAGATATTGTCTGGTGTGCAATGGGAAGTTATGCAATTTAACCTAATTGGTCTAAAACAGACCTGGGCAAATTAAGGCCCGGGGGCACGTTAAGCTTTTCAATCTGGCCCACTGGACATTCCCAAATAATTATTTTAGGTCTTTAAGATCGAAACTGTAGCCGCCATTATGATGTGCAGTGATGTTTTCAAATGACCGTAAGTCTTGAACTACACAAAGCAGTCAATGGTTGGAATTTGCGCTTTTGCATGATATACTAGTTACTATGGTAATAATGTAAGTCACAGCAGCTCAGACGAGGCACCAAGCAGTGTGGGTGGGGAGCGTTTCCACAGAGTGTTTCCAGCGCGGCCAGCCTGAAATGCAGGTGTCAGGGACAGACGCGGAAGGAGATTTTTACAAGTTCTAAAGCTTAGTGATATATAGGATGTATCAGAGAGTAGGTGGGTTTATTTTGTACCCTTTGCGTTCATAATTCGCTGTGTTTGTTGCATTTTTGTTGCGTTTCGCTTAATTGTAAAATATGACGTGTGACGTTCATATGTTGTCAATATTCAGTGTTTTATCGTTCATAGTTAATATTGTAAATCCCACATTCCTTTTTTTCATGTACATTCTGGGTGTCTCATTCAATAAAAAAAAAAAAAATTCCATTCCGTTTTTTAAGGCGGTCTGTCATAACGTTTTTAGCATTTCATCAGACATTATTGTGAGGTTTTGTATTAATGTTCCTAAAAATAGATTTACAGGCCCCCAGACACATTTTCTTCTCTAAATCTGGCCCCCCGCGTCAAAATAATTGCCCAGGCTTGGTTTAAAAAAACATACGTTTGCAAACCAATAATTATAATCCGCAAATAATGTGCCGTTGTTGAGTGGCTGTGCTGTCTACAGATCGGCAGAGTAACCATGTGATACTCTTCTATATCAGGAGATGGTAGCAGGTAGCTAATTGCTTTGGAGGCCTATTTTGAGACAAGACAATTAGTGATGCATGGTTATTGTTAGGGTTTAAATTCATATCGAACAATTGTGTTGGGTACTTGTCAATATTGGCTACTGAGTTTAATTTTTAACATTTTCTGCTTGCGGTGTGCCTCGGGATTTTTTCAATGAAAAAAATGTGCCTTGGCTCAAAATAAGTTGAAGTTTTTCAACTGCAATAAAGCATACTGTCGTCCCCCGCAATATCGCACTTCAAATCTTCACTCTATCACGTTTTTTAACTAAAGTTGACATATTTCTGGCCTAAATTACACTGTATTTATCTTTTAAAGTCGTTCTTCTCCACATTGCGCATGGTGCATTTTCTACATATTTTTTCCTAAATTAAGTCTTATTTATGTCACAAGCGGTAGAAAATGGATGGATAGATAGATGTACTACGACACAGTATTTGACTTATATATATATTTATATATATCATTATTTTGCGGCGATCAATAAGAATGTTCACCGATAACCACTTCCGGGAGAAAAATATACTAAAGGCAAACATTTTAATTTAAAATGTAACCTAGCTCTGACTGTAATTCCCTCAAATGAAAGGAAATGTCAAAACAAGCATTGAAAACACTTCATCAAAATAGTAAAATCACATTGAACTCTTAACAATAAGCTCTTTAAGCGAAGGTGCAAAAATAAGGAATATGTACGTTAATTAAGTGTAAGAAAATAGTGCAAAGTGTGAAAATGTAAACGTAGAGAAACCTGAGAAGAACTATTTTCTGCAGGTTTAGTGCCAGGAAGTAATAGCTGTGCTCTAAAGGGTGAGTGCGGCTAAGGTTGTGTGGTATTAGCGGTCTTGGTGGGGACGAGCGCCTTGCATCATTTACAGACCACATTGGTCTGACTACGGTCCCTTCATACTGTCCTGGTGACTTTTCACAATTTCTTAATTTTTACTTTTCTCTTCTCACTCCATGCCAAAAGAATCAACCGCCAGACAACAAAATGGCGCAACCAAACTTACTGTTACCTGATTGGCTGTTGTCAGTCCCACTGATCAGCGATCACTTCCTACCAGAGATAGAGTGCCTTTGTTCGTGCAAACAACCTTGCTTTGCGACGTCCGGCTTCGTCCGATGTAAAAGAAAAACTAAAATCATTGTTTTATCGCCCAGCCCTATTCTATGGATCTACATTTACTCGGTTATATTTACATACACAACTTTTTGGATACATTGTTATTGTCAGAGTAGTTTTAATACAATACTTTTTACTTTTGAGTATTTTTGTGAATAAACCGATAGCTACATTTATTTATAAGACCATTATTCATCATCTATTGATCGCTGCTTGCAGGGACGTGTTCATTTGGCTCGTTAAGAAGGCGAAAGAAAGACACAGCACGTGTTGTGGATGGAAGTGGAGGAGAGGGGGCGAGACACTTTGGGGTAAGATGACCTACATGGTGTGGCTCTTGTTCTCCACCAGGTTGATGTCTCCGGGCTGCAGCTCGGGAATCCAGCGCTCCAGCTCCTCAATCCAGGGGTATTTTAGGGACGAGGGCACCACTACCAGGAGGGGCCACTCTTTCCTGAAAGCATATGCCACCGCGATGGCTTGCACCGTCTTGCCAAGACCCATCTGGACGGGGCCAAATCAACACACGGCAAGAGGTGGAGGAAAAACAAGTCAATCGTGCGCCGCCTCTGCGGCAAATTGCATATGACGGCTGAGCTGATATGAGGCCCAAGAGTAATAAGGTCTGAGAATGATTCTTCTGTCAAAAACCATTAGGCAAGTGGCAGTGCGGCACTAAGATGACAAATTCATTTGGAAGGTTGGAAAATAGATTTCCTGAGCTGGTGTTGTGTGTGCTTACCTCATCAGCAATCATACATCTGTAAAACAGAAGAAAACAGAAGCCTAATGAAGCAGACTTGGCAAACTGAAACTGATGAAAGGCATGAAGAGTTTTGATTTTCACTTAAGATCTGGGTTCATACACTTTATGGATACGAGTAGGTCCGAAAGGGATGGTACATTCATGGAAAGTTGCCCTACTTAGAGCTAGGAGTTGCAATTTATGGGAACTTTTTTGGAAAGTTTCCGGTAAATCAGATAATTATTGAAAGTTGATGGTAAATTTCCATTCAAAATGATCCCCTGCTGGCCTCCCAATGGACTGGACTTGGACATGAAGTCGGGACCCTGGGTGACCGCTCCTTATGCATCAGTCGTCTACATGCAAGAGGTTCCCCTGCTGGCCCCACTATGGACTGCACTCTGACGGTATTAACCGTAAACACTCGGCATCCATCTTGACCAGACCTGCGGTCCCTTCCAAGGTTTCTCATTGTGCCATTGGGTTGAGTTTTTTCTTGCCCTGATGTGGGATCTGAGCCGAGGATGTCGTTGTGGCTTGTGCAGCCCTTTGAGACACTTGTGATTAAGGGCTGTATAAATAAACTTTGATTGATTGATTGATTGAAATTTCCATACACCCACAACACACCTCATCTGCTTATGTTGTGAACGACATCATCGACGTAACAATAACGTACAAACAGGAGGACAGCAGCCGCAACTGGGGAGTCGTGGCTGTGCTCTTTTCTTTTTCTTTTTTTCTTTTTTAACAGCCTCAAGTCCTTTCTTTTCTCTTCTAGTTGAGTACAACAGCAAAGCACACTTTCCCCTTTCACAATAATAGCCCAGTGAGCCACATCCAGTCTGACTGCGCTGAGAAAATAAAGATTTCAAAAAAGTACCTTATACACATACAAAATGGAAATTAAGCACTTATTGAGACATTTCCACAATTATTATGCTTTGACGTAAAATATAGTTCAGAATTGTCCAAAGATGTATTGCACAATTAAATGTGAGGATTTTAGCATTGAATTAACAATTTATTTAATTTTATTTGACACAAAAAGCACACACTCTGTGGTGAAAAATATGTATAAAAGGTAAAAAACTGAATTAAAAAACATTCTACGGAAACCTTTTTATTTCTTATGTTATTTAAAGGTATTGTTATTACTATTATTTTACTTTTTATATCTTTTTTTAAACTATATTTCAAGTTAAGTTTTGGTGGTACAATAAATACTAAGTTTTTCAAATTAATGAGTAGTTGTTCAATTAATCGTGCTTACAATATCAATCAAAATAATTGTGATTATTATTGTTGACAGAATCGTCCAGCCCTAATAATTATTTATATATTTTATGACCTTTCGAAAATAAGGACCAGTAGAAAAACAATCATAAATGTAAACATTTTTATTTCAAGTGTAACCTTCCTCTAAATATTATCCCCTCAACTATTAAGGCAGGAAGGAAAGAAAATGTCAACACAAGCATGGAAAACCCTCAAACAATGTCAACAAAATAGTAAAATCACATTGAACATTTAACAATAAGCTCTTAAAATGAAGGTGCAACAATAAGGAATATGTAAGAAATGCTTAATAAAGTGTAATAAAATAGTGTAAGATGTGAAAATGTAAACATACAGAAACCTGAGAAGAACTATTTTCTGCAGGTTTAGTGGCAGGAAGTTACAGCTGTGCTCTACAGGGTGAGCGCGGCTAAGGTGGTGTGGTACTAGCGGTCTTGGTGGGGACGAGCGCCTTGCATCATTTACATTACATTGGTCTGACTGCGGTCCCCTTGTAAAAAAAAATCCCCAGGTGACTTTTCCTCTTTTATTCTCAATTTCTTAATTTCTCTTCTCACTCCATGCAAAGAATCAACCCGGGACAACAGGATGGCGAAACCAACTGTGATGGTTGCTACTGTTACCCGATTGGCTGTTAACGTGCCACTCCCACTGATCAGAGATCAATTCCTGCGAGAGCCTTTGTTCATGCAACCAACCTTGCTTTGCAACTTCCGGTTTCTTCCGACATAAAAGAAAAAAAAACATGTTTTATTGAACACAATTTGTATTGATATAGAGTACGTGTCTATCGCAATGTATATTGACATTGTTTTACAGCCCATCCCCGGTGGAACAATTCACAAAATCCACAGTTCAGATTTTATGGGAAGGCGTGGCTCAGATGGTGGGGGCGGCAGACCAGAAACTTGAGGGTCCCTAGTTCGAATCCTGCTTCCGCCATTTGAGTCATTGCCATTGTGTTCTTAAGCATGACAGTTCTTTAAATGTAGCTTAAATGTAGATGATTGGTCTTTCAATGTGAAGCACTTTAACTCACTAGGGAAAAAGTGCTACCGTATTTCCTTGAATTGGCGCAGGGAATATAGTATTCGCACGTCTAGAATTACTGCCGGGTCAAACTCGTTTCTCAAAATAATTAACGCATGCTTGGCCTTATCGCCGGTTTATTATTGAAGCCGGATCAAATTCGTTTCGCAAAATATTAATTTTATTATCGCATGTCTATAATTTTCACCGGGTCAAACTCGTTTCGCAAAATATTGAGCATATGTCTAGAACTTCCACCGGGTCAAATTCGTTACGTCACGAGTGACGCATCTGTCCTCATTTTCAAAATGGAGGAAGCTGCTTTCAGTAGTTTACAATCGCACAAAGGAAAAAAGATAAAGAGCTATTCAGTAGGATTTAAGGTCCAAGCTATTGAATACCGGTACAGTATGCTAAAGAGAACAGTAAGCAGCTATGTTTTATTAATATACCGTAGCTGCGTGTGTGAAATACTGTATAAGTCATTAAATGACTCCCGCCTCCTGGTGGTAGAGGCCGCTGCCGCGCTAGTGATACTTCTTGCGACTTCCGGTACTGCAGAAGAAGTGAACACACGCAGCAAGAGATTTTTTTTCTTCCTTCTAACATGGAGGATCACATACAGGTATCTAAAATAAAACAGTTTTCTAAACTGGACTTTCAATGGAAGCAGGAGGTAATAATTAAAGGAATATCTCCATCGAGACAGAGACTTTTAAAACGGAAAAAAGAAAATAATGAAGACTTCTATAAACAAGTTATCGATGCTTTTGGTCAGAAGGAGCTGCAAACGGACTCCATTTATAAGTACAGGTAAGACCATAATAAGGTTTTTTTTAATTAAATGTGCTTTTCATGATGGTATGCTTACATCACACTCAAAGCGCACGCCTAAATTTTATGGATTCCTCTTGGTAAACGCCGGAGTGAGAAGAGGTTTTAAAATAATTACCGCATGCACGGCCATCCCGCCGGTTTCCGGTAAACGCAGGAGTGACAGGAGGTTTTAAATTAATTAACGCCCCTGCGGCTATTCAAGGAAATACGGTATATCAATATAATTCACTTCACTTCTCTTATCACAACTTAGTGACACAGTTAGTGTTATTCGGGTTGTCAGAAGTATCCAATACCAGTATCGTCAGTAGAATACATCAACTTACAAGTTTAATTGGTTCTTTGACAAGGTTCTTATCACAAAACTATTGTATCTCAAATCAGCGTCTCCAATTGAAATTAATTTAAAAGTGTTTGGCTGCCCTAAAACAGCACAATTTTAACAAAAGAAAATACAAACTTTTAGGTAAGAATTGTTGTTTAAAAAAACAACAACAATCCAATTGAAAGTAGTATTAACAACTACAGTAGTTGAATGAAGTAATGTAATAATATTGTAAAGCATTTGCCTTGGAGAGTGGACTTCTACAGTATCTTCCTTGATCTGCTTATTGTGAAAGGGGAAAGTGTGCTTTGCTGTTGTTCTCAACTAGATGAGAAAAAAAAGGACTTTATTAAAATTAAAATTAAAATTAAAAAAAGGTCTCAGCCACATCTCCCAAGTTGCGGCTGCTGTCCTCCTGTTTGTACGTTAATGTTACGTCGATGATGCCGTTCACAACAACACAAGCAGATGAGATGTGTTGTGGTTGTGTTTGATTGTTCTTGCTAGCGTTAGCTTCGTGGTTTAGCCGCTCTTTCAAGTGACCGTCTCGACATTGTTTAGTTCAGTATGTGTTTCGGGGTTGAATGAGCGTTTGCGGACACATTGTTTTCCCAATAGGTGTTAATTTTCTCCTCACATAGACAGCATTTCAGTAAAATTTTAATACATTTCCTTGATATTATTTTGCGTTTAATCAGTGGATGCCGTTTTATTGACCAACTATGTGACTCCGTCCTCGGTTAATTCAACGCAAAATTCATATGCCTTACTTTTTATTAATGAGTTTAGTGATTATCGATTAGCGCTGTGTGAAACAAAAAGTACCGTATTTTCCGGACTATAAGGCGCACTTAAAATCCTTTTTTTCCCCTCAAAACTCGACAGTGCGCCTTATAACCCGGTGCGCCGAATGTACGGAATATTTCTGGTTTTGCTTACCGACCTCGAAGCTATTTTATTGGTACATGGTGAAATGATAAGTGGCAGTCAAACATAAGAGATACATGTAGACTGCAAAATGATGGCAGTCACACACAAGAGATACGTGTAGGCTGCAATATGACTCAAGTAAACAACACCAAAATTGTATATGTTCCATTGAAAATATTGAACATTACACACTCCGCTCAAAAATCTATGGAAATGTTTTAGTATGACTTTGGTAAGCTATGAAGCCGCACCGCTTGATGGATTGTACTGTGCTTCAACATACGAGTATTATTATGGTGTGTGTATAAGGTAAGACATATTATCTGCCGTTTTGTTTCGCAATATTATGCAAAACCAACTTTTCTTACCTTCTGGTACCTGCTGATCTGTATTTGGGATCTGCATAAGTCCTGAAAATTTGCGCGTGTCCGACGTCATAGTCGATAAGCTTCTTCTTTTTCTCTATCTTCTTGTTATGGGACAATCATCCTCCGCTGTTGCCATTTCTAATATAAAGTAGTGTAAAGTTCTTACTTATATCTGTCTTAAACTCGCCATGAAAGCGTTAAAACATACCGGGGTAGTGAGTTTACATTATTCACCCAAGGAACTGTATTATTAGAGCGTTCCGGTCGGACGGTTTTTCACGGAACACATTTCCGGCTTTGTTGCACTAGTGAGCCACGGGTGAGGAGATGCTGCTCCGTTATTGATTGAAGTAAAGTCTGAATGTCATTAAAACAGTTAGCTCCATCTTTTGACACTTCTTCCACTCCCGTCCTTGCACGCTACACCGCTACAACAAAGATGACGGGGAGAAGACGCTGTCGAAGGTGAGCCACGTAAATAAGACCGCCCACAAAACGGCGCATCCTGAAGCGACTGTCAGAAAGCGACTTGAAGATGATCTGTAAAACATCATCTATGCAACATTTTGACCAAAGAACCACCATTACATGTTATGTAGACCACAAGGCAGTGTTTTACATTTAGAAAAAAATAATATATGACTCCTTTAATGCCCCCTATAATCCGGTGCGCCTTATATATGAAAAAAAAAACGAAAATAGACCATTCATCAGCAGCGCGCCTTATGGTCCGGAAAATACTGTAGTAACCATGGTGAGATCACAAACTTCTCGTCGACGTGCTCTTTTTTTCACTCATCCGTTTCACTCCGGAATTTGCATTTCACGCTTTCATTTCGTCTCATATCGTATCGTCTCAACAAGTCAACACTAGACGGTACAAAATGCGGCTGCCAGACTTCCCAGAACAGCCCATATTACCCCCATTTTTACCAGTCTTCATTGACTTCCAGTTAAATTCCGCACAGTTTAAGATTTTAGTCCAGACTTTCCGTGCATTGCATGGTGGGGCCCCTCATCAGTACATCACGGACTTCCTATGCCCCTACACTTCAGGGCGCAGCCTCCGCTCTTCAGGCCAGGGTCTCCTTAAGATCCCAAAAACTCATTGTAAAACCCGTGGGGACTTGGCATTCCAGGCTATAGCTCCCAGACTCTGGAACAACTTGCACCATTCCCTCTGTGATCTTGACTGTGTTGAAACTTTTAAGAAACATTTGAAGACTTCTCTTTTTAGTAAAGCTTTTAGTGAATGAACCTTATACCATCAATTTTAATCCACTGTTTATCCTTTTTATGATGTTGCCCCTGTTGTTTTAGTTGAATTGTTGTTTTATTTCACCTATGTTTTAAACAGAGCTTTGTGATTTTATCTGTGGAAAGCGCTTTATAAATAAAAGGTACTTACTTACTTACTATATGTTGCACGGCCCATTTATCTTTTTTTTTTAACGATTATTATATTTTTATGATCGTGACAAGCCTCAATCGAAATTCAATTCATCTTTCAATATGCATCATAACAAAAATGGTAATACTAAAAAAATGGATGGATGTCTATAGTCCAACTCATACTGAGATGGAGATTATATCAGTAGAAAAAATTGCATTTAGATAATAATGAGTCATATATTGGAAAATGGGATCCATTATTTAAATTTGTTTTAACTATTAAAATGAACCTAAAATACGACTTATTTTTATCCTTGTGGAAAATATTGGACACAATGTGTTGTCAAGCTTATGAGATGCTATGCAAGTGTAAGTTAATTTTTTAAATGTTTAAAAAATATATATAAATGGAGGTGATGATAATGTAAATGAGGAATTTTTAATCACTGTTATGTTGTAATGTTTTATTAATATTGATACTGTAGTTTATATTATTCCCTTTTGTGTGACTACTTTTGGATTTTTTTGTATCATGTTTGTGTGTCCTTTCAATTACTCTGTTGATTGCTATTCTGAGTGTTGCTGGGCCGAGTTTGGTTTTGGAATTGGAATTGTATTACTATTGTATTATTGTGTATTCATTTGTTGGACTGATTAATAATGAAAAAATATATATATACAGTATATTAATTGTCCAGTCCTAATAATAATCAATATGGATTGGTATAAAACAGGCTAGTGACTAACTGTCAAAAAGGGCTTTAGTTTTTGAGATACCCCTACCGGAGGTAGAACAAGATCTAACAATGTTTTTCCTCATCTCTAAGGTCTCCCATATATGAAATGGGTTCTTAGGTTAAAATATTTTACTGCAAACATTGTTAAATTGATACATATTGTCATACACCCCAAACTTAAAAAATAACAAAAATACAGCCTGGCCGTATGGGAGTTAAGCCATATAAACTCATGTAGATTAATAACACAAGCTCTGACAGCTTTGAAACTTGACATAATTGTGGTCAGGAAGTTGCTTTACCTATTAGAAAAAACTGGATGTGAATATCTTGATGTGTGTAACATATAGAGACCTTTGAACACTTGCCTAAAATAAGCGGACATACAAAAAATGAATATCTATGCAGAATATTCTCATTTACTTTGTAGTTGCTTTGCCAGGGATTGTCATAAACACACACATCATGGCTTTTTGGAAAGATGGGGCTATATGAGATGCGATGCAAGTGTAAGCCACTATGACACTATTGTTTATTTTTTAATGTTTTAATTTTTTTTTATAAATGGCTGTGATGATAATGTAAATGAGGTATTTTTAATCACTGTTATGTTGGAATTCTTATCTACATCGATACTGTAGTTGATATTATTCACTTTTGTGTGACTACTTTTGGATTATTTTGTGTCATGTTTGTGTTTCCTCTCAATTACTCTGTTGATTGCTATTCTGAATGTTGCTGGGCCGGGTTTGGTTTTGGAATTTTATTATTATTGTATTATTGTGTATGATTTTGTTGGACTGATTAAAATATGAAATTAAAAATAAATCCTATTTTATTATTGTGTATTATTTTGTTGGACTGATTAAATAAATAAATAAATAAATAAAAATTCTATTAATTGTCCAGCCCTAATAATAATCGACATGGATTGGTATAAAACACTTACATCGTGATACAGTTTTCAGCCGTATCGCCCCAGCCCTGTACCTGCTCATCATGTCCTACTACATGTTCTAATGCATTAATCCACTTGCACTTGTTTCATCCTATTATGTAAAGCAAAACTAGTGATTAATGGACTTTGACGAACAAACACAAGACTTTAAATGCCAGATAAACAGAACAGTGACGCTTGGAGCCCACCTTGGACTGTGGAGCCAGCAGATCATCTGTGCCCACTGGGTTGGCTCCTATTGTCGCGACCCTTCTTATTCATGAATGCCTCCAAAATCCAGTCAGCCCAAACAAAGCAAGAGAACAGCTGAGTACCTCAGACGCGCTCGCTCATTATTCTTCTTCCGCCCCTCCACTTCTCGCCCCCCCCTATCTCCGCCCCATTTCTTTCTTTTAGCTGCGGAACATGATTAATGTGCACCTTGCCACTGGTGGTTTTTCTAATTGCCAGCGCACCGGCCCAGTCAGCGCATTGTCCTCACACTCTCACACACACACACACGCACACGCACGCCCCCCCCCCCCAACACACACACACACACATCGTTAACAGGAGGTGTGCACACAAGTGTGAACAGATGTAAATGAACATATTTATACGTGCGTGTGCACATCCTGCATAGCACGCGGTGGGGAGGGTGTGTGGCTGGGGCAGGTGTTTGGCCTTTCCCAACGCATTAATCATCCTCCTTTAAATAACCTCGGTGTCGTCTCTGACGGTTTGAGACCAAGAAGGACGCCGCAGTGCTGTTGCCTGACTACGGCACGACCCCGTCGCAGCATCTTTCTAATGTTATCGCAGGAACCCACAAGCCCCAAAGTGTCAGGGAACGGGCCTCGCCGGGTGGCTGCAACCATTTGATGGCTTTGACCCCTGCACTGCCGCGTGTACCACGGACTGGCGCCTGACCCCCGACTTTCAGCCGCGCTCGATAAAAGCGAAAAGGGACGCTGGATGGCCGATCCCGATGGCGCTCCCACACACAGAGTGCAGCATTGCGAGACCAAGTTGCCTTTTAGTGGTGATATTTTTGTCAAACGTGGAGCGGTTAAACCCTCAACAGAGCTCTGCGGATAAACATTTCAATAAACGCCGCACAAAATCCCTCTTCAAAAAAACGCGGGCATGCTCATTTATACGGTGGATACAAAGCAGCCGAGCACGGCAATAATTTGAATTTGTCATTATTCCAAGTTTCATTTCAAATGGAAGTATAAAGTTTGATCCGCTAGAGGTATTTTCACTAGAGATTAGTGTTGTCCCGATACCAATATTTTGGTGCCGGTAACAAAATTATTTTGATACTTTTCAGTACTTTTCGGTACTTTTCTAAATAAAGGGGACCACAAAAAATGGCATTATTGGCTTTATTTTAACAAAAAATCTTAGGGTAAATTAAACATATGTTTCTTATTGCAAGTTTGTCCTTAAATAAAATAGTGAACATACAAGACAACTTGTCTTTTAGTAGTAAGTAAACAAACAAAGGCTCCTAATTAGTCTGCTGACATATGCAGTAACATATTGTGTCATTTTCCATTCTATTATTTTATTTTTTATTATTAAGGACATGTGGTAGAAAATGGATTATTAATCTACTTGTTCATTTACTGTTAATATCTGCTTACTTTCTCTTTTGACATTTTCTATCTACACTTCTGTTAAAATGTAATAATCACTTATTCTTCTGTTGTTTGATACTTTACATTAGTTTTGGATGATACCACAAATTTAGGTATCGACCCGATACCAAGTTGTTACAGGATCATACATTGGTCATATTCAAAGTCCTCATGTGTCCAGAGACGTATTTCCTGAGTTTATAAACATAATATACATTTTATAAAAAAAACGAAAAAAGTTGTTAATATCGACGTAATCATAGTAGTATCGACTAGATACGCTACTGTACTTGGTATCATTACAGTGGATGTCAGGTGTAGATCCACCAATGCCGTTTGTTTACAATGTGACGAAGAAGAGCTATGGTGTGTCGTGAAACATATTTAGCTGTTCCTCGTCCTGCAGGAATGATACTTGTAAGAAACGTACTTTATTTGTCACCATGGAGACAAAGATTAGTGATTTAGAAGTAGCTAAAACACTGCCGACTGGGGCTGGACTTTAGCCGCTAGCCATGTCTTAAAGCACCTCTTCCTGAGGGCGTTTCCGTGTTATAACTTCAGCTTTATCTTTAGTTTTTAAGCCAAAATGCGTCCATTCTCCCTTTTCTGTCTACACACTGTATCTGCTTGTAAGTACTTTGTGTGTGTGCGCACTGCGGAACATGCTCGTCTGCTCGTAAACCAGCAATGACACGACGTGACAACGGGGTGGTGGACCGGAACTTTTCAGAGGCGGTATAGTACCGTATAGGATTCATTAGTATCACGGTACCATACTAATACCGGTATACGATACAACACTAGTAGAGATCGACCAATGTTTTTTTTCAGGGCCGATACCATTACCGATTATTAGCAGTCAAACAGGGCTTCTATTATATCGATATTTGGATATTCAATTGCAGTAAAACTTACCTAAACGTGAATAGTAAATGTCAGTAACAGTGGTGTGCAGTCAGGGCCAGCAACATAAACCATGATCATAAATTAATAAAAGTTAATTTTATTTTTAATTTACTTTCCATAAATATATAAAAGTGTTCATTGTATTCTCTTCATGTCATATTAGGCTCCAGTGTAGCTTGTTTTTTCGTTAGAGCTTTTATCAGAATTCAGCTAGCTTGTTGCCAGTGCTGCATGAATTCTGGCGGGGGCCTTATGAATCAAGATTAGCGGCGGCTGTGCAGTGTCAGCAAACAGAGGACATACAATTGATAGACAGTTACGATAGCCAATCAGATCACGAGTAGCCCATGTAGGTGGCCGTACGTTAAATGTGATGATTACAACTTGGGATTTGCAAAAGGAGAAAGTGGCACCGGAGCAAAGACATTTAAATGTAATTTAATTTAATTTAATTTTAACCCATAAAGAAGGGTTCAAAAAGGATATTTAAAGAAAAAAATAGATTTTGTGAGACAAGGTCGGCCGACCCAGGAAGCTAGCTAAGCTGTCCCAGCAGCGAAATGGTTTGTCCGCCACTTCTACTTGAATCAACCAACTACAAGAGGTACCACAGACTTATACGGCGTCGAATGGGTGCTACAAATTGTGAGTTCAAATATTTTATTTCTTTATTTTTTTCCACGTTTAATACATTTTTTTAAACAATTATTTTAATTTTGAAAGTACCACGTAAGATACAGTATGTTGGATGCGGGTTTATTGATTTTTAATGCGCCAAAAAATACCCTGTTTAGTACACTGTTGAGGTGATTCAATGCACGTTTCTGTTTAGTATTTCTCCAGCAGTGGTCTTGTGGTGACAAAAATGATGGTATTTTGAGAGGTATTTATTGAAGTCGGACTAAGTAGGAACTGAAGGCTGAGGTGGGAAACGCACGGCCCGCCACTGGTCAGTAAACAGCTGGACAAGGCTTTAAGTTAGGGTTTTTTTACGTTATGTTTTAGGAAACCACGGACCAGTAGCAACATAATGTTTCATGTTGTGGTTAATTTAGCACCGCAATGCATCATGGGAGTTCACAAACACCTTTATTATGTGTGTCTAAGACAGAGCTGGGCAAATATTTTGACTCGAGCGCCACATTGAGAGAAAAAATGTGTCTGGGGAGCCAATGTGTATGTGTGTATAAATTATATATAGACATTTAGCTGTAAAAATCTGCTGTACAGTATGTGTGTTCGGGTCCCTTTTTTTCCAGGAACACTAATAAAAAAAATAAACAATGTCCCATAGAATTCTAAAAAAGTTATGACAGACCACCTCAAAGAAACATAATTTAATTTTACAGTTTTTTACTGAATGGGACACCCAAAATGTACACTAAAATAAAGAAAGTGGGATTTACAATATTAACTATGAACAATAAAACACTGAATATTAACAACATATGAACATCGCTCCTCTTATACTTCTCAGACCAGCTCCTCGATAGTTGTGTATCTTTTACAATCAAGAAAAACACAACAAAAATGTAACAAACAGCAAAATATGAATGCAAAGGGTAATAAACACCTACAATATGATATATTATCACTTTTATGCAGACATTTGTTGGAAAAATTTGCTTCTGCATCTGTTCCTGACACATGCGTTTCGGGCTGGCTACTCTGAAAAAAAAATCCCGCCCTCTCTGATTTGTTCCTCGTCTGAGCTGCCGTGACTTAGATTACCGTAATAACTGGTATAACACTCAAAAGTGCAGATTTCAACCATTGAAATACTTTCTATAGTTCAAGTCTTACGGTAATTTAAAAACAGCACTGCACATCATAATGGCGGCTACAGTTTTGATGTTAAAGGTCTAAAAAAATTATGTAGAACGTCCGGCGTTCAATTACTTATACATATGTTCACTTCCTGTACTCGGTTTGTACACATTTCAAACATGTCACACATTAAGAATCAGTGTAGTGTACATACCACCGTTTTTTTCATAACTAGGTAAGTCATTTATGATGAGATAAATAATATTTTTGTCAAGTTCAAGACATTCACCAATATTATTCTTCCTTGTAATTTGCAAACACTTGTAGTTTGAACAGTTCCTTAAAGTGGATCATGCTTCTGATTCAGATTGGTTTTATTTGAACAATTATACAATTTCAAAATGATGCGTCACTTTTGTTAATTTTCTTTACAACATGTCCGTAACGGAGTAGATTTATGGATTTAATACAGTGGTCCCCAAACTACAACCCGCGGCCCAGATATGGCCCGCCAACGTCCAAAATCCGGCCCGGGGCTAGTCCTGAGTAAAAAAATATTTTTTTTATCTTTTTAAATTATGATTTTTTAAATTTGTCCTTTTTAGCCCATTCATCAATCCATTTTCAACTGCTTGTTACTCTCGGGGTCTCCTAGCCGCTCAGGCAAATCATATTGTCTAAAAATGTTCCCATCAATAACGTGACGTCATCACGCTCGCGCCGCAGTGTCAAGCGAGCGCCCTGCAAGTGCAAAAAATGGCGAAATATTTGGGAAAACATAAAATAAGCTCAGAGTGTAGAGTTTTTAAACATCAGTGGACATATTACTTTTTTCTGTTCAGTGTAAGGAAAAGGCAGCTTGTCTAATCTGCAATGAGACAATATGTATACACTACCGTTCAAAAGTTTGGGGTCACCCAAACAATTTTTTGGAATAGCCTTCATTTCTAAGAACAAGAATAGACTGTCGAGTTTCAGATGAAGGTTCTCTTTTTCCTGGCCATTTTGAGCGTTTAATTGACCCCACAAATGTGATGCTCCAGAAACTCAATCTGCTCAAAGGAAGGTCAGTTTTGTAGCTTCTGTAACGAGCTAAACTGTTTTCAGATGTGTGAACATGATTGCACAAGGGTTTTCTAATCATCAATTAGCCTTCTGAGCCAATGAGCAAACACATTGTACCATTAGAACACTGGAGTGATAGTTGCTGGAAATGGGCCTCTATACACCTATGTAGATATTGCACCAAAAACCATGTCTGTCCGAAGTCAGCAGTGTTGTTACTACTTAAACAACATTAATCATTGTCACCATGTACACATATCAAGTGTAATTATTTCAAGAATCAGCCCTGTGCGGCGCATGATAGCTCTACATGCTTTTCACTTCACTGCGGCACGTTGGAGCCATGATAATGGATATATATATAGTTGAGTATATACTGTAGTTGACATATTCAAGACATGATTTCATTATGTACAATCACTAAGGCAACCATCTTAACTTTGAACACACTGATCACAAGTGAATGAAGGGCATAGTTAATCAACAACCATACATGTCACACTATGGGTGGACGTATGAACAAAGCCAACACTGTCATAAACATGTGCCATATAATGAAACCAAACTAAACAACAATGACAAACACATTTTGGGAGAATATTTGCACCGCAACACAACATAAACACTACAGAACATTAGAACTGTGGTAGGGAAAAAAAGGGAACTTTTCTCATGGAGGGTAAAATGGGGTGAATCTTGCCCATTAAATCTACTTCACTAATTCTAAATACTGGTATCATATTGCAGGGTTTCCCTGAAATTGCCAAGATGTTATCACATAATTTGCTATGATGCATTCATTTTCTTTAAAAAGGCAAAAAAAAAGTACATTGAAAACAAATCCGTTATTATTATAAGTATTAACATATATCTTTACTTACATAATATCGTGTTGCTCTACTTGCAGATTATTGTACAATGTACTTTGTTGAGAATTTTTTTTATAGATATTTATCCAATCCTTTTGGCCACTTTCTCTATTATTAAAAACGACTGACAACGCATCTTGCATCTATTTCTGGTGTTATTGTAGACTGTACTGGGTAGAGTGAATGTGCATCAATGTTTGGCGGCGGTCGAAGGGTCCGTAGGCGCAAACTGGCAGTCACGCTTCGGTCAGTCTACCCCAGGGCAGCTGTGGCTACAAATGTAGCTTACCACCACCAAATTGAATGTGGAGTGAATTAATAATGGGTTTTCACTTCCCTGTGCGCGCTTTGAGTGTCTAATGTATAGAAAAGCGTGATATAAATCTAATCCATTATTATTACTCGTGTTTAGAGAATCTTTACTTCTGTCGCTCCATGTTTGTGACGTACAGCAAACTGCAGGTGTCTTTTTTCGGCGGCCAAATTTTCGGTGCATCACTAGTCAATGGTGCACAAATATTAAACAAGTCATATCCATTCATACTGTAACTACCTGCTGGTGTTAATGTGTATGTTTTGTGCGTGTTATATTTCCTATGAACATGAGGAAGTGTTGCTGTGTGTCTGGGAGTAAAACACAGTGGAAATACTTGTTGGAATTGAGCTCGTGTGTGTCTTCTTCTGGACGCTACAATACATTATATTCCTCTATTTGTTTTAATGTAAAAAATAAAAAAAAATAAAAAAATTAAGGCGTGGCGGCTAATATTTTGCTGTGGGGCGCACCATCACAATCAAATACATTAAAGGGTAACCCAGTATTGTATTTGCTGGTGTAGATTTTTTGGAGTTGTTAAGAAAAAAGGGCCTATGTATATATCTCCCAGTACAATAATCGGTCAAGCTCTAATTTTGAGTCGCATTTGGGGTAAAATAGCAAGACATATCGCCTCTGCAGCAAACTTAAAAGGCAAAAAAAAATGCCATATACAAACCCCGTTTCCATATGAGTTGGGAAATTGTGTTAGATGTAAATATAAACGGAATACAATGATTTGCAAATCATTTTCAACCCATATTCAGTTGAATATGCTACAAAGACAAAATATTTGATGTTCAAACTGATAAACATTTTTTTTTGTGCAAATAATCATTAAATTTAGAATTTGATGCCAGCAACACGTGACAAAGAAGTTGGGAGAGGTAGCAATAAATACTGATAAAGTTGAGGAATGCTCATCAAACACTTATTTGGAACATCCCACAGGTGAACAGGCAAATTGGGAACAGGTGGGTGCCATGATTGGGTATAAAAGTAGATTCCATGAAAGGCTCAGTCATTCACAAACAAGGATGGGGCGAGGGTCACCACTTTGTCAACAAATGCGTGAGCAAATTGTTGAACAGTTTAAGAAAAACCTTTCTCAACCAGCTATTGCAAGGAATTTAGGGATTTCACCATCTACGGTCTGTAATATCATCAAAGGGTTCACAGAATCTGGAGAAATCACTGCACGTGAGCAGCTAAGCCTGTGACCTTCGATCCCTCAGGCTGTACTGCATCAACCAGCGACATGAGTGTGTAAAGGATATCACCACACGGGCTCAGGAACACTTCAGAAACCCACTGTCAGTAACTACAGTTGGTCGCTACATCTGTAAGTGCAAGTTAAAACTCTCCTATGCAAGGCGAAAACCGTTTATCAACAACACCCAGAAATGCCGTCGGCTTCGCTGGGCCTGAGCTCATCTAAGATGGAGTGATACAAAGTGGAAAAGTGTTCTGTGGTCTGACGAGTCCACATTTCAAATTGTTTTTGGAAACTGTGGATGTCGTGTCCTCCGGACCAAAGAGGAAAAGAACCATCCGGATTGTTATAGGCGCAGAGTTGAAAAGCCAGCATCTGTGACGGCATGGGGGTGTATTAGTGCCCAAGACATGGGTAACTTACACATCTGTGAAGGCGCCATTAATGCTGAAAGGTACATACAGGTTTTGGAGCAACATATGTTGCCATCCAAGCAACGTTACCATTGACGCCCCTGCTTATTTCAGCAAGACAATGCCAAGCCATGTGTTACATCAACGTGGCTTCATAGTAAATGAGTGCGGGTAATAGACTGGCCTGCCTGTAGTCCAGACCTGTCTCCCATTGAAAATGTGTGGCGCATTATGAAGCCTAAAATACCACAACGGATACCCCCGGACTGTTGAACAATTTAAGCTGTACATCAAGCATGAATGGGAAAGAATTCCACCTGAGAAGCTTAAAAAATGTGTCTCCTCAGTTCCCAAATGTTTACAGAGTGTTGTTAAAAGGAAAGGCAATGTAACACAGTGGTGAACATGCCCTTTCCCAACTACTTTGGCACGTGTTGCAGCCATGAAATTGTAAGTTAATTATTATTTGCAAAAAAAAAAAAAATGTTTATAAGTTTGAACATCAAATATCTTGTCTTTGTAGTGCATTCAATTGAATATGGGTTGAAAAGGATTTGCAAATCATTGTATTCCGTTTATATTTACAGTACATCTAACACAATTTCCCAACTCATATAGAAACGGGGTTTGTAATTGCCAGCTTTTACATGTACAGTATATGAAATACACTGTGTGGGTGTTTTGAAGACTAGACTCAGACATTATGGCCTTGGGTGACTTTAATTATAAGCATTATTCCCGCAGTGCCTATTATGGTACGCAAAGTGCATAAAAGGTGTATGGCTGTAACTTCATCTTAAATGGTGCTTCAGATGGTTGACATGACGAACAAAGCAATCAGAGCTTTTAATGTCTAATGACTCATTTGAACCTTTTCTCCTAGGTTTGCGTCCGGTTTAATTTCTGCAGGGTTTACTAACATTTGTATAAAAGCCATACCGGATGGCTAATGGAAAGGCTGTCTCTTTTTAATCAAAGTCTGCTGCATTTCTTGGTGGGAATCTAACAAGAGAAACAAGGTATTTAGGCTTTATTTAGGCTTGATGAGAGTCTCATCATATTCATGCAAACTATGGACATAGATTATGTATGGCAGCACCTACTGTTCTGCTGGGCAGTCCAAATGCCACTCCGCCTTTCAAATTTTACGTATTTTTGGCCTAAATTAGGTCGTATTGATATCTCAGATGCATTACACTTGGCGATGTGTACCAAAATCTGTACAAATCAGTGTACCGATACACATGAAACCCAACCATATTTCGATACCTTTGTTGCCGGTGATGTCATGTCCCGTTGCATACTGGTCACCACCGGCTCAAAGACTTGGTGGGGAAACAATCACACAGTCAGCACTCAAAGCGAACTGAGTCGGACTCCCTCTAAGTAATGTTGCATTTTTCCATGTCAAAAAAGCAAGCATGCCTAATAGAAAACGCCCAAACGTACAGTAGGGATTCCACTTTTCCAAACTGCACACTAGTTCAATACGTTTTTTCATTGGCTATGCCATTTACATGATTTGACATGGCGATTTAATCACCTCCAAATCTAGTAATTAAAACTATAACTAAGACACATATACTTACACTATAAACGCTGTGTAGGATTTAACAAAATCCAAGGCTGGCAGATTCAACTTAATGGCAAAGGCAACTTCCTGACTATGGCTATCCCATGCCTTGGAATTGCAACTGCATGCAAAATCTACTATATAAGACCTGCAAATGAGACTCAGATGTGTAAGAAAACAAGATATACGCACAGTTATCATATTCTGTCACTGTTAAATGTTAAATGAAAAAAAAGTTTTATCATTAAACAAATTTATATTTATTTACACATGAACAAACAAAATGGTAAATGGGTTGTACTTGTATAGCGCTTTTCTACCTTTTTTTTTTTAAGGAACTCAAAGCGCTTTGACACTGTTTCCATATTCACCCATTCACACACACACATATTCACATACACATGAACAAACACTAAAGTTATGTAATACTAGCAAATGAGACTCAAAAGTGTGAGAAAAAATATATAAACAGAGTTATCATAATATGTCACTGTTAAATGTTAAATTAAAAAAAAAAGTTTAATCATTAGACAAATTAATATTTATTAACACGTGAACAAACAGAGAAGTACCGAAAATTGCTACCGTTGAGCAGTGGTCCCCAACCACCGGGCCACGGCCCGGTACCGGTCCGTGGATCGATTGGTACCGGGCCGCACAAGAAATTAAAAAAAAAAAAAATAATACTTTTTTATTTTTTTTATATTATTAAATCAACATAAAAAACACAAGATACACTTGTGCATCAACCCAAAAAACCTCCCTCCCCCATTTACAGTCATTCGCACAAAAGGGTTGTTTCTTTCTGTTATTAATATTTCTGGTTCCTCATTATATCCCCCCCGGTCCGTGGGACAAATTTTCAAGCGTTGACCGGTCCGCAGTTACAAAAAGGTAGGGGACCTCTGCCGTTGAGTACAGATGTTTAAAAAAAATGGGAATTGGTACCATATCGGTTATACTATAATAATGTATATAATCATACTAGATTTTGTCTTATTTTCTATAATTATGTTGCTTGGTATGAACTTAAATACTGAAAATATGAGACATGGGTAAGGATGATGCTCCAAACTGGTTTTCACAGTTGTTCGATAAGAAAAGAACCGAGTCCTCGGACTCAAATCCCTTTTTGAGAACCGGTACCCGTTATCGAGACCACTATAGTAAAGAAAAAGAGTTGGTTCTTTATTCGAATCCCTGAGAACGAATCCCTTCACACAGGAATTGCCCTGTTGGCGAGTCAGTTCAGTTCATGAGACAATTGAAAAGTAGACAAGTTGTGTTAGCTCCTACAAGCCTTGGAAAAGATTAGTCTGTAAGTAAACTGTTTAACTTGTTTATATAACTCAATATTAAGGTGGAAAGTGTTTCAATTTGATAGTAAGATGTCTATTGAAAAAAGATTTTTGTGCACTGTTTCAATGGATGTTTTGAGGACTTAAAATGGCTGCCAGTCGTGTATTTCCACCATCGAAATAGTTTCAACACTCAGAAGTATTTGTTTGATGATAGTACAGTATATTTGTGTGAAGTTAATATTTACATATTGTGTATTACATTTCAGTATGTTAATTGAATCACACAGCTTATACATTTGTCATTGTGTGTATTTCAGTTAAAAAATAATAATAATAACAGTCCAGTGCAAGACAAAAGTAAAGATAGGAAAAGACAAAGCAAGATCAACAACAATAAAGAGCCTAAATGGATTAATCTGCTTTGGAACTTTATTAGACGTCTTGGATTGTTTGTTAGCTGTCTGCCAAGCTGTATAACCTCAACACGTATAGTGAGGGCAGAACAGGCAATATGCAATTATTGCCAGGCTTCGCTCTCATGTAAGGGAAGAAGAATTGTTGATTGATGACTGTGGTGTTCTTAGTGTCATAGTGTGTGTAGTTAGTATGTTCCAATAGCAGCAGAAGTGCACTTTTTGGATAGCTGTATTGTTTTCAGTTATGTGCCCAAGGGACTGATTTTATTTAACACTATATTATTATTTATACACCAATAGTGATCACAGAGACAGGTTGTTTTTGTGTTACTGTATACATTTGTTTTTCTGAAAAATCCCACTTAATATACTTTGGGTAACAACAGTCAATATATATATATATATTTTTTAGGGGGGTAACAGTCAATATTTATTTATTTATTTATTCATTTATTTTTCTTATACAATAAAAGTGAGCTTTTGTTAAACCAAATATTGTGTTTTTTTCCATATACAACAACCTATCTGGAATCGATAAGAGAATCGATAAGGAATCGGTTCGATAAGAGGATTCGATAATGGGCTCGAACTCGATAATTTCTTATCAAACATCATCCCTAGACATGGGTGTAATTTCTTATCTAGAAGGCTCTATTGATGTTAAAAACGTTATATGGAAGGTCGTAAACAGGTTTCTCTATGCAAACTACGAACATATTCCATTTATAAATACGAATCCTACTTTGTGAGAATTCATCTACCATGGTCAGGCCCCGGAACCAATTGCCGGTAGACGCAGGTACTGTACATACTGTAGAAACCTCAGCAATACAACCAGCAGAGAGATGTACAGGAGCAAAAAAGTATTTTTATCGATCCCCTCTTGCATCAGTGAAGCAGGCCTGATTCGATAAAAGCACAGGCAGTCCCTTGGAGTAACATATTTGGCAGCTCACAGCAGGAAAGACCAGCAATGTGCAACATCACTGTCAACATGGAAAATGAAAGTGACAAAGAGATCTTAATGGATGTACTTTTACTTCAAACGGATTCCCACCTCCCCACCCCTTCTGTGTTTGGCCAGCCACACTCAAGCATTGTACAAGTGCACTCTGGGTAAATACGTGTTTCAGCACAACTGATTATGGGCCCACTTTGCAAACATCGGATGGGATTTTATTGTCGTACCGTGCCATAACTTTCCCACATTATCTATCATCTAAATCCATAAAAATCCCCTGGTCCTCCTACACTGCCGATACAGCAGGCTGCATCAGCATATGAATTGCAGCGGCATTTGATGTTTCGGCTCGGTGCGCCCGATGATCGCAATGTGAAAAGACACAAGGATTGTGAAATTTAAAGGGAAAAAATCTGCCCACGAATCCTCCCACACATCTGACATCAGTGATGTTCCCTGCCTTCCAGGAAGCTATAAAGGGCTACAATTTCTTTTTCTTTTCTACACCCTGACAGCCTGCCTCATTTACTTCCGATACTTCCTGCATTGTGACAGCCCACATTTCTCTCAAATTCCAATTGGGAGGTAAAAATATCACTTTGATTCTTCAAACCGTCACTGCAAATAATTTGATATCTGGTGTAACCGACGAAATACAAATACGTTTAACATCAGACCTGACATCGGAGGTGTCCACACTCTTTCCAGAAAGACGCGTTGATATTCACCGCTACGCTACTGCAGGTCGATATATGCTAAGTAAGGGTGTTGCAATCAGGGTTTTATGCTGCTCGGCGGTAATCGATCAAATGTATTTATTTATGGTGAGTGCTATTGACTATATGATCTGGAAAAGCATAAAATAACCTTAGTTTAGACTAGAGCTGACACAAACAATTCATCTATTGCCTCATTTTTCAAATATTCGCCTAATCTAAACGACTGATTGAAAAAAAAAAACGGTATTATAGTATATCGACACTAAAACATTTTACTTTAAAATATTCGTTTTGAATCAAGAATCGATTCTGAATCGTATTGTTACCCCTAAGAATCGAATCGAATCGAATCGATAAGATTCACAGCCCTAATAAATATATAAATACAAATTAAACATTTTAAAAATAAGAAAAATATAGAATGTGAGTGTGAATGTTGTCTGTCTGTCTATCTGTGTTGGCCCTGCAATGAGGTGGCGACTTTTCCAGGGTGTACCCGGCCTTCCGCCCGAATGCAGCTGAGATAGGCTCCAGCACCCCCTGCGACCCCGAAAGGGATAAGCGGTAGAAAATGGATGGATATATTAGGGTTGTAGGGTATACCGATATTAATATAGAACCGCGATTAATTATATTCAGTATAGTGTTGTAACGATACCAATATTTTGGTACCGGTACTAAAATTATTCCGATACTTTTCAGTACTTTTCTAAATAAAGGGGACCACAAAAAATGTCATTATTGGCTTTATTTTAACAAAAAATCTTAGGGTACATTAAACATGTTTCTTATTGCAAGTTTGTCCTTAAATAAAATAGTGAACATACTAGACAACTTGTCTTTTAGTAGTAAGTAAACAAACAAAGGCTCCTAATTTAGTCTGCTGACATATGCAGTAACATATTGTGTCATTTATCATTCTATTATTTTGTCAACATTATTAAGGACAAGTGGTAAAAAATGTATTATTAATCTACTTGTTCATTTACTGTTAATATCTGCTTACTTTCTCTTTTAAAGGCCTACTGAAACCCACTACTACCGACCACAGAGTCTGATAATTTTTATATCAATGATGAAATCTTAACATTGCAACACATGCCAATACGGCCGGGTTAACTTATAAAGGGCAATTTTAAATTTCCCGCGAAACTTCCGGTTGAAAACGTCTATGTATGATGACGTTTGCGCGTGACGTCGATGGTTGAAACGGAAATATTCGGACACATTGTATCCAATACAAACAGCTCTGTTTTCATCGAAAAATTCCACAGTATTCTGGACATCTGTGTTGGTGAATCTTTTGCAATTTGTTTAATGAACAATGGAGACTGCAAAGAAGAAAGCTGTAGGTAGGATCGGTGTTTTAGCGGCTGGCTGCAGCAACACAACCAGGAGGACTTTGAGGATAGCAGACGCGCTATCCGACGCTAGCCGCAGACCGCATCGATGATCGGGTGAAGTCCTTCGTCGCGCCGTCGATCGCTGGAACGCAGGTGAGCACGGGTGTTGATGAGCAGATGAGGGCTGGCGTAGGTGGAGCGCTAATGTTTTTATCATAGCTCTGACGAGGTCCCGTAGCTAAGTTAGCTTCAATGGCGTCGTTAGCAACAGCATTGCTAGGCTTCGACAGGCGGCACAGCATTAACCGTGTAGTTACAGGTCCAGGGTTTGGTTCGGTGTCTCCTGATAGTAGTATTGTTGATCTTCTGTCTATCCTTCCAGTCAGGGGCTTATTTCTTTTGTTTCTATCTGCATTTAAGCACGATGCTATCATGTTAGCTAGTGCTTCACCGATGTATTGTCGTGGAGATAAAAGTCACTGTGAATGTCCATTTCCCGTTCTCGACTCTCATTTTCAAGAGGATACAGTATCCGAGGTGGTTTAAAATACAAATCCGTGATCCACAATAGAAAAAGGAGAAAGTGTGGAATCCAATGAGCCCTTTTACCTAAGTTACGGTCAGAGCGAAAAAAGATACGTCCTGCACTGCACTCTAGTCCTTCACTCTCACATTCCTCATGCACGAATCTTTCATCCTCGCTCAAATTAATGGGGAAATCATCGCTTTCTCTGTCCGAATCGCTCTCGCTGCTGGTGTAAACAATGGGGAAATGTGAGGAGCCCTTCAACCTGCGACGTCACGCTACTTCCGGTACAGGCAAGGCTTTTTTTATCAGCGACCAAAAGTTGCGAACTTTATCGTCGATGTTCTCTACTAAATCCTTTCAGCAAAAATATGGCAATATCGCGAAATGATCAAGTATGACACATAGAATGGATCTGCTATCCCCGTTTAAATAAAAAAAATTCATTTCAGTAGGCCTTTAACATGTTCTATCTACACTTCTGTTAAAATGTAATAATCACTTATTCTTCTGTTGTTTGATACTTTACATTAGTTTCGGATGATACCACAAATTCAGGTATCAATCCGATACCAAGTCGTTACAGGATCATACATTGGTCATATTCAAAGTCCTCATGTGTCCAAGGACATATTTCCTGACTTTATAAACATAATATATATTTCTAAAAAACGAAAGAAGATGTTGTGATGCCAAAAAATATTGACGTAATCATAGTAGTATCGACTAGATACGTGCCTGTACTTGATATCATTACAGTGGATGTTAGGTGTAGATCCACCAATGCCATTTGTTTACATTCGGGAATGGCGTCATTAGCGGTGACGCCGGTGAGCTACGGTGTGTAGTAAAGCATGTTTAACTATTCCTCGTCCTGCAGGGATGATACTTGTAAGAAACCTACTTTATTTGTCGCCATGGAGACGAGGATTAGTGATTTAGAAGTAGCTAAAACACTGCCGACGGCAGATGGATGTTAGCCTCTAGCTAGCTAGCCATGTCTTAAAGCACCTCTTCCTGAGGGCGTTTCAGTGTTATAACTTCACCTTTATAGTTAGTTTTTAAGCCAAAATGCGTCCGTTCTCCCTTTTCTGTTTACACACTGTGTCTGCTTGTAAGTACTTTGTGTGTGTGTGCGCACTGCGGAACATGCTCCTCTGCTCATAAACCAGCAATGAGACGACGTGACTGTGACGCGGGCGCTGGTGCAGGACCGGTACGTTTCAGAGACCGTATAGTACCGAAAATGATTCATTAGTATCGCGATACTACACTAATACCGGTATACCGTACAACCCTAATTCGGTACTATACCGCCTCTAAAAAGTACCGGTGCCCCACCCGTTGTGTCATGCAGAACACCCTCAGGAAGAGGTGCTTTAAGACAAGGCTAGCTAGCTAGCGGCTAATGTCTGTCAGCAGTGTTGTAACTACTTCAATATCACTAATCCTTGTCTCCATGGAGACAAATCAAGTACGATTAATTCAAGTATCAGCCCTGTAGGACACGTGATAGCTATACATGCTTCACTACACACCACAGCACATCGAAACCATGATAATGGATGAGTTAAGACGTGTCTATAGTTGACATAGTCAAGACAAGATTTAATTATGTACAATCATTGACCATTATGGCGACGATCTTAACATTAAACACACTAATCACATGTGAATGAAGTCCATACTTAGTCAACAGCCATACATGTCACACTAAGGGTGGACGTATGAACAACGCCAACACTGTCATAAACATGTGCCATTATCTATCTATAATGAAACCACACTAAACAACAATGACAAACACATTTTGGGAGAATATTTGCACCGCAACACAACATAAAAACTACAGAACAAATTCCCAGAATTCCCTGCAGCACCAACTCTTCCGGGACACTACAATATAAACAAATGCCATTGGTGGATCTACACCTAACATCCACTGTCATGATACCAAGTACTGGAGCGTATCTAGTCGATACTAATATGATTGCATCGATATTTTTTAGCAT
>NC_084731.1:77368375-77478375 GCF_033978785.1 Entelurus aequoreus | reverse complement strand
AGGGGAGGGAGCAGGTGGTAGAGGTAAACGGCACCGTGTTCCCCCCCCCCCCCCCCCCCCCCTCTCAGTGAGCTGTGGAGTCCCCCAAGGTAGTATATTGGGGCCTTTACTGTTCCTAATATACATAAACGACTTGTCATCGGCATGCGACTGTGAATTGTTCTTGTTTGCAGATGACTCGGCCTTGCTGGTATCAGACAGGGACAAGTCACAGATGGAGAAAATCCTCAGTGCTGAACTCTGAAAAACATGCACCTGGCTCGCTGACAACAAGCTATCCATACACTTGGGTAAAACGGAATCCATCCTATTTGGGTCCCACATCAACCTTAAGAAAATCAATGACTTCACTATAAAAGTGGGTGACATTGTTATCACCAGGAAAGATGAGGTCACCTACCTAGGTTCCATTCTAGAGGCTAATCTTTCCTGTGATAAAATGGCAACCAAGGTAATCAAAAAGGTCAACCAACGAACGAGATTTCTCTACAGAATCTCCTCAATGGTCAACAAAAGCACCATGAGGATTCTGGCGGGAACTCTCATTCAACCCTTTTTCGATTACGCATGCACCTCCTGGTACCCTAGCACCTCCAAAACCCTCAAATCTAAACTCCAAACATCCCAGAACAAGCTAGTCAGATTACTTCTAGACCTCCACCCCAGATCCCACCTCACTCCTACCCACTTCTCCAAAGTGGGCTGGCTCAGGGTGGAGGACAGAGTAAAACAACATGCACTGAGCCTAGTCTATAAAATACACTACACCTCCCTGATCACCGAAGTACATGTAAAACTACTTCTTTATATATATATATATATATATATATATATATATATATATATATATATATATATATATATATATATATATATATATATATATATATATATATATATATATATATATATATATATACACACACACACATATACAGTATATATATATATATATATGTATATAGTTATATATATATATATATATATACACACATATATATATGTATATATATATATATATACTGTATATATACATATACATATATATAAATATATATATATATATATATGTGTGTATATATATATATATATATATATATATATGTATATATATGTGTGTATATATATTTACAGTATATATACATATATATATGTGTATATATATATGTGTGTGTATATATGTGTATATATATATGTGTGTGTATATATATATATATATATATATATATATATATATATATATATATATATATATATATATATATATGCTTTTTGACTGACAACGTTTAATCAATGTTGGGTTCTGAGGTTGATTTGACCATTGAATTGTTGTCATTTCCCAACAAATATTCGACAACACTAACACAACGTTGGAACAACATGCTTTTTGACAACGTTTATTTAATATCAGGTTGTCACATTGATTTGACCCTTGAAATGTGGTTATTTCCCAACCAATATTCTACAACACTAATACAACGTTGGAACAACATGCTTTTTGACTGACAACGTTTAATCAATGTTGGGTTCTGAGGTTGATTTGACCAATGAATCTTGGTCATTTCCCAACTACTATTCTACAACACAAATACAATGTTGGAATAACATGCAATTTGACGATGTTTATTCAATGTCAGGTTGTGATGTTGATTTGACCATTTAAATTTGTTCATTTCCCAACCAATATTTGACTACACAAACACAACATTGAAACAACATGCTTTTTGACTGACAACGTTTAATCAGAGTTGGGTTCTGACGTTGATTTGACCTTTGAATTTTGGTAATTTCCCCACCAATATTCTACAACACAAATACAACATTGGAACAACATGAATTTTGATGTTTATTCAATGTCAGGTTGTGACGTTGATTTGACCATTGAAATTTGGTCCTTTCCCAACCAATATTCGACAACGCATACACAATGTTGAAAAAACGTTCTTTTTGACAACAATTATTCAATGTCAGCTTGTGACGTTGATTTGACCATTGAATTTTGGTCATTTCCCAACCAATATTCTACAACACAAACACAACGTTGAAACAACATGCTTTTTGACTATTAACGTTTAATCAATGTTGGATTCTGAGGTTGATTTGACCATTGAATTTTGGTAATTTCCCAACCAATATTCTACAACACAAATACAACGTTGAAACAACGTTCTTTTTGACTATGTTTATTCAATGTCAGGTTGTGACGTTGATTTGACCACTGAATTTTGGTCATTTCCCAACCAATATTCTACAACACTAACACAAAGTTGGAACAACATGCTTTTTGACAACGTTTATTTAATATCAGGTTGTCACATTGATTTGACCCTTGAAATGTGGTTATTTCCCAACCAATATTCTACAACACTAATACAACGTTGGAACAACATGCTTTTTGACGATGTTTATTCAATGTAAGGTTCTGACGTTGATTTGACCATTGAATTTTGGTCATTTCCCAACAAATATTCGACAACACTAACACAACGTTGGAACAACATGCTTTTTGACAACGTTTATTTAATATCAGGTTGTCACATTGATTTGACCCTTGAAATGTGGTAATTTCCCAACCAATATTCTACAACACAAATACAACGTTGAAACAACGTTCTTTTTGACTACGTTTATTCAATGTCAGGTTGTGACGTTGATTTGACCATTGAATTTTAGTCATTTCCCAACCAATATTCTACAACACTAACACAACGTTGGAACAACATGCTTTTTGACAACGTTTATTTAATATCAGGTTGTCACATTGATTTGACCCTTGAAATGTGGTTATTTCCCAACCAATATTGTACAACATTAATACAACGTTAAAACAACATGTTTTTGATTATGTTTATTCAATGTAAGGTTCTGACGTTGATTTGACCATTGAATTGTTGTCATTTCCCAACAAATATTCGACAACACTAACACAACGTTGGAACAACATGCTTTTTGACAACGTTTATTTAATATCAGGTTGTCACATTGATTTGACCCTTGAAATGTGGTTAGTTCTCAACCAATATTCTACAACACTAATACAACGTTGGAACAACATGCTTTTTGACTGACAACGTTTAATCAATGTTGGGTTCTGAGGTTGATTTGACCAATGAATCTTGGTCATTTCCCAACTACTATTCTACAACACAAATACAATGTTGGAATAACATGCAATTTGACGATGTTTATTCAATGTCAGGTTGTGATGTTGAGTTGACCATTTAAATTTGTTCATTTCCCAACCAATATTTGACTACACAAACACAACATTGAAACAACATGCTTTTTGACTGACAACGTTTAATCAGAGTTGGGTTCTGACGTTGATTTGACCTTTGAATTTTGGTAATTTCCCCACCAATATTCTACAACACAAATACAACATTGGAACAACATGAATTTTGACGTTTATTCAATGTCAGGTTGTGACGTTGATTTGACCATTGAAATTTGGTCCTTTCCCAACCAATATTCGACAACGCATACACAACGTTGAAAAAACGTTCTTTTTGACAACAATTATTCAATGTCAGCTTGTGACGTTGATTTGACCATTGAATTTTGGTCATTTCCCAACCAATATTCTACAACACAAACACAACGTTGAAACAACATGCTTTTTGACTATTAACGTTTAATCAATGTTGGATTCTGAGGTTGATTTGACCATTGAATTTTGGTAATTTCCCAACCAATATTCTACAACACAAATACAACGTTGAAACAACGTTCTTTTTGACTACGTTTATTCAATGTCAGGTTGTGACGTTGATTTGACCATTGAATTTTGGTCATTTCCCAACCAATATTCTACAACACAAATACAACGTTGAAACAACATTCTTTTTGACTACGTTTATTCAATGTCAGGTTGTGACGTTGATTTGACCATTGAATTTTGGTCATTTCCCAACCAATATTCTACAACATAAAAATACAACTTTGGAACAACATGTATATTGACTATGTTTATTCAATGTCAGGTTGTGACATTGATTTGAGACCATTGAACTTTGGTCATTTCCCAACCAATATTCGACAACACGTACACAATGTTGAAACGACATGCTTTTTGACTGATGGCGTTTAATCAATGTTGGATTCTGAGGTTGATTTGACCATTGAATTTTGGTAATTTCCCAACCAATATTCTACAACACAAATACAACGTTGAAACAACGTTCTTTTTGACTACGTTTATTCAATGTCAGGTTGTGACGTTGATTTGACCATTGAATTTTGGTCATTTCCCAACCAATATTCTACAACAAAAACACAACGTTGAAACAACATGCTTTTTGAGTGATGACGTTTAATCAATGTGGGGTTCTGAGGTTGATTTGACCATTGACCGTTGGTCATTTCCCAACCAATATTCGACAACACAAATACAACGTTGGAACAACATGCTTTTTGACGACGTTTATTCAATGTCAGCTTGTGACGTTGATTTTACCATTGAATTTTAGTCATTTCCCAACCAATATTCGACAACACAAACACAATGTTGAAACAACATACTTTTTGACTGACAACGTTTAATCAATATTGGGTTCTGAGGTTGATTTGCCCATTGATTTTTGGTCATTTCCCAACCAATATTCTACAACACAAATACAACGTTGAAACAACATGCATTTTGACGACGTTTATTCAATGTCAGGTTGTGAGGTTGATTTTACCATTGAATTTTGGTCATTTCCCAACCAATATTCGACAACGCATACACAACGTTGAAACAACGTTCTTTTTGACTACGTTTATTCAATGTCAGGTTGTGACGTTGATTTGACCATTGAATTTTGGTCATTTCCCAACCAATATTCTACAACACAAATACAACGTTGAAACAACGTTCTTTTTGACTACGTTTATTCAATGTCAGGTTGTGATGTTGATTTGAACATTGAATTTTGGTCATTTCCCAACCAATATTCTACAACACAAAAATACAACTTTGGAACAACATGTATATTGACTATGTTTATTCAATGTCAGGTTGTGACATTGATTTGAGACCATTGAACTTTGGTCATTTCCCAACCAATATTCGACAACACGTACACAATGTTGAAACGACATGCTTTTTGACTGATGGCGTTTAATCAATGTTGGATTCTGAGGTTGATTTGACCATTGAATTTTGGTAATTTCCCAACCAATATTCTACAACACAAATACAACGTTGAAACAACGTTCTTTTTGACTACGTTTATTCAATGTCAGGTTGTGACGTTGATTTGACCATTGAATTTTGGTCATTTCCCAACCAATATTCTACAACAAAAACACAACGTTGAAACAACATGCTTTTTGACTGATGACGTTTAATCAATGTGGGGTTCTGAGGTTGATTTGACCATTGACCGTTGGTCATTTCCCAACCAATATTCGACAACACAAATACAACGTTGGAACAACATGCTTTTTGACGACGTTTATTCAATGTCAGCTTGTGACGTTGATTTTACCATTGAATTTTAGTCATTTCCCAACCAATATTCGACAACACAAACACAATGTTGAAACAACATGCTTTTTGACTGACAACGTTTAATCAATATTGGGTTCTGAGGTTGATTTGCCCATTGATTTTTGGTCATTTCCCAACCAATATTCTACAACACAAATACAACGTTGAAACAACATGCATTTTGACGACGTTTATTCAATGTCAGGTTGTGAGGTTGATTTTACCATTGAATTTTGGTCCTTTCCCAACCAATATTCGACAACGCATACACAATGTTGAAACAACATGCTTTTTGACTGATGCCGTTTAATCAATGTTGGATTCTGAGGTTGATTTGACCATTGAATTTGGGTCATTTCCCAACCAATATTCTACAACACAAATACAACGTTGAAACAACGTTCTTTTTGACGAAGTTTATTCAATGTCAACTTGTGACGTTGATTTGACCATTGAATTTTGGTAATTTCCCGACCAATATTCTACAACACAAACACAACGTTGAAACAACATGCTTTTTGACTGATAACGTTTAATCAATGTTGGATTCTGAGGTTGCTTTGACCATTGAATTTTGATCATTTCCCAACCAATATTCGACAACACAAATACAACGTTGGAACAACATGCTTTTTGACAACGTTTATTCAATGTCAGCTTGTGACATTGATTTTACCATTGAATTTTGGTCATTTCCCTACCAATATTCGACAACACAAACACAATGTTGAAACAACATGCTTTTTGACGACGTGTATTCAATATCAGGTTGTGAGGTTGATTTGACCATTGAAATTTGGTCATTTTCCAACCAACAACCATGGATCCAACGTTAGACATGATTCTTGTTTCCAGGTCAGTTTTAAAGGACAAGTGTGTATTATCAACATTGTATCAATGTCTTGTGCCTGCTGGGGAAGGAGCTGTCGTTTTAGGGAAACTGTAAGTACCCTGCCAACACTAAGCATGCGTTTGTTGGGGCATCCCGCCCGCGAGACTGCACTAAATCAGCGCAGGCCATTAAGGGCATCTTCAGATAAACTGTAAAAAGTCACATCTGCTTGTCTTCCAGGAGGAACAGTACCCAAACTCTTCTCGCTGTCACACTGATGCCAACTGACATGGCTGTTCACAGAATGCAGTAGAAGTCAATTGACATTCTGACCTGCCCGTGCAGCAAAAGCCACGCATCTCGATGTTCCTTAATCAATATGGCCGCCGCATCACAGTGGAGGCGCTCAGATTGGCTGCCCCCTGTGTTGACCTCCCTGAGAACCCGAGCATGCATTAACTGGACGGGTTAGGAAACGGTCAAATCCTGTGTATACTCTTGTAGCAGGTGTTTAAGAGGCAACATGAGAAACTTCTTTTGGACAAGAAAATAATTTGGGAAATTTCACCAAATTGGCTGAATTTGACCTTATAAATGTTGAATATTTTTCATTTCACCTTTCGTGTCTACATGGTACCTTTTAAGTGTTAACTTTTAGAGACTTTATCTATGAATCTCATTAGAGGTGGGAATAATGATCGATCCTCCGATGCATCCTAAATTGAAAGTGGACGATTCTGAACGAATGCCCAGATATAGATTACCTCATTTTCCGGACTAAATAAGCCGCACCCACTAAATTTCAGGGAAAAATGTTTTCCCCCGTATATAAGCCGCAGGTATTAAAATGTTGTGGAATGAGTAATTTATACAGACAATTCTGTAAATGTTTATTTACATACCTTAATTGTTTCCATACGGTGCCTGTAACACGGTAGTAAAACGGATGATCACACAAAACAGAAGCCATCTTCATGGACCCACTAGCTGCGGAAGTTAGCTAAATAAACATATTTTTTCTATTGCACTCAAAGAACAATTTTAGAAGGTTAAAATATAAATTAAAGGGCACTAAACACATTGGGCGTTTATTGTTGCACTCGGAGAACGATTTACAATTTTCCATATTACATATGCCATAATCAAGGATTAGATTTGAATATAATAAAAACGCTTTATTTACTTTATATTAAATGCTTCATGATTTATGCTTGCCACTCCTGGTATGCGCTTTAAGAAAAATACAATTATTAGTAAGTACCAAAAACAAAATTATGGATAAATGTACACAGATAAGCTATGTAGCTGGTAAAACACAAATTGTAGTAATTTGTTACAAAATATAGTCATTTCACTTGCGTTAGTTGACTGCTAATTGGACAGTTTTAACTCCTCTAATATTTGGCATCAATCCAAGCAGCTTTGTGCGCGCCTACGTATCTACATGTTATGTATCTACATTAGGGCTGCAACTAACGATTAATTTGATAATCAATTAATCTGTCAATTATTACTTCAATTAATCGATTAATAATCGGATAAAAGAGACAAACTACATTTCTATCCTTTCCAGTATTTTATTGAAAAAAAAACAGCATACTGGCACCATACTTATTTTGATTATTGTTTCTCAGCTGTCTGTACATGTTGCAGTTTATAAATAAAGGTTAATTAAAAAAAATTTTTAAATAAAAATTAAAAATTAAAAAAATTAAAAATAAATATTGTCTCTGCGCATGCGCATAGCATAGATCCAACGAATCGATTACTAAATTAATCGCCCACTATTTTTATAATCGATTTAATCGATTAGTTGTTGCAGCCCTTATCTACATGTTATGTATCTACTATTATGTGCACAACAGAGAAGCTGGTTGACTTATGAGAGTAGCGTGTGTGTGTTTGTGAGAATGGCAAAGTGTTGTCTGAGTGACGTCAGTGAGTGAGTGGGCGAGTAAAGAGAGAGAGAGGTAGCACATGCACTGCGCAGTAGAGTGATGAACGGGTCTCGTTGTGTCCTGTAAAACTAACAATAAAGCAACCAGAATGTCACAAATCGGCGGCCTCGTCATTCTGACCTGAAAGCGGATCTTTGCAGACCCATTGACGGGTAAAGTGAACAATGTTACCGCCGATGAAAACATCGACCCAGGGGGAACGTCTCCCCTGTGCTCCTCGACCATAGTCTGGACCGGAGCAGAACAACAGGACAGGTGTAACAACTACATTATTACCTGTCACTCTTTAAACTGCTTGTGCAGATCTGAATGCTTATTATTTAAATGTTCATCTAAGTTTGAAGCAAAGGTGCTAATACTAATCGCCACAATTGGCGAGGCGTGTTTTGAAGCAACACTTGAAGCGTGTTGCTTCCTTATTTAAACGTCACATTTATCGTTAGATTTGAAGCCCAAATACCTCCATATTGTGCTTCACCACCCTCTTTATTAACCAGTAGAATTGTCGTTTTTTGCCATTCCTCCTCTCCAAGATGTTATTGCTTGTATGCACTTTATGTGTGCGTTTTGACACACTCAACATCATGCGCCTCGGCTGATAAATAAAATGAAAGAACGGTACTGGTATTTTTCAAAGGCAGTATAGTACCAATTTCAATCAATTAGTATCGCCGTACGTTATTAGTACCGGTATACCGAACAACCCTACAGGGAATATAAATCGATGAATGAGGCCACAACATTGGCAACGGCTGCCATTTGCTTGTTTGCAGTTGCCTAATTTTCTGCACTGCTAGAGCGTGTGCCAGAGCTGCGCATTACGTCATACTCATGCATGTCATTTGTGCATCCGTGTGTATGTGCTGAGGTGTATCTGTACCGAGGGCCGCCGGTGCTTACCGTCCGTTCTTGGATAAGGCAAAATCCACGCCCTCCCTTTGGAAAGACATCAAGCGCTGCAGGAGCTTGCGAGGAAGGCCTGACAGTTGCCGTGACCATCTTGTATCACAGTGGGGGGTCTGCGGGCCGCTACCATCCACTGCCATTACCGTGCCCTCACCGGTAGCTTCCATCTGAATTGTAACACGTACACAAAAACACGGACCTGTAAGCGTGTGCAATTTGCTGGACAATCCTGAAAGTACAGGTATTTTTACAGCTAAAAAACTGATCCCTCTCATTTTTTGTTCACTATCAACAACATTTTGGGGTCAAAGGACTATAACAGCCAAGTCTAACAAGCTATATCATCGGTATCGGGTCAGTAGCGTGACGAGATCAATATTTTTTAATATTTGTTCTTGGCAGATTCCATTTATGGTAGTGTTTCTTTAGGCTGAGGGCTGCCAAAAAATATCAGTTTTTCAGCTGTACTCAGTTGTAATACACTTGTTTACCACTTGTGGCAGTAATGACAATATCAAACAAACAAAAGAAGCCTGGAGGCAAAGTCATAGGGAAGTTTAAGTGCAAAAATTATGACTAAAGTGGTAAAGCTGTATTTAAATTTGCACTTAAATTTCTTGGACAGTTTATTTAAAAAACATGCTGATTCTTATTATTCATTATTAATTTAGTTAGAATTTGATTATTCTAGCAATGTGTGTGACTGCATATAAATTTGTTTTTTTTATCAGTTTTTACAAATCCCTTATTTTGCAGTATGTCTGATTAGTATTTATTTTTGTCATCAGCCTGACCTAAGCCTTGATAATAATCTTTGTGATTAACACATGCTTTAATGTCATTTGACAAGGTTGTAAACTGTAATTAGGTTGGATGTAATATTGAATATGATTAAACTCAAGAGTAGGATTATTAATTCAGTGTTAATGGTGGAGTGGGCTACGGGCCCCTCTGTAGTGGAAAAGTTGGGCCCCCGAGGTCAAAAAAGATGAAGAGCCCCTGGTTTATTGCATATATTCCCAGTGCTCAGGGAATAAGTCATGCAGGTCTGTTGACTCACGAGGGCTTTAAGGGCAAAAAGACAAAGGATTTGAATAAGTCAGTAGTTTTTGCTTAGTTATTTTGCAAAACTGACTTTGTTTTGCTCAAATAATTGTATTATTTTGTTGCTATTGTTACTAATCGATTGGCCACCTATGATTATCAGCCAATGATTGCAGTATAATAATTTAATGTTGGGTTATTCCCAACCAAACTTTTGAGTTGAATTATGTAACCCAAAAGTTGAGTTATGTTAACTCAATGTTGGTTGATTCATAAACCCAACTATTTGGTTTAATTTATTTAACACAAAACCTGAACTATGCTCACTATAATGTTGGGTTATTCCCAACCCAACTATTGGGTTGCGCAATTTAGCGCTCCTTGGCCCAATAGTTGGTTAAAAATTATACATTTTACTGCTGGTTTGTCCTACTCCTTCCCAACTACTGATCAAAATGATTTGCATTCCATTAAAATATACTCAAAAGCAAGATATGAGTGACATGTTTTACAATAATTGCCATGTATGGTCATAGTAGTCCTATACACTACAGCATGATCAAATATGTTCATGTACATAAGGTGTGTAATTGTAAATAATGTTAATGAGATCAAAAAAGAAAAAAGTAACTTTTTATAAAAAATAAAGCTTTTTACCCAAAAATGCGTTACTCATTGAAAAACAAACCAAAAATGGTTAATAATTTTGAAAACCCAGAAATTGAGTTAAAATAATACCCTTATAACCCAAAAAATGGATTGCTCTTCATAAAAATAACTCCAAAATGTAACCCAACACTCGCAACTCATAAATTGGGTTATCAAAATAACCCCACCGTTTTTTAGTGTGTGTGATTCTGAGTACCAGAGAGTAGTACTAGTTTGTGCTTTTGTTTAGTTATTGTGTACTAATGCAGCAGTTCTCAAACTTTTCTCACCAAGTATCACTTCAGAAAGCACTTCGCTCTCCAAGTACCACCATGGTAAAATACAGTGGCGTAGTAGGCCTAAGTAATCATTAAAAAAAAATTACAAAAATAAAAAGGCATCGGTTTTGTTTAACAAGTATATTCTGGCTACTGTAACATTACAAACACTTTGTTTGAATATAGGAACATTTCTATGAGTGATAGAAATAACGGAGTAAGAGTAAGTCCATATCTTGTTTATTTTGGTGTTGACTGCGGGATTGTAACGACTTCCGTTGAAGTCTAATAAATCGTTGATACTTTCTTGAGTCACGTCATTACAAAATGTAATTAAATGATTCTTTGGCGTACCACTATATCAGGGGTCGGCAACCCAAAATGTTGAAAGAGCCATATTGGACCAAAAATACAAAAAAGTACCGCAAAAAAATAAAAGACTTGTATAAGTGTTATAACCATGGCAACACATTATGTAAGTATTACCTATATTAGCCTACTATTAAAATGACTAGGTGTCGCAGGCTGACGCAAATCTTCATTGACAGAAATGCTGAAATGTAATATTTATTCTACATATTTTTACAACAGTGGAAAACATTAGTAAACTTCTCCAAGTGTGAGATAACTCCTGGAAATTACTGTCTTAGAATGGCCAAAATGTATAGATGTGTGTGTCCAAGTTAAAGGAAACGGCAGGCTGCCTTCTTCTAATGGATTAATTACAATCTTTGCAAACTGGCTAACGTTTGCTGTGGTCTGGAACAACATGGCACACTAACAACTATTAGAAATGCAGCATACATTACATACAGATGTGTCATGAAACATGGAAAAATAAACTAAATACACAGAGGACATAAGTAAACGAAATTAAATGACCTCAAATATACCTACAAACGAGGCATAGTGACGCAATATGTACATACAGCTAGCCTAAATAGCATGTTAGCATCGATTAGCTTGCAGTCATGCAGTGACCAAATATGCCTGATTAGCACTCTATAACAAGTCAATAACATCAACAAAGCACAGTACAGTATAAAAGGTTTGGTGGATAAAATGAGACAAAGAAGGAGTGGCATAAAACACGTCTTTCTGCGGCAGCGTTGGATAAAGTTATACATGTAAACAAACTGTTGAGTCACAGTGCACACAACGGTGAGTTGAAGGGCCGCTGAAATTAGTAGGACAAAACGGCGCTCGCCAAATACTCTCATCAGTGAAGCATAAACATATTAAACAGTGGGCTTTCTAACAATTAGGAAGGTTTGTGTCCTGTTCGTCCTCCTACAGGAACCATATTACAACAAAAAATATATTTTTCACCCCATTTTTTTCTCCTTTTCCATACATGTTTGAAAAAGCTCCATGGAGCCACCAGGGCGCCGCATGTGGCTCAAGAGCTGCGGGTTGCTGACCCCCGCACTAGATGGAGCCCACAGTTTGAGAAATACTGTAGTATTGATTTTGTTTTACTCCAACAATTACATGTAGTAAAAGATAATAAAGAACTAGTTTACATACTTTGTTGATATTGTTACACTCTCAATAGTACTCACCATAAATACATTGAAAAATGTACAGTTAATACATGTGATCGGTATCAGTATTGTATCCGGCGATCTCACTAATGGATGACCTGTATCGGAATCGGCAACATAAAACAATGATTGTCATTTTGATACAAGTACTGTTTCTGTGTAATTAAACCTCGTCTTGTGTTTTATTGTGATTATAATCACGATCAACAAATTAAAGGCAAAAAACACAAAAGTAATTTGATGATCTTTAAAAAGGCCCAGATAAAAAGTGACGGTATCGGTATAAGTGATACTGAGCCCTGTGTTTATTTAGTATCAAATCGATGCCAGAATTTGTAGTATCATATATGTCACAGTTTGGAGCCCTGGCCTGCAGACGAGAGTTAAAGGCCTACTGAAATGACATTTTTTTATTTAAACGGGGATAGCAGATCCATTCTATGTGTCATACTTGATCATTTCGCGATATTGCCATATTTTTGCTGAAAGGATTTAGTAGAGAACATCGACGATAAAGTTCGCAACTTTTGGTCGCTGATAAAAAAAGCCTTGCCTGTACCGGAAGTAGCGTGACGTCACAGGTTGAAGGGCTCCTCACATTTCCCCATTGTTTACAATGCAGCGAGAGCGATTCGGACCGAGAAAGCGACGATTACCCCATTAATTTGAGCGAGGATGAAAGATTTGTGGATAAGGAACGTGAGAGTGAAGGACTAGAGTGCAGTGCAGGACGTATCTTTTTTCGCTCTGACTGTAACTTAGGTACAAGGGTTCATTGGATTCCACACTTTCTCCTTTTTCTATTGTGGATCACGGATTTGTATTTTAAACCACCTTGGATACTATATCCTCTTGAAAATGAGAGTTGAGAACGCGAAATGGACATTCACAGTGACTTTTATCTCCACGACAATACATCGGCGAAGCACTTTAGCTACGGAGCTAACGTGATAGCATCGGGCTTAAATGCAGATAGAAACAAAAGAAATAAACCTCTGACTGGAAGGATAGACAGAAAATCAACAATACTATTAAACCATGGACATGTAACGACACGGTTAATGCTTTCCAGCCTGGCGAAGCTTAACAATGCTGTTGCTAACGACGTCATTGAAGCTAACTTAGCTACGGGACCTCACGGAGCTAACGTGATAGCATCGGGCTTAAATGCAGATAGAAACAAAAGAAATAAACCCCTGACTGGAAGGATAGACAGAAAATCAACAATACTATTAAACCATGGACATGTAACTACACGGTTAATGCTTTCCAGCCTGGCGAAGCTTAACAAGGCTGTTGCTAACGACGCCATTGAAGCTAACTTAGCTACGGGACCTCGTCAGAGCTATGATAAAAACATTAGCGCTCCACCTACGCCAGCCCTCATCTGCTCATCAACACCCGTGCTCACCTGCGTTCCAGCGATCGACGAAGGACTTCACCCGATCATAGATGCGGTCGGCGGCTAGCGTCGGATAGCGCGTCTGCTATCCATCTCAAAGTCCTCCTGGCTGTGTTGCTGTAGTCCGCCGCTAATACACCGATCCCCGCTACAGCTTTCTTCTTTGCAGTCTTCTGTTTATTAAACAAATTGCAATAGATTCACCAACACAGATGTCCAGAATACTGTGGAATTTTGAGATGAAAACAGAGCTTTTTGTATTGGATCCAATGGGGTCCGAATACTTCCGTTTCAACCATTGACATCACGCGCATACGTCATCATACATAGACGTTTTCAACCGGAAGTTTTGCGGGAAATTTAAAATTGCACTTTATAAGTTAACCCGGCCGTATTGGCATGTGTTGCAATGTTAAGATTTCATCATTGATATATAAACTATCAGACTGCGTGGTCGGTAGTAGTGGGTTTCAGTAGGCCTTTAAGTGCAGCAGCCAGTGAGCTAAAGGACCTGAGCTATCAACTCAACTGTCCAGCGCGGCTCTTAAGGCACCTAGAAGTGAGGTTTACACAACTTATAGTCACACTTAGAATAGATAAAAGCAATACGTATCCGGAAGTAGGATGTTGGTGACCAAAATAAGAGCTGTTCAAATGCCAGCTACATCACATACCTTCAGAATCAATACCGGAAACACTTTTATTTTGGCGAATCCAACTTAATACAAACAAAAAACACAGCTGTTCTATAACCACACCGTTTTGAGTTTAAAGTGTGTTTAATTAAGTTAACATGTCATTCCCCCCCAAAAGGACGGTCGAAAATGCCAAACGCACCACATGTTTTGATGATAGCAATGCTAGTTGTCGCATCATACGCGTCATCGTTTCGAAAGTTTAATTCGGTACAATCAACGTCGTCATGTGTGCCTGTGTATGTGTTTCAGCCCTACCGGATTAAGAGGTTGAATAAAGCCCGGCAGTCAAAAACGGGTTTGAAAACAACAGCTTGAGTTGAAGCATGGGAAGTGTATCTCGCGGCAAAATAAAGGTGCACTCGGTTTTCAACACCGGCCACCCAGAGCACGATATTGTCACTAAAGCAGCTTTCAAATAATGTAATTCACGGTTACAGCATTTGACAACAACATTTGCGATAATGCAACAATGTCAACAACAGTGGATTACTCATACTAAATAAATTAAAACAAACACATTTCAAAGAGTTACTGACAGGGGTAGAGAGTCTCTTGACACCCGGGCGGCGGCGTGCGGTGATATATTTTCAACGCCCTCATATCGCGATGAAGTAGCAGCTTGCTTGATATATCCACTGCCTCACCTAGTTCCCCCCACTATTGGTAACATTAGCAAGCTAGGTGGACGTCAAGTGCTGCGCAGCATTTGCAAAAGCGAGGCGGTAAGGCATACCAAACACAAGTTAAACGCTAATAAGTTTGAATCCGACGTGTCGCACTTTGTAGCTATCAGTTGCAGCCGTGTGGTGAGTGTGTGTGGCGGCCAGCTCGCAGTGCCGGTGTTAGCACGCTTCCCTGGTAGGTAATGTGTGTTAGCTTAGCAGCGAATCGACGTCAACTCTTATCATCATGTCGCCTTTGCTAGTTTAGCATGAATGCAAGCAAATGACCACATAGTGGCTGCACTTCCTTTAAATATTACGTTGCAATGCAATACTGTAAGGCCTCCTCGCCACGCAACATTTGATGTTGTGTGCACAAACAATTCCGTGCATCATTCGTTATGTTGTTTTTCCATTTGAAATAAGATTGCAAACTCCCTGAGGGGAAAAAAAGGGACACCTTGCTGGGCTGGTCGACCCAATTCTTGTGTTGCCTTTTTTATTTGTGTGAAAGGAGTTTTATAATATCCACACAAGTTGAATGGAGACACCTGGACTCTTCTTGTTTGCATATGACCTAAAAACTGACAATCTCTACATTTATATTTTTATTAAGGCTGTCAAACGGTTAAAATATGTAATTGCGATTAATCGCTGTTTGTTTATGGTTAACTTAAAATTAACTGCAATAATCGCAGATCGATATAATTTAAGTGTACTCTCGACAGGTCAAGTTTTTAATCGCCATGACTGGACAATTGGTTTCTTTTTCTGAAATGTTTTTAAACATTGTGCTTTTTAAAACTGCTCAACACATAATGGACATAAACATGCTTTTAATGACAATTATTAAAAATGACATGCACTGTGGTGGTGTCTTGCCAGAGTTTGTATATTGTAGGAACACATTTGTATTCCTGCTGTAGGAGCACTTGCATTCAGAGGAGAGGAGCTACACATCCATGTTTAGATACCAGGGGCCGTATTTATCAAGCGTCTTAGAGTGCCATTTTACACTTAAGTCCTGAGAATTTGCGAAATTTAGTCCTACTCTCAAACTTAAGAATAAAAGCTATTTATCAACTTTCTTAAGTCTAAGAATCACTCCTACTCTCCACGATATTTAAGAGACCTTCAGAGGTGTCCTAAGTGGTTAGGAGTTGCCAGCGGGGGATGGCACTGAGGCGAGAGAGACGTGCGCGAACTTTCAGGGAGCGGAAGGATGTCCTGGCTTTGTTTGATGACGAGCAGCTGATCAAACGGTATCGTTTAGACAGAGCGGGTATTTTTTTTGTCACAGATTTAATAATTTTCGATTCCATGTTGATTTCTGCATGTGGCTGCAGTGGGCTAGTATATATAGAGCCACCCACACCAGTTTCAAATTAGTTGCCTAATTAATGAATTGGAAAGAAAAGGAAACATTTATTTTTTATTCATTGCCAATATTGTTTGTTTGTTTTGTATTATTTTGTAGTTTATTGTCAAAATATACACTCCCATTGTCCACTTAAATATTTCTAAGATATTTCTTTATTCATAGACAAGGGATTCCCTTCCGTGATTGGTCATTTCTATGGACACAGAAATGACGTCACCTAAAATTCCGTTTACGGCACATAGTAATGTCGTAATTCAGCTCTGAGTGTGACACTTAAGATTCAGTCCTACACTTCGCTGAAAGTGTGAGTAAGACGCTTGATAACTAACTTTTAAGTGCAGCTTTCAGCAAAGAATTTCTTTACTCATAAGTCAACTCTTAGCAGACTTCTTAGGAGTCATTCTAAGAAGCTTGATAAATACGGCCCCAGATTCACACATCCATCCATCCATTTTCTACCACTTGTCCCTTTTGGGGTTGCGGGGGGTGCTGGAGCCTATCTCAGATGCATTCAGAGGAGAGGAGCAACACATCCATGTTTAGATACCAGTTTCACACATCCATCCATCCATCCATTTTCTACTTCTTGTCCCTTTTGGGGTCGCGGGGGGTGCTGGAGCCTATCTCAGCTGCATTCGGGCGGAAGGTGGGGTACACCCTGGACAAGTCGCCACCTCATGGCAGACCAGTTTCACCCATTAACACAACATGTGGATTGTTACAATCATGGTTTGCTTGGCAAATATGTTTGGTAATGTAATCTGTGATATTTCTACCTGAATAAATGCTTTCTGATATTCTGTACATTACATGTTGTACAAGTTAATGGTATTCATATCTCTGCATGACAATGTTTTAACCTTCTCTATTATGTAATAATAAACATTATGTAATTGCGGACTTTCAACTAGAACAGGTGATTAAATAATCCATCCATCCATTTTCTACCACTTGTCCCTTTCGGGGTCGCGGGGGGTGCTGGAGCTTATCTCAGCTGCATTCGGGCGGAAGGCGGGGTACACCCTGGACAAGTCTCCACCTCATCGCAGTGCCAATAATATAGACTTTTTTTCAATCTGCCAGAAAACATTTGTTTGCATAGAAATATCACAGATTACATCACAAAACATCTTTGGGACAGCCTGATCATAATGTAAGATGATTTTTCTTTTGGTTATAGTAGTTGGACCGGATTTGCAAGTAGCGCTATTATTGTGAAGCTGGAAGTATGTGATTAGTATGAGAGGCGTCTTGTAATGTTTTGATGATGTGAATGTCTCCGGTAAAAAATGACTAGACTTACTGCTTCCTGTCTTTCTTCTCTGTTGAGCTTTTATTCCGTTTTACTAAAGCAGTTAGTGTAACAATCTACATTTTATATTATCAATGCATTCAACCGTAATCCAAACATGGAAGTAAAGCTCCACCCCTATGCAAGCGGCAAAGCACGGCAGCACGCATTTGCTCCAATGATGTCTCACGACGATCGAACTTGCCCTGGCTTTGGATCTGAGATTTCCATAATATACCCTTTTTTTGTGCATTTTCGAGCTTGTGGGTCAACAGTAATTAGCTGCAATTCCATTGCAGTTTTTCGCAACATAAAAGCGATATCTGAGCCGAGGATGTCGTTGTGGCTTGTGCAGCCTTTTGAGTTACTTCTAAAATTTAGACAATGTACATTTTGCGTCATGAGCCGCAATCCTCGTAAATTCTCAGAGTGACAGCAGCCAAGGCAGAACGAACAGATGGCTGAAAAGTCGATCGGCAATGAGTTTGAAAAGTGCTCTATCAGTCACGCTGGCATCCATTGGCCTAGTCTGTACAGACTGTTGTGAAGCGTTTGTCATTTGAACCAATCTATTGATATTTTACAGCCTATTTTTAATTTGCACGTTAATAAAAAATACGGGACAAAGTTTGTCCCTTGACAGCGCAATACGGTACACATACTTTTGTTTCCAGATACGGGACAATTCTGTTTTTCAAGGGACGGTTGGCAACCCTAATTTGGAACCACCACTAAAAACATGGATAACTATGCATGTTTTTTAGTAATTATTATTATTTATTTTTTCAAAAGAATGATTAGTTTTTCTTACATATTTTTATTGAATCAAATGTGTGCATATAAATGTACATTTTGTGAATCTTTTTGATACGCCGAGTTCACCCAGTAGTAGTTTGATGTAGATTTGGGACCGGGAGGATTAAGAATACTTACAATGGCAAGTTTAGAGGCTTTTACTGACACATTACACTTCTGTTGACATGATTACATGTTTGGAAAGCGGCAAAACACAAAAAATAAAAGGGGCCCTACAATGCAAAACCAACTTTTTTTACCTATTGGTACATGTTTTTGTGTTTGAAATCAAATTGTGGAGATATTTATAAAACAATCTTGCCTTCCTTCATACTTCTTCCAAACGAGCCTTTTGGAATTGTTTCTGCCTTGTGATGTCAGCAGAGATCTTATATCTGGTAGTAATTTACCCAAAGTGCTTTGTACGAGTCCGCTATTGTAGTCCGCGCTGTAGTCAATAAGCTCCCTTTTTTTCTATCCTCTTGTTGTGGGGCAGACTGACTCGTACATGCACATGCATCCTTCGCTGTTCTATTCATCCATCTTCTTCCGTTTATCCGAGGTTGAGTCGTGAGCCTCTCCCCCAGCCACTTTGTCAAGCTCCTCCCGGGGATCCCGACCCGTTCCCAGGGTAGCTGGTCCTGTCCGCTCAGTTTTTATATTTCATTTTTTGTCTTTCAAAATAAAATTTAATCTATCCAATCTTTTTTTGTTGATTTAGTTTCCATCATTAAGAGAAAATTCCATGACCAAAACATACACTAGCCAGCTTATCTGTAGGCTCAATGTTTTATTTAATAGATACAGTATGATAGGATAGACTTTATTCATTCCACGAAGGGGAAATAATGTGGTTGCAGATTCAAAAAGTCCACAAAAAATAAGTTGAAAACAAGAGAGAAACACAAAAAAATTGTGTTTGTCCACACACGTTGCAATTGTATGTGTGAAATATGTATTTATTGCAAGAAATTTTATTTTTCGTTGTTTTAATTTTGTAGTTGTATGTAGAAATGGTGCAGCTGAAGTTGCAGGTATGGTAAATTTCAAAAACTTCATAGGTAATTGTGTATTGATGTAGTCCTTGTTTAGAACATTTAAGTGAAAAAATGGCCTTTATTGATTTTCTAGTGTTGGTTTGAAATGGAAAAGCAAACGATCGAATGATACACAGATTCCAACATCAGTGATCATTGAATTTTTCAGTATTATGGTTTTCAAAAATTGCACAGTTTTGCCTAATATATGATACATTCATTAATTACCGGTATGTTGTTTTTCATGTGGGGCAGCACGTTGGAACAGGGGTTAGTGCACGTGCCTCACAATACGAAGGTCCTGAGTTCAATCCTGGGCTCGGGATCTTTCTGTGTGGAGTTTGCATGTTCTCCCCATGACTGTGTGGGTTCCCTCCGGGTACTCCGGCTTCCTCCCACCTTCAAAGACATGCACCTGGGGATAGACTGATTGGCAACACTTAATTGGCCCTGGTGTGTGAATGTTGTCTGTCTGTCTGTGTTGGCCCTGTGATGAGGTGGCGACTTGTCCAGGGTGTACCCCGCTTACCGCCCGAATGCAACTGAGATAGGCTCCAGCAACCCCGAAAGGGACAAGCAGTAGAAAATGGATGGATGGATGTTTTTCATGTTGGCTACTGTCTGCATAATTTCTGCCACTAACTGAGAAAGAATGGCAAAATGGCGTGTGCCCTTAATGAAAATGATTTACCAACACATTCTACCAATCAATTGTTTTCATTGCTGAAGTCATACAGTCTTTAAATTCAGTTAAATTCTGCTGTGAGTTTTTTTGGACTTGTTGAAAATGACTTGTTCTGCACCTTGCATAGAGTATGGTTTGGGAGCAAGGCGTGCACGTTTTTCAAAATAAGAGGTCTCCAATTTAGTCAAAGTGTCATCTGCAAGGGAGTCATACTTGGCTTGTTGATTGAGATAATTGTTGTAAACAGCCAAACCTTTATCTAGATTCGCTTGTCAGATAGCGTAATTAATACTGCCAATGCCTCATTCAGCTCGTCTAATCAGCGGCCCATACACGCAATAATTGTGATGCATTTACACAGGCAATTATTGTCTCACGGTCGAAATGTGCAGAGATTAAATTTACAGCATGCAAGGTGCCTCCGCGGATAACGATGAGCATATTAATACGGTTTTTCGCAAAGGAATCGGTTGGAATTAGGTTAGATGCACCATAATCGGCCGGGTTATAAGATTATCCCCTCGTGAAACATACTTTGGCGTTCACCATTATCAATATTATGTGCACCATCTAATATGAAGAATTGTTTGCTCACTATATGCTTAAAGTGCTCATTATAGTTTAAATTATAATTATGTAATAGCTTAATTAAATGTGCACACAGTAGGTATGAAATGTTCCTATTACGGTGGTTGTGACCAAAAACATGTGGGTGCTGTGATCTGTGTGGCGGCAAACAGCGAATATTTTTTAAATTTTTTATTAATGCACACATGTTAAAACTGCAATTTCAATGTTGATGTGAATTATAACAATTTATACCGATCGACCATGAGTGATATCCGGCCGATAGCGATACAGATCACATGTAATAACAGTAAATTTTTCAGTTTATTCATTGAATGCTATTGATAGTTTAACAATATCAGCACAATATTTGGTTGAATTAAACAGTCATTGGTAAACAAAATTTAAAAAAAAATCTATTATGCATTGAAATCCTTTTCGCTCTCAAAGTCTTCCTGTGTCTAATGAATTATTCCCTGAATTTGTAAATGTTAACAAAAATTTTTTTTAATGAAATACAAAATATCAACCTAATCACTCTAGTATCGATTATTTAGTTATATTTACCTTGGTGTCGACACCACAAATTTATGGATCGATCCGCTTTTCTTACTTGCTGTACACTTCTGGCGTTGACAATGTTGACACAACAGTTACCAGCTTTTAAATGATCCTTTCTTAATAATCTACTTGTCAATTTCCTGTTAATAACTGCTTACTTTTGCTGTAATGTGCTTCCATCTACACTTCTTATACTTTAATAAGCAGGTATTTCTTGGTGTTAGTGTTGTTTCTAGCATGCCTGTTCCTGCTTTCTCTTAGTGTGTAACATGTTTAGCACCATTCTAATACTTGACAATGATATTTAAGATACCAAGAAAATGCGTTTATTTGCTGTAATGGAAGTGATTATTTTTAACTTAAGAGAGTGTGCCTACACTGTGTATGGACATACACACTTAGCTTCTAGCTAGTCAACTGGGGGAATAAATACAATATCAGCCAAAATTGACCGATACTGATCGGTGGCACATCCCTAGTTTTATAGTGTTTTTAATGACAACTGCAAAACGAGCCTAGCGTATTTGGTTGATGTGACATCATGTGGGTTCGCTTCCTGTTGCAGGCACCTTTCGTACCATAGTCCTCAGAGTATAGATCGATCACTCTAGTTTAAGAGAGCACAGGCCGTGAGTTGAAGGTGCACAATTGAATAGCATTTAAAGAAATATTGAGTGAATCAGTTTGAATCAGGAATCATGTTGAATCAAGAACCAATTCTACAAAACCCAAAACCAGTGAAGTTGGCACATTGTGTAATTCTTAAATAAAAACAGAATACAATCAATCAATCAATCAATCAATGTTTATTTATATAGCCCTAAATCACAAGTGTCTCAAAGGGCTGTACAAGCCACAACGATATCCTCGGTACAGAGCCCACATACGGGCAAGGAAAACTCACCCCAATGGGACGTCAATGTGAATGACTATGAGAAACCTTGGAGAAGACCGCATATGTCTAGGGGAGACCGAAAGCAATGGGTGTCTGACATAATATTGTGAAAGTCCAACACATCAGCGAAAGTCCAGTCTATGGTGGGGCCAGCAATTCTTGATGGGCTGATTTGATTTACAAAACCCAAAACCAGTGAAGTTGGCACGTTGTGTAATTAGTAAATAAAATCAGAATACAATGATTTGCAAATACTTTTCAACCGATATTCAATTGAATAGACTGCAAAGACAAGATACTTAACGTTCAAACTGGAAAACTTTATTTTTTGCAATTAGCAGCTCATTTGGATTTTGATGCCTGCAACAATGATTTTCTAATCCTTTTCAACTTATATTCAATTGAATAGACTGCAAGACAAGATATTTAATGTTCGAACTGAAGAACTAATTTTTTTTTTGCAAATAATCATTACCTTAGAATTTAATGGCAGCAACACATTGCAAAAAAGTTGGCACTTGGGCATTTTTACCACTGTGTTTTACCACTGTGTTACATGGCCTTTCCTTTTAACAACGTTTAGGAACTGAGGAGACCAATTTTTGAAGCTTTTCAGGTGGAATTCTTTCCCATTCTTGCTTGATGTACAGCTTAAGTTGTTCAACAATCCGGGATCTCCGTTGTGGTATTTTAGGCTTTATATTACGTCACACATTTTCACTGGGAGACAGGTCTGGACTACAGGCAGGCCAGTCTAGTAACCGCACTCTTTTACTATAAAGCCACGCTGCTGTAACACGTGGCTTGGCTTTGTCTTGCTGAAATAAGCAGGGGCGTCCATGATAACGTTGCTTGGATGGCAACATACTGTATGTTGCTCCAAAACTTGTATGTACATTCCAGCATTAATGGGGCCTTCACAGATGTGTAAGTTACCCATGCTTTGGGCACTAATACACCCCCATACCATCACAGATGCTGGCTTTTCAACTTTGCACCTATAACAATCCGGATGGTTCTTTTCCCCTTTTGGTCCGGAGGACACAACGTCTACAGTTTCCAAAAACAGTTTGAAATGTGGACTCGTCAGACCACAGAACACTTTTTCACTTTGTATCAATCCATCTTAGATGAGCTCAGGCCCAGCGAAGCCGGCGGCGTTTCTGGGTGTTGTTAATAAATGGCTTTGGCTTTGCATTGTAGAGTTTTAACTTGCACTTACAAATGTAGCGACGAACTGTAGTTACTGACAGTGGTTTTCTAAAGTGTTCCTGAGTCCATGTGGCGATATCCTTTACACACTGATGTCGCTTTTTGATGCAGTACCGCCTGTGGGATCGAAGGTCAAGGGCGTTCAATGTTGGTTTTCAGTCTTGCTGCTTACGTGCAGTGATTTCTCCAGATTCCCTGAAACTTTTTGATGATATTACAGACCGTAGATGGTGAAATCCCTAAATTCCTTGCAATAGCTCGTTGAGAAATGATGTTCTTAAACTGTTGGACAATTTGCTCCCACGTTTGTTCACAAAGTGGTGACCCTCGCCCCAACCTTGTTTGTGAATGACTGAGCATTTTATAGAAGCTGCTTTTATACCCAAGCATGGCACCCACCTGTTCCCAATTAGCCTGTTCACCTGTGGGATGTTCCAAATAAGTGTTTGATGAGCACTCCTCAACTTTCTCAGTCTTCTTTGCCACTTGTGCCAGCTTTTTTGAAACATGTTGCAGGCATCAAAATCCAAATGAGCTGCTAAATGCAAAAAATAAAGTTTTCCAGTTTGAACGTTAAGTATCTTGTCTTTACAGTCTATTCAATTGAATATCGGTTGAAAAGTATTTGCAAATCATTGTATTCTGATTTTATTTACTATTTACACAACGTGCCAACTTCACTGGTTTTGGGTTTTGTAAATCAAATCAGCCCATCAAGAATTGGAATCCTATTAAATCGTGAGTTGTTGAAAGATTCACATACCGTATTTTTCGTAGTATAAGTCGCACCGGCCAAAAATGCATAATAAAGAAGGAAAAAAACATATAAGTCGCACTGGAGTATAAGTCGCATTTTTTGGGGAAATTTATTTGATAAAACCCAACACCAAGAATAGACATTTGAAAGGCAATTTAAAATAAATAAAGAATAGTGAACAACAGGCTGAATAAGTGTACGTTATATGACGCATAAATAACCAACTGAGAATGTGCCTGGTATGTTAACGTAACATATTATGGTAAGAGTCATTCAAATAACTATAACATATAGAACATGCTATACGTTTACCGAACAATCTGTCACTCCTAATCGCTAAATCGGATGAAATCTTATACGTCTAGTCTCTTACGTGAATGAGCTAAATAATATTATTTGATATTTTACGGTAATGTGTTAATAATTTCACACACAAGTCGCTCCCGAGTATAAGTCGCACCCCCGGCCAAACTATGAAAAAAACTGTGACTTATAGTCCGAAAAATACGGTAACTTGTGTTTATTCAGGGGGTAAAAAAAAGAAATTTTCGAATGAATCGCGATTCTTATTTGTAACGATACTTATTGGATTAATTTTTTTTAAACTGTCCTGTCTAGCCACTCAGGCAAATCATATTGTTGATGTAGATCAGGGGTCACCAACCTTTTTGAATCCAAGAGCTACTTCTTGGGTACTGATTAATGCGAAGGGCTACCAGTTTGATACACACTTAAATAAATTGCCAGAAATAGCCAATTTGCTCAATTTACCTTTAACTTTATGTTATTATTAATAATTAATTATATTTACACTTAATTGAACGGTTTAAAAGAGGAGAAAACACGAAAAAAAATGACAATTAAATTTTGAAACATAGTTTATCTTCAATTTCGACTCTTTAAAATTCAAAATTCAACCGAAAAAAAGAAGAGAAAAACTAGCTAATTCGAATCTTTTTGAAAAAATTAAAAAAATAATTTATGGAACATTAGTAGTTTTTCCTGATTAAGATTAATTTTAGAATTTTGATGACATGTTTTAAATAGGTTAAAATCCAATCTACACTTTGTTAGAATATATAACAAATTGGACCAAGCTATATTCCTAACAAAGACAAATCATTATTTCTTCAAGATTTTCCAGAACAAAAATTTTAAAAGAAATTCAAAAGACTTTGAAATAAGATTTAAATTTGGATTCTACAGATTTTTCAAATTTGCCAGAATAATTTTTTTGAATTTTAATCATAATAAGTTTGAAGAAATATTTCACAAATATTCTTCGTCGAAAAAACAGAAGCTAAAATGAATAATTAAATAAAAATTAATTTATTATTCTTTACAATAAAAAAAATAAATTTACTTGAACATTGATTTAAATTGTCAGGAAAGAAGAGGAAGGAATTTAAAAGGTATATGTGTTTAAAAATCCTAAAATCATTTTTAAGGTAGTATTTTTTCTCTAAAATTGTCTTTCTGAAAGTTATAAGAAGCAAAGTAAAAAAATTAATGAATTTATTTAAACAAGTGAAGACCAAGTCTTTAAAAATATTTTCTTGGATTTTCAAATTGTATTTGAGTTTTGTCTCTCTTAGAATTAAAAATGTCGAGCAAAGCGAGACCAGCTTGCTAGTAAATAAATACAATTTAAAAAATAGAGGCAGCTCACTGGTAAGTGCTGCTATTTGAGCTATTTTTAGAACAGGCCAGCGGGCTACTCATCTGGTCCTTACGGGCTACCTGGTGCCCGCGGGCACCGCGTTGGTGACCCCTGATGTAGATGATCTATATCTGCTGTACAGATTTACTTTAGAAAAGAGAAGTGTGGGATACTTCTCTTGTTGCCTTATTTGTATTTGACTTTATTAAATATTTGGGTAGAATTTTATGAAATAAAACCGGTTTTCTTTTAAAGGCCTACTGAAACCCACTACTACCGACCACGCAGTCTGATAGTTTATATATTAATGATGAAATCTTAACATTGCAACACATGCCAATACGGCCGGGTTAACTTATAAAGTGCAATTTTAAATTTCCCGCTAAACTTCCGGTTGAAAACGTCTATGTATGATGACGTATGCGCGTGACGTCAAACGTTGAAACGGAAGTATTCGGACGCCTTTGAATCCAATACAAAAAGCTCTGTTTTCATCTCAAAATTCCACAGTATTCTGGACATCTGTGTTGGTGAATCTTTTGCAATTTGTTTAATGAACAATGAAGACTGCAAAGAAGAAAGTTGTAGGTGGGATCGGTGTATTAGCGGCTGGCTGCAGCAACACAAACAGGAGGACTTTGAGGTGGATAGCAGACGCGCTATCCGACGCTAGCCGCCGACCGCATTGGTGATCAGGTGAAGTCCTTCGTCGCACCGTTGATTGCTTGAATGCAGGTGAGCACGGGTGGTGATGAGCAGATGAGAGCTGGCGTAGGTGGATAGCTAATGTTTTTAGCATAGCTCTGTGAGGTCCCGTTGCTAAGTTAGCTTCAATGGCGTCGTTAGTAACAGCATTGTTAACCTTCGCCAGGCTGGAAAGCATTAACCGTGTATTTATGGTTTAATAGTATTGTTGATTTTCTGTCTATCCTTCCAGTCAGGGGTTTATTTCTTTTGTTTCTATATGCAGTTAAGCCCAATGCTATCACGTTAGCTCCGTAGCTAAAGTGTTTCGCCGATGTATTGTCGTGGAGATAAAAGTCACTGTGAATGTCCATTTCGCTTTCTCGACTCTCATTTTCAAGAGGATATAGTATCCGAGGTGGTTTAAAATACAAATCCGTGATCCACAATAGAAAAAGGAGAGAGTGTGGAATCCAATGAGCCAGCTTGTACCTAAGTTATGGTCAGAGCGAAAAAAGATGCGTCCTGCACTGCACTCTAGTCCTTCACTCTCACGTTTCCTCATCCACAAATCTTTCATCCTCGCTCAAATTAATGGGGTAATCGTCGCTTTCTCGGTCCGAATCGCTCTCGCTGCATTGAAAACAATGGGGAAATGTGAGGAGCCTTTCAACCTTTGACGTCATGCTACTTCCGGTACAGGCAAGGCTTTTTTTTATCAGTGACCAAAAGTTGCGAACTTTATCGTCGATGTTCTCTACTAAATACTTTCAGCAAAATTATGGCAATATCGCGAAATGATCAAGTATGACACACAGAATGGATCTGCTATCCCCGTTTAAATAAAAAAAATTCATTTCAGTAGGCCTTTAAGTAATACAGCAATTTATCACAGCTGTTTATCTTTTATGAACGAATGTAGTTAATCATACAACTAGCACCCAATGTTATTAAAAAAAAGTATGGATTTTGTGTGTTGGCCCTGTGATGAAGTGGCGACTTGTCCAGGGTGTACCCCGCCTTCCGCCCGAATGCAGCTAAGATAGGCTCCAGCACCCCCCGCGACCCCCAAAAAAAGGGACAAGCGGTAGAAAATGGATGCATTTTGAATCGGGAATTGTTTTGAATCGATTCTGAATCGAATCGTTACTGAATTGTGTGGTGCCCAAAGATTCACATCCCTAGTGTTTATACAAGTTTAGTTTGGGGGTATGTTGTTTCTTTTATTGTCTCTTGTATTTATGTTAGCATGTAATCTAACTAACCAGTCATTAGTGTACTAGCTTATTTCTCTGGTAAATTAACTGTTGAGTATCACCGGTCTGTGAGTTTATCAAAGTGCAGTTGATAATCACGGTTTTACCATAATTTTGATTTAAGTTTTACGACGGTTTATCATTAATACTGTTCATTTTATATACCGTTTATCGTATTAATGATAAACTGCTTTGGAGGTACACCTGGGCTGATAACACATTTTGCTCAACGATATATTGTTCAACAAATTATTGCCGTTAACAATATTATTGTCAGCATTATTTTGAGACTGAATAAATACTAATGTACTCATAAAATAAAATATTGCAAGTATTTTTTTTTTTTAAGCAACCTTTTTTTAACCATTATAGTTGAAAATTCAGGAATGTCTAATTATTCTAAACAAGTAAACAAACCTAAAAATGAAATAGACTCAATATCCATCCATCCATTCTCGGTCTGGAAAAATTACGCTTGATTGTATATTAAAAATCTTGAATTGCAGTTTTTTTTCCCGCAGTTGGAAAAACGGTCTGTTTTGTTGTTTTTTTGGGGGGGGAGGAGCTGTGTTGCTGTCACTTTTCAAAAATGCGGTCTTGTTGCTCACTTGTTAAAAGCAGTATTCTCACACCGGACATTTGGTTTTTCAATCCTTTTTTTTTTTCTCCTAATTTTTGTTACCGCCTGGTTCTTCTTACGAACCGAGTCATGCTCTATTGCGGGGGTCAGCAACCTGTGGCTCTCAAGCTGCATGCGGCTCTTTATTGCCGCCCTATTGGCTCCATGGAGCATTTTTATAATGAAAATGGAAAAAGATGGGGGGGAAATAATTGTTTTGTTTTAGTATGTTTTTTGAGCACAAACATGACACAGACCTCCCCAGTGATTAGAAAGCCCACTGTTTAATATGTTTGTGTGTATGCTTCACTGATGAGAGTATTTTGGTGAACATCGTTTTGGACCTACTAATTTCGGCGGTTCTTGAACACACCATAGTGTGGACTGTGACGCAACAGTTTGTTTACATGTCAAATCTTCCGCTCCTTCTTTCACATTTTGTCCACCAAACGTTTCGTACTGTGCGTGAATGCACATAGGTGCGCTTTGTTGTTGTTGACTTGTTTGAGTGCTAATCAGGCATATTTGGTCAGTGCATGACTGCAAGTTAATCAATGCTAACATGCTATTTAGGCTAGCTGTATGTACATATTGCATCATTATACCTCATTTGTAGGTACATTTGAGCTCATTTAATATCCTTTACTTTTAGCCTCTTTGTATATAATTTAGTTTTGCATGACACATTATCTGTATGTAATATTGGCTGCATTTCATATTGTTGTGTGCCATGTTGTTCCAGACCACAGCAAACATTACCTAGCTTGCCAAAGATTGGAATAAAACCATTAAAAGAAGACAGTCTGCCTTGGACACACACATTTATACCTTTGGCTAATAAAAAACAGTAATTTAGAGTTATCTCACCTTCTGAGTAGCCTCTGATTTACTAATGGTTTCTAATGTTGTAAAAATGTGTAGATTAAATATTACATTTGAGCATTTCTGTCAAAGATTTGCTTCAGCCTGTGACAGTCATTTTGATAGTAGGCTATTGTAGCTAATATAGACACTTACGTAATGTGTTGCCTTCATTATAAGACTTTTATACGGCTTTTTAAATTATTCGCGGCTCCAGATAGATTAGTTTTTTGTATTTTTGGTCTTTCAACGTTTTGGGTTGCCGACCCCTGCTCTAGTGGGTCAACTCTCTCTGTCCGTAAATCACCATGTGCAAGCTTCAACAGCATTCACTCTTTTCGTTGCTTTAAGCAGCTGCGCGCGTTTGTACCATAAAAAGAAGTGGGTGAATTGTCTTGTCCTCATTAAGTGTCTTTGACTCTTTGTGCAGTGCAGTGGAGCCGCTGTTAGCATGTAGCAGGTAACATGGGCAGAATGATCACTAAACAAACGCCACCGCACCAGTGTGGGAATATTTCAGTTCAAACCTTTGGAACAAGATGAGCTCGTGAACGGCGACAAGCCAGTTTGCCGAAAGTATGCGAATACAACAAACCTGCACGCCCACTTGAAACACAACCACCCGACAGTCCGCACTCACTTTGCGTTTGGTGAACAGGCCAGGTCAGTGTAAACAAAACCGTGCAAAATGGTGTGTGCTCACAGAAAGTGTGGTAAAATAACATTGTTATAAAACTAGCATTTTTTTTTTTTGTGCTGTCATGTTTTGTCATGTCGGAGTTCTTCACTCGGAATCTTACAAACTTAATTTTACTGTTAATACCTCTGTTTGAACTGTAGTGTTTATGTTGTTTTAGCACTTTTAAGAAGGTCCTGACTTGATTGTCAGTTAAATAATGTACAACTCTACCTCTGCCTACATGTTCAATACTGAAGTGCAACTTTGTCAATACTTTATTCAGGTATTTTATCTATTGTTATTGTGTATATTTGAGCCCCCATCCCCTTAAGATATTGTATTGCTTTTGGTTGTAATTTTTATTCAAGTGCAAAATTTTGCTAACAAAGTATATTTAATTTTAATTTATTATTTAACTTGGAGAATTATAAGTTTTCAATCCCACTACAATGTTAAAATACACGAGAAATACAAGTTTATTGCATGTGAAAGGATATACACGCATTAGTATTGTGTGTTGTCATTACATCAATGGTTAATTTGGTCATATAAAAATAATGGCAATACTATTGTTTATCGTAATGATTTGCAGATCCATATATCGTCAAGCAAAATTTGTTATCGGCCCAGGCCTACCGTTCATTTATTTTTACCGTTGAATAATCCCGCTGGGGTGCAGAAGGCGATGTGTGAACAAGAGTGAACCCTCTAGTACGGCCATAGCAATTTATCAATGATGGCGAAGTTATTGAGGTCATTTTCATTCTATTAATTGATTTATTGACTATCAGCTTATGCCATTTGGAAGGGATGATATGGTCCAGTATTGGGGTTGAAGAGGTGTCGCAGCTGTCAACAAGATTAAATAAATAATTCAGCTCCTTCCAGGGGGAAATCTCCCTTTCCTGTATTATCTCGTACAGGCTATTAAATAATGCAGCTACCAATCCATAAAGTGTTTGTTTAATCGGCGACCTTTTCATAAGAAAAAGGAGGCACAATAATAAATTTGCCAGAGACGAGCGGCGCCGTGGAAGGATCGCATCGGCTGTCGCAGCCCGATGCTAGTTGCTAAGTGACAGCAGGAACTTTCCGCCCACAGCGTTTGCTGTTAAAAGTGTCAGTGATGGCGAAAAAAAAACAATCACATAATAGCAGTCTAGGCTTTAGGCCGCAGATCTTGGCGACATTGCGATGAAAGCGCTTTGTGTGTATGTTCGTGCCCTCTCACCTCCACGTCCCATCATCTTGCGTGTACAAAAGAGGTGCGATATTGGGTATTTTAATGACATTTTTAACACTGGTTAATTGTTTCCAGCAGATCCATTTCTAGTTTGCCTCAAGTGGATTGCTGTCTTGAACAAGGTGTCCTTTCAGTGTGTTCAGGTTGCGAGTCAAGTAGGATTAGCCGTAGCCTCGTCGACTTGTGCGAGACGCAGGGTGCCAGCTTTATTGGGACGCCAGCCCAGTGAACAGCTCGGCCTCTCCGCAGCCAGCGCCTCCCCATCGACTCTCCACCTGGTGTTTGAGCACCTAGTACGCGGCGGCCCGCGCCGCCGATGTCCGCCGTCCTCCCTTTTCCATGGTCCTCCGCTCCCTTTCAACGCAGGTTGGCCTCCCCTCGCTCTCTCTACCGCCTCCTCATCATCTCAGTCTCAATCTATCCCTCCCATGTCCCCGCATGCCCTTTCCTCCTCCTCCCCGCCGCTCCCGCCTCCGTCCTAAAGCAGAGTAACTAATGAAGAGACCCATTTAGACTCAGACTTTGGTTCATACAGCCCTCCGTAGCGCCGGTCGGGCGGCCTGACTGGCTGCTCGGGCTCTGACATCACACAGTGGCCAGCTGTTGATTTGGCGCTGTCTCCAAGGCTGGCCGGCTTGATGGGTTGTGGCAGGTAGACTTGTGCTTGCGCAGCGTCGTCCCCTCCCTCTTTGCGAGAACCGTCACCCCCTCCCCTCTCCTCGTGCTCTCCTTTTTAGACCCCCCTCTTCCCACCTCGCACTCTCACTCTTCCGAGCGCGTGTGCAGGAGGCAGCAGCCAGAGGAGCGAGCTGGGAGGCGACTCCAGCCTCCTCTTCAGCAAATAGTGCCTCCTGTCCACCATGGAAACTAAAGAGCCGAGTAGCAGAAGGGATGGAGGGTAGAGCTGCCGGGCAGGTAGGTCCTGCAGCTTCCTGTCTCTTCATATTGTCCTGTGTGTGTTTTTAATGTCTCGCCTATTTTCTCTCTTTCGCTTTTAAAATCAACATCTTTCTTTTGTGCGCTACTTTTGTTGAAGTCAGCGCGATGTTTCTCTTCCCTGTGCCTCGCTTGTCATTAAAGGATAATTAAGGGAGATGACGGCGAGTAAGAGGCTTGGCCGAGCCTCGTTTTTTTCCAGCCGAGCGCAGGTGCAAATTGACTTTAATAACCGTGGCAGACTTTTTTTTTAGTTGCTCAGCCCTCTTGCATGTGACTTTTCCGGGGGGTTTTATTGTCTATCGTCCTAATTGCCCAGATTGATATTCCCCAAGAAGCTCCCCTCTGGGACGGGTAATGGATTACCTACACGCGCTGTTGCAAATTTAATTTATTAATGCCGGCTGCATGCGCTCGGTATCGCCATATGCGACCCGGAGGCAGAGCACGCCGCACAATTAGTGGCTCGTTTATGCTTCTCCACTTAATCTAATCGTCCGTTTGCTGGCGGTTCCTTTTATAGGCCATGTTGCCCTAAAATTAAGGGTAGCAGCGGATGAAAGTGCGATCATTTCATTGGCGTTTTGCACTAATGGCTTCCCGGCTCCCCTGTCAATGCTTCCTGGCTTTGCAATTAGAAGAAACAGCGAGAAAATGCTAGATTAGTTACTCGGCCGAGCGAAACGCAGGAATCAATTTTCCCAGTGCAAACCTGCATCAGCCCCCTAATTAGCCGTTCATGGGGTGTTTTATTTTATTAGCCAGCGTGCATGTCTCGTACCAAACGCAGACCCATGCTCGGCATGTCACGACGTGCGCATTGTTTTCTTTCCCGTCGTCAAAATGTCTCATTTTAGGGACTTGGTGTAGTTGTTACTCCAAATTGAAGAGCGATAGGTCGTCGCCCACATATCTTTGTTGTGTCAGTGCTTTTGTTCCACGCCGCCTGGTTGCTTGTTGAAACACAAGCTGTCTTCATAGCTGACATTTATCGTCGGTGATAAATGCGTTTTTTTTGGTTTTGTTTGTATTTTCACCCTCTCTCAACTCCTCGCCGTATCTCTCCACTTGAACCGCAGATAGTTGAACTTGGAGGGGTGGCACTGAGGGTCCTTCACCTCCCACTTGAGGTGGTTTTAGCCCAGGCAAGAGCCCCCGACCCACGCAGAACATAGCCGAGTTGTGGGAGGGAAAGGTGGGAAATTTGCGTGTGAAGAGGACAGAAAATAACTCGCGTGTGCCGGAATGCGCCGGCATCAAGCACGGGGACCCCTCACCTCGCCCGGCAAATTTCTCCACCCGCGCATGTCATCACTTGCAGCCTCTTATGTGGCTCACAGTGATGGGGATTTTTTTCATTAGCCTGCCATCCAACAAAATTGTCCGTAAGAGTCGTCCGCTAAGAGCCTGGAGTATTATTAACTCTGCTCAATAGACGACCATCCGCCTAACCTTGTACTTTCTTTTTTTTTTCTCTCTCTCTTCCCCAATAAAGCAGGAAATGAGGTCAGCCAAAAAAGATCATTGCTTGTTTAAATTAGATTGTATTCTGATGACAAAATGACCTATTCCCATGTTTACCGGATTCTAATTACTCTCTTATTGAAACACCTTCCATTTTGGCTCCGATGCGCTGTGTTGGAGTCTGCTCGTATGGCAGTTTTATGTGTCGGGATGAGGTGAGGTGACACAGAACGATGCCAGAGGGAGCCTCTTTAGGGTCGTTGCGGCGAGCCACTCCCAGTCATTGACGGCACGGCGCCCGAGGATGCACAAATGGTGCGTGCTGCAATTTCAACGGCGAGGAGCCAACGGGCTAATTCGTAGAGCACGCGCGCACAGGCTCGATGTGTGGTCGCGCCGAGACCGTCCGTGCACCGATGCTTTTGTGTGGTGACAGGTATCACGCGCCGATAAAGGCTGCAGCTTCATGCGTAGGAAGGTTGTAGATTTAGCAAGGATTCCACTTGACCCTTTTTCGGCTCGAAACAAAAGAGCGTGTAACGAGCAGCACAGCCAGGCCTGCTTGGCAAATTGGCACCGCTGGGTGCCAGCCTTGGCCCTGCGCCACCGATTTGAGATTAGCGAAAGCAGGAGGAGTAGGGGATACGATGAGAAATGGGTAAGCATGGAGTAATCTGGTGTTTATCAGAAACTATGAGCCGCCGCAGCAAGCTAACAAAAGCACTAATGTCCCATTTTGAAAGATATAGGATGATTGTATTTAAAGGTGCTGCACCTTTAAATACCTTTTTAAATAAAAACATTTTAAGAACACCAACAGTTGCTAAAATTATGTTACCAGTAGTGGTTTAAGACCTATGTGTCAAAGTTAAAGCCCGCGGGCCAGATATGAATTATCTATGGCCCCCGGGATGATATTTGATTAGTATTAGAGCCGGCCCGCAGGCCACAGCCGCCTGCTGCCGTTTTGCACGCACCAATACTCCATCAGTGTTGGCGCTAGGAATTTTCAAAATGGGGACCCCATTAAGTCATAAAAATGGGGTCCCACAGTAAATTTTTGGGGTCCCACTTTTTTGTAACCGTTTTAAAAACAAATGATAAAAGTATGCATTATCCTGTTATATCTCACATTCTATATTGTTTTGGAAAAAGGTTGTCATAAACGTTACTTAATTCTTTTTATTTTTTTTAAATACAAAAGAAAACGTTTTTATGCATATGTAAATTTATTCAGTTATAAACATTTATTCACTTTCTTCTTTACTTCATGGATCTAAACTTTACCGCTGCCAGTATTTTTTTCTATATTTTTATTGTAATATTTTTAGAATGTGTTTGTTCTATTTTTGGCCAAAGTAAGACAAAAAAAACAATCTGAAGTTGTCTTTATTTTTTAGTTTTAATGCCATGATTTTGATAGTCCGGCCCGCGTGTGCACATATTTTCCTGCTTGCGGCCCCTGAGCTAAAATGAGTTTGACACATTTTTCACAGTTAGAAGTATAAAAAGATGTGCCGCATGTGAAAAAATAAGATCTTCAAGAACAAAAGGAATCAAGTAGCAAATGTTAGGGTTGCTAATACATTCCTGTTTAACCAGTAAGTACATTTTAACAAGCTTTTCCAAACGCTGCATTCGTAGCATGACATTATCCTATTTGCTGTGGGGGCGTAGCTTACACGGTCAGACCAGGAAGAGGGCAAGAGAACGCCATCGCCCTCTAGGCAGCCACGGAAAACGGCACCTTTCATTAAAGGGAGTCGGGACCCTTCAACAGAATTACCCTATGCAAGATGGTGTTGTACAGTAACAATACCACATTTTACTGTACCTAAGTCACTTTCTTTTTTCTTGGAAACCCCAACTCGGGTCACCTTGTCGCTCAAAAAAGACTCCTCTAAAATCTAGCCAGGTGATTTGATATGCGTGTGCCACCAAACGAGGGTTCTGAGTGAAGAAATGCTCTCTTTCCCCGCTTCCCTCTGAATACCTAATGTTCCCGTTGCCTCCGCCGCATTCCTCTCTGCGCTCATCCATTATTTATGGCACACCGGCACGCATAGGCCCAAAAATACACGTCGTTGGCCACAAATATTTAAAATCTGCTGACTCTCTGAAGGTGCTGCCGCTCCCAACCCCTGACCTCTCCCAGCCCTAAAAAAAAACAAAAAAAACGCTGTAGCACTAACCTCTGTGCTTCCTTCCACGGCAGGTCAGCGAGGGTCATGTGGGTGTCGGAGGCCCCGGTTGCCGTGCAGAGCAGCTGAAGCAGACATGGAAAATAAGTGTCTGGCGGAATCGGTAGGCTTGGCCCTGTCAACTTCACCAGCCACCTCCTCCTTTGCCACTACCTTCTCAACTGGCTACGCACCAAGTATGTCTTCCCTTTCCAAGTTAGGGAACTGCTATGATTTTTTGAGAGAAAAAAATGTGTCTGAGGGGCCAATGTGTATGTGTGGATAAATTATATGTACACATTTAGCTGTAAAAATCTGCTGTACAGTATGTGTGTTTGGGTCCCTTTTTTTCAGGAACACTAATACCAAAAGTCACAATGTCCAATAGAGTTCTAAAAACTTTATGACGGACCACCCCAAAAAAACGGAATGGAATTTTACAGTTTTTTTTACTAAATGGGACACCCAAAATGTGCATTAAAATAAAGAAAGTGGGATTTACAATATTAACTATGAACAATAAAACAGTGAATATTAACAACATATGAACGCCGATCCTCTTCTACTTCTCAGACCAAGCAAAACACAACAAAAATGTAAAAAACAGCAAAATAACAATGCAAAGTGTAATAAACACCTACAATATGATATATTATCTTGTAAAAATGTGCTTCCACATCTGTTCCTGACACATGCGTTTTGTGCTGGCTGCTCTGAAAACAAACCCCGCCCACTCTGGTTTGTTTCTAGTCTGAGCTGCTGTGACGTAGATTACCGTAATAACTCGTATAACACCATTGAAACACTTTCTATAGTTCAAGACTTACGGTAATTTAAAAACAGCACTGCACATCATAATGGCGACAACAGTTTTGATGTTAAAGGTCTAGAAAAATTATGTAGAACGTCTTGCGGGCTGGATTGAAAATCTTAACGGGCCGCATGTGGTCCGGGGGCCGTATTTTGCCCAGGTCTGCCACACAGTATGACTGGGCGATATGGCTGAAAACTGTATCACAATATGTATTTTTATCAGTTGATATCGATAATTTTTGATATTTTTAATGACCCATCAAAAATAAGGACAAGTAGAGAAATAAATTAAATGTGAACATTTTTATTTAAAATGTAACCTTCCTCTGATTATAATCCCCTCAGCTATGAAGCCAGAAAGGAAATTAAATGTGAACACAAACATGGAAAACACTCAACGTAAACAAAATAGTAAAATCACATTGAACATTTAACAATAAGCTCTTAAAATGAAGGTGCAAAAATAAGGAATATGTAAGAAATGCTTAAAGTGTAACAAAGTAGCGCAAAGTGTGAAAATGTAAACAGAAACATGACAACTATTTTCTGCAGCCTTAGCGGCTAAGGTGGTATGGCATTACTGGTCATTTACAGACCATATTGGTCTGACTCCTGTCCCTTTTTAAAAAAATAAATAAAATAAAAACTTTTTTTTTTTTTTTAAGTGCCATACTGTCCAGGTGACTCATTTCTCCACAATTTCTTAATTTTTTACCTTCTCTCCTCACTCCATTCAAAGAACAAGATGTTGCAACCAAACGTAATAGTTGATACTGCTACCTGATTGGCTGTTAGCGTCACTCCCACTGATCAGTGATCACTTCCTGCGTTGCTCGGTTACCAGAGAGCGAGTGCCTTTGTTCATGCAACCAACCTTGCTCCGCAACTTCTGATTTCTTTCGACAAAGAAGAAAAAATATTTTCTGACATTTTATCGAATTAAATTTTTAAATATTGATTACATGTCTATTGCAATGTACTGTATATTGATATTGTTTAATCGCCCAGCCCTACCTCACAATGTAAACATGGCTTTTGGTCATGCGAGACTTCATTACTACCAAATGCCCTGCAAACACTCCGCTAGGGGAAAAAAACATTGATCTTGACACTGCAAACCTAAGTATTCACAAAAACAACACACCACTTCCTCATGACGGTTCCAGCATTCAAGTTCACCCAGAATTTTGAGCATCAAACATTGCAACTCAAGTAAGTCTTTATCATTTAATTTAATTTGTCACAGAAGTATTTAAATTACTAGTCTGTTCAACTTCAATGTCACAAAATGCCATTAAAATGAAAAATGTGTTTTTGTTTGACAAAAATGTGCACTTTTGAAATTTTTTAAGTCCCGATTTGGACACCTGTTAAGCACTGGCACCGCCTTTAAAGTACCAATTTGGTTTTAGTATCGGTTAAAATGTAAACACTACCCATCCCTAATCAGGATATAAGCTTCAGAGATTCATGGATGTGATGTCATATTTGGTACAGTTCGTCATATCCACCTTTGTTTGACACTTTCCTACTTCCATCTGTGCACAAACTATCGTCAAATCCCTATTTAAAAATTATAAATATGAATAAGTTTGATATTGAAGCAGGAAGTTATAGGTATTTGCTTGAGAAAAAAAAAATACAGTGCATCCCTACGTATTGCATATAAAACACATTTCGGTAACACTTTAGTATGGGGAACATATTCACCATTAATTAGTTGCTTATTAACATGCAAATTAGTAACATATTGGCTCTTAATTAGTCATTATTAAGTGCTTATTAATGCCTTATTCTGCATGGCCTTATTATACAACCACTAAGCCATTAACTAAGAGTCTTCCCTCAATAACCTCAGAATTATTGCTTATTAGTAACGCTAACCCTTATATGTTCCCCTAGTGTCCAAATAACTCTAAATTAAGTCTTTGTTACTTAGAATATGTTCCCCATACTAAAGTGTTGTCTACATTTTTATAGCAGCTGACTTGTATGATGAGACAGCATAGTTCATTGAAGTTTAGCTTAAAATGTTAGTAGGTGTGTAAAGAAAAGAAAAAAAAGATTTTCAGATTATTAGTGATTCCTATTTGTAACTATTCTCAATAGATTTAAAAAAAAAAAACAACAATTAATTGATTTTTGATTTTTTTTTTTTTTGTCTGTGCTGTCCAGCCACTCAAGTAAATCATCAGGTACATCATATTGTTGATTAAAGTGCCCATATTTGCTGTACAGATTTTACTTTATTATGTTTGGGAAACATTTTATAAAATAAAACCAGTTTCCTTTCAAGGCATATAGAAATGGATCAGAGCTGTTTATTTTATGGGGGAATGTATTTAATCATAGAACTGGCACCGAATGTTAATAAAGTGTAGATTTGGAATAAAGAATCGATTCTGAATTTAATCTTGTGGTGCCCAAAGATTCACAGTCCTACTCGTTACTCACATGTCTGACTGTGTCCCTTAATAAAGCACTAAGGATGAAGTGATGCTCAATAAAACAAAGCTAATCGATCTCTGAAACTTTTTAGAAAAGAAAGTCTGTCCCGGTGCAAAATTGTGTTTGGTGGAATGAAGGATGCAGTAAAGGACAGAATGCTGATCCACTGGCTCGTGGCAATATCTGTCCAGTAATGCAAATATTTCAACAACTCCGGAGATTTCACCCATCAAAATGTCAGTAAGAGACACTAAATATTCAAAGGAATGTGCAGCACTCTGGAGAATTAAGCTGTTTTCTCTCAGAATGTAAAAATAATGTAAAGCAGCAGCAGCAAGCCTTGCTTTTGTCAAACATCTGACAGGTCATTGAAATTCAGCATCGGACGCTGCACTTGCCAGCTGTGTTTTAGCAAGCCTCTCGGCCCGGCACAACATTTGCTCGACAGAAGAACACAGGGGGAGCAGGGGGCTGCGCCAGAAGTCAATTACTTTGACATGGAGGAATTGTCTGCCACTCGATGCTAAGCACCACCATTAGGTCGGAAACTGTAGAGGAATAGGGACGTTGCGATTGAGGTTTTATACTGCCAATACCGATCATCCATGAGTGAGATCGACCGATACGATCACATGTTAAATTTTATTTAGTTATAGTAAGCAAACACAGAATGGCAGTGTTCCAATATCAACACTGTTTAAACTATTTCCTTATTATTTTATATACAAAAATACACACACAAAAATAGATACCTTTTTTACAAGAATAATTTTTAAACCAGAATGAGCTTTTCTAACCTGTAACCTGTTTTGAAAAGAAATCGTTATTTTTTTTATCGAGTAATACATTATGATAATTGGGTTGAATCGATTCTGAATAGAGTTGTCAACCCAGAAATCCAAATCGGATGGAATTCTTAGGTGCCCAAAGATTTATAAAAAACTGCCGTACTGTTGAGGTTATTTCCTGTATCATCCACAACTTCTTTGCTCTCTGCAGCACTCTTTTGCTTTCTCTTCTCACTCCATACAAAGAATCAACAAGATGGCACAACCAAACTTGATAGTTGATACTGTTACCTGATTGTCTGCTATGGTGTCACTCCCAGGGTGATCATTTCCCGTGTTGCTAGGTTACCAGAGAGCGAATGCCTTTGTCTATGCAACCAACTTTGCTTCAAAACTTCCGGTTTCTTACAACAAAGAAATAAATTTATACACCAACGCATATACGATTTTCTATCGCGGTATATAGTGATATTATTTTATCTCCCAGCCCTACTACACAATAACTAATCTAAATGCAAAAACTACCATTCACTACTCATTTAAAGTCGTTTGGCTTTTGCCCTGAAAGTCGTCCTGTATCCAAGGACAATGAAGCAGTTTTTTCTATGGGAATTGTGGGCGACCGCCCAGGGCGCAATTTATGTGAGAGCCCTTGCCACTTCTTCTCGACTACAGTTAGTGGAGTGGGCGTCAACTTGCTGCTGAGAAGTTGTGTCAAGAGGTTGTACGTGTCACTCACTGTCCGAAGAAAAGGCAAGGGGCAGGGGACGTGCCGGCGGGAGATCGATTTGCGACTGCAGAGGTTGTGTGTGACTGAGTGAAAAACACAAAGGCGAGGGATAGACAAGCAAACAAACTGCTTCCAATAAATTGTATTTCCCTCATACATGTGATTTATTGGGTTATGTGAAATGGTGGTTTAAAAATTAGTATTAAAAAACACAAATCTGTGCGGACTGTTGGGCTAATGCATCATGTAAATGCAGGCACAGTTTTCTTTTTTTTTTCTCTGCCTGACTATGAACTCTAAGTTCATGAAGGACAAAAGTTTTTCCAAGCTGAATCTTATTAAAACTTACTTGAGTTCCACTATGTCACAGAAACCTCTCTCTGGACCTGCCATCATCATCATCAATCATATGCCGTATGATTGATGATCCCTCTGCCCCTAAAAGGATGAGCCTTCACAAAGCCGCACCTCAAAACTAGCCTACACCCGCCCCAGCAACCGTTACATTGTCTTGTTTTTCGTTATCAATAATTCTGGAATTAAAAGTTTAGCACAGTTTTGGTTTTTTCTTATGCTGATTGGAACAGGATGTGTTATGTGCGACCATGTTTGTTGAATTTTTGTGCTGGTTGATTTCTTTTTTTCTACATCATGACTAGGGAAGTTTGTTTGGATTGGGTCATATAAGTAATTGCTGTGCACACATTTACATTGATGTACAATTAATGGCCACTGACTTGAGTTGCCACCAGATGGTGGCAAAAATGTCACCTATAAGTCCACTGACTATTTGTGTAATATATGAAAACACCACGCCTGGCCAAATTGCTTATTGGACTAGTGCCGGCGGGCTGTAGTTTGGACACCCCTGGTTTAGCACCTTGTTTTTTTATATGTAAAATATATATAAACTGTTAAGATATTATTTGTATCTCTTTCAGGTGCTCTGTCTTCGCCAACATCTTCCTCAAAAATTTGCAATGAGAATGTCTGATAAAGCTGACACTGAAACAATGAAGGTTTCCGAGGCTGACGACACCGCGTCAAATCGAAAGGACAACGCCATTCAGTCCGAGGTGTCTGAGAAGGGCGACAAAGACGATCCTGGCAGCATCAATACAAAGGAACCCAAGGTAAATGTTTTTGTCTTCAATTGTATTTGAAAATCTATCAACCTTTTAAACACAAATACACACCCATGATATGTGCGCATTCTTAAGAATATCTTCATGGCTATACAAAATTAAAGGCCACAAAATCATGCATTTGACAGATTTCTCTGCATTGAGCACAAACTAAGGATGACATTCTAACCTGGCATCGTTTTTCTTATAAAAGTCTTTAAAATATCTCGAACTGTAAAAAACAAGACCCACACTTGATAATGTATTTCAGTTGCTGACTTGGCAATTAATTGTTTGTAGCAGACTTCCTCTGGGTCATTTGTCAATTTTCTATGTTGATAAAGCAAGTATGCCTAAAATAAAGCATTCAAAAAATAATGCTCAAAATGCAGTAGTATGCTACTGGATAGCATTAGCGACTTAACATGGCGATTTCAACACCTCTAAATTTGGTAATGAAAACTACACCCAAGATGTACGTTACCGTCAAACCGCTGGTGTGTAATAAGTACAGTACTTGCAGTATAAATACTTTGTAGGACTCAACAAAAGACAATATTGGCACAGTCAACCCAATGGCAAAGCCTACTTCCTAACTACGAAAACACACCTCGGACAAACTGAAATGAATGCATACTTGCAAATGAGACTTAGAAGTGTAAGAAAACTAAACATAATAACAACAAGACAACAAGATAGCACAGATACTAGTATCCGCTCACTGTTAAATGTTGAATGAAAAATATATATATTGAATTTTTGAACACATTAACATAAAAGAACCGAAAATCCAGATACTGGGAATCAGTACCATATCGGTCCAAATGTGAAAGGTTGTATGTTTCCGGGACTTGCCTTTCACAATAAAAGCCCCATATTGGATGGAGTTAATGTATGTTCTTATATTAAAATTGCCGTCCGTATCCCGCACAGGTCATAACCCAGCAGTTGTGAATCACTCACTTTATGCTAAGTAGCGAAAGCTGTGACCGCCCGAGTTGCTCCGCATAGTCCGAACAATAGAGACAAATATGATCGGAGCGTCTTGTTTTCCTCAAGCCAGCTCAAAAGTCTGGGAATATGGGAGGGGTCAGCAGCCTAATGAACTCTGAGTGGGCTGAGTGCACTTGATAGCTCGCCTACTTTTCTCCACACTTTACTCCATGAAAATTCAGTAGCAGTCAGTGTCAAATGCAAACTGCCTGGGGGATATGCTGTCACCTGCGGCATTCCAGATGATTCACCCCCTTGCTGCTTCAGCACCGAAAATATATCCTGAAAAATATAATTAGCGCCAACTGGAATAATAACACAAGGCTTGGCTCCCCCTTAGTGCTGACCACAGTGAATATCTAACTAAGAACTAGATTGTGAATTTCTACATTTCATGGTCTACACTTAAGATATAGCAGCTAATGGCCAAACAAAGACCTAAATAAACAAATCTAAGTCCTATACCGGTGTAAGAGTCTCGCGAGGGCCATTGCAAGGCCACTTTGAGACAGCTGGACAATGAAAGAATGAGAGTTAAATGTTTGTCATACTAATGAAGTGTTTACATTTTTCTATAATATATTTGCTGTAATTAGTTTACATAGATTCATTTTAGCCTGACACATCAAATCTGAGTAAATACAAGTAACTGTTAAGGGTGCAAAATATATATATATATTTTTTAAGCCAATAACGACACCGATAACTTCCTGCTTCTCAAGACCAATAGGAAGGTTGCATTTGACGTCTCATCTGTTTTTCTTCTACGCGACTTAATTTTCACGATGGTCAAGCAGCTAGAGCGTAGTATTAAAACAAGTGATTGGGTGTAGAGTTTGAGCAGAAAATGCCATATTGCTGTTCTTTTCTTGGGTGTTCCAGTCGTACAAATGGAGATATAGGAAAGAGCTTTCATAGAGTCCCGAAAGAAGTGGTTCATAAAGGTAATAAAGTCGAGGGGAAAAACGAAAGTGTGTCGAAGGAAATGGCTCTTAAAAATATCACTTTCATCATCTGGTGGAATACAATCGGACCATGCTCGTGTCTGCAGAGATCACTTTGTAAAATGTTTGAACATTTGATTTGTTTGAGAAACTGTCTGTGATGCAATCGAGTTTTATTAGTGTTGTTTGATAGCAGAACTAAACATAAAGAAATGAATAAATGAAATAAATCGCATTATTCTTTTTGTTCTTTTTTTTGTTGTTGCTATGCCTAAATATAACAAAGAAGACCTGGTTGTGCAAATCACGAACGTCATGTTAAGTCTGCATAATAAATATTGTGATTGTTGGTCCAATCCACCGTATGTTTGTTGTCGATGTTTATAACAAAAACTTATAGCCGAGTTGTTGTTGTTGTGCAGGAAAGCCAAGTGCTTTATTCGACGCGGATGACCACATTCTTTGGTGATATTTGTTAGCATCAAGAAAATATCCTTAATAGTGTTAATAAACTACATTAATACATCTCTAGTAGGCTCAACAGCATATACTCAATCTTGGTATTGCTAGCAAACATTGCTGAACAACAGGGACATTTATTCCTAAACAATGACACAAAATATGAACAACTGCAGACATGAATTGTAGACGAGCAGGAAATCAACTTCAAACAAACTAATCCTTTTTCTCATTAGCGTCACCATCATAGCAGCACGGCACTCGTTATGTCAATCAAATACTTTACTTACCGGGGTACGAATTAATCCAACTTTGTCTTTCACCGATTAATGCTTAATTTGTGTACGCCTCAGATGTCAAGACATGATGTGCCTCCCATATTTTCTTCTATAAATACCGTAATTGTCAAGTGAAGTGAGGTAGCACTAACCTCTTGTTGATGATAAATGGTTTAAACCTTTAAAAAAATATTATTTTAAGAGTTTAAAAATCCATTCCATCCCATTTTAAATATTTTTTTATGATTGCTTTTATATTTGCCTCTAAACCTTACAGAATAAGCCTAAATCTGCATGGATTCAGGTAAATTACCAGTAGCCTAATGGGGCTACTGTCCGAATTGCGATGCATCTAAAAATCTATTATTTTCCCCACCTCTAGTTTACACTCAGGAAGTTTATGACTGCCTACGAGCTAGGCCAAGAGAAGCGCTTGATTTACTTACCAGAACCTACATACAGCACCGTGTGGTTATTATTGCCTCATTGGAGTGTTGTTTTATTAATGGCTTATCATTTGAGGCGCACAAAAAAAAATATTATTCACCCCGATTCTAAATCAATTCATTGTGAGAATGTGTTTAAATCGAAAATTGTGTTGACTTGATAATCGATTCTGAATCGACTCGAATTGGAATCGAATCGTTAGGTGCCCAAAAATTCATACCCCCAGTTATCAGAATTGTATTTAAAATCGGATTTGCCGGTACAACATTATACAGTAATTCTTCACATAGGCCCAATAATTATCCATCAGATATTTATCAAGTACCCCTAACTGTATCAATTAGGGCTGGGCGGTATATTGGTTGTCATACAATGGAATAAACAACACACTACGCTACGACTAACAACAAAAATAATCGGAGTACTCTCAACTCTGGTTATCTAGCCATTTAACACTTAAGCAACCTGAAACACTTAACACGTTTTTTAAAGACACCGGTAAATACCGTATGCCGCCATTAGGCCTAAAAAATACCAAGATATCAGTTTTGGTGCATATTGCCCAGCCTTAGTATCAATCAAGCGTATTTGAAGTACGGATGTTCCCTAAACCCCAACATTCCAAATTTAGATAAGTTGTAAACCCTGGGGAAACATTGGCTTCATCCTTAGCCCATGCAACACCTCCAAGTATTGTAAGAATCAGCTAAAAAGTTGTGCTTAATCGTTCTGATATAAACCCGCCAAGAAAATAACCTCATAAATATTCCTTATCCGAAAATGTGTTGACATTATTCTTCTGTGGTCACAGGAAATACGCCCGGTAAGCCACTGCCCTTTCTCTGCAAGGGAAGGTGAAATGCTAGAAATGTTTTTTGTGGCAGCGATGCAGGCGGAATAAGATAGGGACAGAAACAGGCTAGTGGGTGATTGTATGAGTTTTGGGTGTGTACGTGGGACTGAAAAGCTCTTAGATAGAGGAGGGGGTGAACCGAGTGACTTTGCCACCATCTGTCTCCAGCTCTGTCTCCCCATACTCTGCTGGTGGCCGTCCTACTTTTGCTGACTTCAGCCCTTTCCCCTCTCTCCCCCACCGTTCCCATTCCTTTCCCCGCTGCTGGCATTGTTCATTCCCCAACGGCCCCACACCACTCAATTAGCTGGTGTTGAGGCGCGCTCACGGTCCCAAACCTATTACACCTTCCCCACCGCCTCCATGTTACCTCGTATTTAAAAGGGTGCGTAGGTCACAAGCGCGAGAGACGGGCGAACTGCGGCATGTTTCAATTTTTTCCTGTGCAATTTCTGGCCCTTGAGCTCAATGGGATAGAGGGGGGTTGTCCTCTTCCTTTTTAGAGGACAGGCAGGAAGGACAGAGCTTCATGTTGGGATTAGCAAGCACAGGACAGAGCTTTGGTGCAATTTATACTGGAACAGCTCCTGCTAGGTCACCTACATTACCCACCTTGAATCCTCTACGCTACGATGAGGCTCTGTTAATGCGTTGTCATGCGCAGGCACAGGCACTAGTAGAGCGTGAAACACCGAAGCACTGAGCTTTTGCACCCGCTGTTGGGTGGCTGGCCTTTCACTGCCCCGTGTACCCACCTCCCTCTCGTAAATGTGTCGCATGATAGCAAAAGGAATCTCAGAGCAAGTCTAGCATTGATCCAAGTTGTCACTGACAAATGCCTGGCCTTTGTTTCCTGTATTGATTGTGTCTGCTTGAGGCAACGGCCATTCAATGCAACTGCTTTTGCGCATGTGACAACTGTTTTTTTTTTTTATTGAACAATAAACAAGTTAAGCATTTAAAAAATATATATATATTGCCATACAAGTTTTTCATATTGGTCGGTGTCTATAAGTATTGATATTTCTTATGACCTATTGAAATATGTACCAGGAGAAAAATATTGTATTTTTTCCGGACTATAAGGCGCACTTAAAATCCTTCTTTCCCCTCAAAACTCAACAGTGCGCCTTTATAACCCGGTGCGCCTAATGTAAGAAATAATTCTGGTTTGGCTTACTGACCTCGAAGCTATTTTATTTGGTACATGGTGTAATGATAAGTGTGACCAGTAGATGGCAGTCAAACATAAGAGATATGTGTAGACTGCAATATGACTCAAGTAAACACCAACATTTTATATATTCTATTGAAAATAGAGAACATTACACAGGGCGCTCAAAAATCTATCAAAATGTTTTAGTACGACTTTGGTAAGCTATGAAGCCGCACCGCTTGATGGATTGTACTGTATTTCAACATACGAGTATTATTATGGTGTGTGTATAAGGTAAGACATATTATCTGGCGTTTTGTTTCGCAATATTATGCAAAAGCAACTTTTCTTACCTCCTGGTACCTGTTGATCTGTATTTGGGATCTGCACGAATCCTGAAAATTTGCGCGCGTCCGCCTTTGTAGTCCGTGACGACACCGTAGTTGATAAGCTTCTTTTTTGTCTATATCTTGTTGTTATGGGACATTCATCCTCTGCTGTTGCCATTTATAATATAAAGTAGTGTAAAGTTCTTACTTATATCTGCCATGAAAGCGCTAAAACAATACCGGTGTAGTGAGTTTACATTATTCACCCACAGAAATTTAGTTAATGGAGAGTTCCGGTCGGACGGTTTTTCACGGGACGCATTTTCGGCGGATGAGGAAATGCTGCTCTGTAATTGATTTAAGTAAAGTCTAAATGTCATTAAAACAGTTAGCTCCATCTTTTGACACTTCTTCCACTCCCGTCCTTGCACGCTACACCGCTACGACAAAGATGACAAGGAGAAGACGCTGCCGAATGTGAGCCACGTAAATAAGACCGCCCACAAAACGGCGCATCCTGAAGCGACTGTCAGAAAGCGGCTTGAAGATGATCTGTAAAACATCATCTATGCAACATTTTGACCAAAGAACCACCATTACATGTTATGTAGACCACAACGTTTTTTTACATTTAGAAAAAAATAATATGACTCCTTTTAATGCGCCCTATAATCCGGTGCGCCTTATATATGAAAAAAGATCGAAAATAGACCATACATCGGCGGTGCGCCTTATAATCCGGTGCGCCCTATGGTCCGGAAAATACGGTATTATAAATGTTACAATTTTTACTTAAAATGTAACCTTCCTTTGATTATAATGCCCTCAGCTATCAAGGCAGAAAGTCAATGAAATATCAATACAAGCATGGAAAACAATGTGAACAATTACAATAAACACTTAACAATAACCTTATTAAGGTTTAAAAAAAAACATGAATATGTAAGAAATGCCTAAAAGTGCAACAAAATAGTGCAGTGTGAAAATATAAAGTTGGATAAACCTGAGAAGAACAAGTATTTGCAGGTTTAGTGCCACAGAGTAATGTTGTGCAGCAAACATTATTAAATATTATATATTTGTATTATAATATTAATATTTGTATTATATTACAAATATTATTAGACCAAATTATTATTTTAAAAATAGCACAATTGTTATATTTAGTTATTTTTGTTATACAGTCTTACACTTTAGTTCCTACCTGTTTCCGTACATCCAAATAGGGAACGGACGTGTGTTGATAAGAAAAGATGAGGTCCGTTTGTAAAAAAAAAAAAATCAAAAAAACTGCCATACTGTGTAGGTGACTTTTCCTGTTTTATCCACTATTTCTTCACTCTCTGCAGCACTAATTTGTAAATTATTTTGCTTTCTAAAGACAATCGAAAGCAAGATGGTGCAACCAAAAGTGATGGTTGATACTGTTACGCGATTGGCTGTTTAGCGTGTCCCTCCCATTTCACAACCACTCCCTGTTTGGTGAGCTTACCAGACCGCGAGTGCTTTTGATTATGCAACCAACCAAGTTTTATTCTTTCCGTTTTGTCCGACCCAAAACATTTTATCGAACGCATTTTATATTGATAAGATTACATGTCTATCGCGATATATATTGATATCGTTCTATCCACCCAGCCTTACAAGTGATACTGTGTCCCTCGATACCTCGACGTGTATGTCCCTTTAAGAAGAAAAAAACATGTCACCGATACAGCCTTGTCTTTTTACTGTGAAGTGCCAAACTGTGTTTATCAGGAAACATGTCTTTTGGCTCACAAGTGACAGACTTAGACAAACTTTATTGATCCACAAGGGAAATTGCTCGTACTGGAAGAAGTGTGCCGTGTTTAATGGCGGTTCCCTGGGCACCACACCTACTGTTTGTGGGATGGGTTCTCGGGGAGGCTGGGGCCGTACTCTGGCTCCTGCACACACTGGGAGTCAAATGTATTGTACATGCAAATTCACATATACTCACACACATACATACAGACATACATAGGTACCTACGCTCCCACATACATATACAAATAAATACAGTACATATTTACACACTCAAAGTTCGTACATCCACACGCACATTCATTATACAAACATACTGTATACACATACTGTACATATACATTCACTGTAAAAACATACATATACACATACTGTACATATACACTCACTGTACAAACACACACATACATTCACTGTACAAACACACACATACATATACTGTACATATACATTCACTGTACAAACACACATTTACACATACTGTACATATACATTCACTGTTCAAACACACATACTGTATACACATACTGTACATATACATTCGCTGTACACACATATACACATACTGTACATATACATTCACTGTACAAGCACACATACACATACGGTACATATACAAGTACATATGCACACATACACTCATGCACATAATCACGTTTCATCAAACATATATTAACGTTGTTGCCCTAGGGTAAACTGGGTATAACACATGGCACACTGACAAAGCTTAACCTATTGTTACTATAACAATCTACAAGGTTAAGGTTGCTTCTCTTTCTTCCCCTCCATTTTTCTGCATTCTTTCGTATCTCAAGTTATCATTACGTATATGTATTGTTGCATTTGAACAATTGTATTGTTGATAATAAAGGTAAAGTACTGGTATTGTTTATTATCAATAGCACTATTTCTATTGGTAATCATATTGCTCCATTTTTAGTGTAATAATGCTCATTGTCATTTCTGTATTTTTTTTTTTTTTAATTTTCGCTAACTGCTTATTTGCTATTACTTTTACCATCATATTTGTACATGTCGTATTTGCTGATGTTGCTCTGTTGTTGTTGTTGTTGTTGTTGTGTTTGCTGTTGTTGTTTTTGTCTCTCTGTCTAATCCCCCTCTTGTCCCCACAATTCCCCCCTCTGTCTTCCTTTTTCTCTCTTTCTATCCCCTCCTTGGCCCGGCTGCACCAAATGATAATATAAATACATTTAATAAAGTCAAAATACAAGTAAGGCAACAAGAGAAGTATCCTACACTTCTCTTTTGTAAAGTAAATCTGAACAGCCGATATGGGCATCTACATCTACTATATGATTTGCCCGAGAAGCTGGGCAGGACATTATTAAAAAAAAAAGAAAAAAAAATAAATAAAAAAAAATGGCGGTTTTTCGTCGACATCATCGTTCCAAATTAAAGTGAGAAAAAGGAAAAGTTCCGAAGTGTGGGATCATTTTGATCATAAGCTAAATGTTATTTTCTGTTTACTGTTTAGCCCTTTGACAAGTTGCATGTTTCATATTCTTTTCTGCATAGCTATTTGTTTACAAAAAATTATATTTGCTAACTATTTTACACACTCACTGGCTATATTGAGACTTACACATCACTACTGTACAGTACATACAATTATATAACTATTCCACGCTTGAAAAATAATTCAAATAAATACTCAAAACATTTGACATTCATGTCCGTAAAAGTAAACATCTAAACTCAATTGTGTGTATAAATAGCGCAGCATTCGTTATTTTTTAGTTAGTAGTTATACAGTTTTTGCAGTAAATGCAAGAGAACATGCATAATGCAATGTTATTAAGTCATAAAGTGCACTGATGAGATTGTCACCAGAGAGTGAAATAGAATATATATGCTCCGAATGAATGGTGAGTGCTCAACATAAAGCAGGTTGTTGTATTATGTTTGGCAGTTTTGATCAGTGCTCCTATGTTTCGGGTATGCAACGGTATGTTCTTTTTCTGCTGATTTATTTTCGAGACATTTGTTTCAGCAGCACAAGAGCACAAAATGTAGGTCAGTCATGTTTAATTCAAATGTCTCCCTTTTAAAGGTAACAGTTTTCTTTGCTCCAAAAGTTATGTGGTTTCTTAAACGCTTTTACCTTCCTGTGCACTTTCCTTTGCATACCTTCCCCCAACCAAACACCTCCTATGTGCAGCCAGTGAAGACATGTAACGTATGGACCCCCTCATTCGCATGTTTTGAACGGTATTAGGGGTGACCCGATTCGGTGTTGATATCGAATATCTGTTCGATATCAGCAAAAAATAACCATGGGGTTGTATCAGTTTGCATCTAAAGTCTTCGGTATAAGTGTTCCGATACAAACAATTAACCAGTTAATATCTAAATGACATCCTATAAGCACACAATGTTGGTTTTTTATTATAGTCAAGTCGTTTACATGAAGTAAATAGGCTAGCTAGCAACTACACAACAGCTAAGCACACGGTAGCACACAAGCTAAACCTCAGTATTGCATCCTCAATTGAACAATAGTGCAGTAAAAAACTGCATGTTTGTCAATATAAACAAGTATCAAATAATTAGTTGCATATTTTTTACACATACAAAGTCTCCAAGGGAGAATGAAGTGTATTCGAAAGTATACAATAACAAACGTGTCCACATCATTCCACTTACTGCGTCTTGAGCTTAATTTACTCGTTACTTACTTACTGAATAATAGCATTATAATTTTTCACGAGTACTTTTTTGTACTTGACAACGCCGTTAGCGAGACATTTGATTTAATGTGGAGCGCTGCTTTTGATCTGGTTATATGTCAACAAGACAGTGTCAGATGCACAGCAAGTTCAATGCAAGAAATATACGTTTACTAATGAAAGCAACAACCAGCACAACTCTAAAATGAACTTGATATCAAACACGAAGCAAACACACATGTAAATACACGCACATACATACGCCGACTACTACTTTGAGAGAATAATGAACAACAAATTAATGACTGATTTGACAAGCTTGCAATCCTACAGTACCTCTTTTGTGGACAAGGGAGACTACAGCCATGGAAGCACATTCAATCTCCTTATTAATTATTATTTACACAATCCAGTAAAAAGATTCAACTGTGAGTTTGAGCTACCAAACACAGCTGAGCTAATACTGCTCTGTCTGGGCGATGTCACATGTCACTTGGCACCGCCTTTTAAAGGTACACGCGCGCACTCTGCTCTCATGAAACGTCTCAACTGCATATGCCAGATATTTGAAGTTTAAAAAAATAAAAATAAAACATTGATTACTTCCCCCAGTATTTCATCACATTTATTACAGAGTAATTAAATTGCTTTTTGGGCAAAGTAACGAGTAACTCTAAGTTTTTTTTAAAAATGTTCCAAATACCGTGTATTGAAAGTGGAAAAGTTGTATCGGGACACCCCTAAAGGAACTCATGTGAATTGTTGGCTTGGATGACATTTGAAGGTGTGTTTACTTTGTCGTCACAGCAGACTATTAAAATGACTTGGGGACGGCGTGGCGAAATTGATAGAGTGGCTGTGCCAGCAATCGGAGTGTTGCTGGTTACTGGGGTTCAATTCCCACCTTCTACCTTCCTAGTCACGTCCGTTGTGTCCTTGGGCAAGACACTTCACCCTTTGCCTCTGATGGCTGCTGGTTAGCGCCTTGCATGGCAGCTCCCGCCATCAGTGTGTGAATGTGTGTATGAATGGGTAAATGTGGAAATACTGTCAAAGCGCTTTGAGTACCTTGAAGGTAGAAAAGCGCTATACAAGTATAACCCATTTATCATTTATTTATCATTTACTTGTTTGCTGTCTGTGGGGAAAAGCTTTAGCATAGATAGTGTGGATGGAGCCTGCCATGTTTTGCTTGCTGAATTGCTGTTATGTTCCTCAGCGGGCATTTTGAGGAAGCATGAGTCTCTGTGAAGATGGCTGTGTTTATTTTCTTTCATTTTTATGGATGAAATTCTCTGGTCAGAGAGCAAAAAGTTCAGTCACTTAATGCATTTTTAAAAGCTCAGTCACTTGGGAGAAGTGTTTTGAATGCATCCTGTTTTTGTGATGGTGTAGCTGGATGCTTTCGATTCATTTGTGAATTTTATATACGTGTGCATATGGTTTCACCTCCTGCACCCTGCTCGACAGTCTAACACCAGGCTAAGGCTTGTTCGCAGCCTGGCAATATGTGAGGAGTCCTTCCCTTGTCCAATTCTTGAGCCGTCAGCCGCACCTCAGGTAAAAACTCCCTGAGCGCACTGTACCCCTCGCCCTTCATCTCAGACATCCCATCCACCAGATGCATGCGCCGCGCCGACATGTGCCTCGCTACTTTCGCGGCCCAAGTCACACATCACGCAGCTGCGCTGGAAGTGCTGAGCGGGGATCAGTTCTTCATTTCAGCTCATTAAAATTGAGATGGAGGACCTCCAGCGCACCATTAGCAGCCTTCTTCTGACAGCTGTGATTGAATACCTGGCCAGCGCAGACCGATGAAAGCGTCATATCATCAAAACACAAATACCAAGCGAGACGGTAATTTGTTAATTCAACTCTTTTGCTGCTTCCATCTTGGCAAAGCCCCCTGCCGTCCCCCACCTTCTGATCAAACTAAACTCCATTAAATGCCACTCTGCACTGCTAATGATGTATTCACACACACGCACACACACAGGTGTGTTCATTCTGTGATTAGGCCAGTCAGCACCATGCCCCATAACCAGAGGGCAATGTTATTCCCGCCGTGCTCTCTCATCGCCCGCACTCCCACGACGTCCTGTATTACTGCCATCAATCATGTCGAGGAAATTGCAATTTCCGCACATCAGCTACCGAGCGCTACGTACTGCCCTAATTGAATACTCCTATTCCCCCCGTTGCCGTTATTGGTGCAGGTAGGGAAAAAATTTGGAATAAAGGACACATTCAGGCCTTAAGATTGCAATCCTGTCGAGACCGGTGTTCCTTTTTCACTGCCACACAATATTCTGAACATGTCAGTGTAATATTGCATGAATGTTACTCAGTCTAATGCAGCAATGCTTCAATGGAGAAACGAAAATGTGCCAGTTCACATGAAACACAACTAGCATGAGCAAAATCAGGAAGAGAACATAGTATGGTTGTACGGTGTACCGGTACTAATATAGTATTGCGGTAGTAATGAATTTAAAAACGGTACTATTCTTTGTTTGAAAAGTACCGGTTCCCAACAGGCATGACGGCGCGTCGTCACGTCGTGACATTGCTGGGTTTACGAGGAAATGAGCATGTTCGGCAGCGCACAATCACGAAGTACTTACAAGCAGACACAGTGTGTAGACAGAAAAGGAAGAATGGACGCATTTTGGCCTAAAAACTGACTATATAGGTAAAATTATAACACTACCGCCCTAAGGAAGAGGTTCTTTAAGACATGACTAGCTAGCTAGTAGCGAACATCCATCCGCAGTCGGCAGTGTTTTAGCTACTTCTAAATCACTAATCCTTGAATAAAGTGAGTTTCTTACAAATATCATCCCTGCTGGACGAGGAATAGCTAAACATGCTTCACTACACACCTTAGGAGGATACAATAGGTCAACGGCGTCACCGCTAACAAAAGAGTGCGCGCGTGAATGTAAACAAACGCCATGGGTGGATCTACACCTGACATCCACTCTAATGATACCAAGTACAATAACTTATCTAGTCAATACTACTATGATTACATCTATATTCTCTATAGTCACAAAATATTTTTTTCCTTTTTTTAAAATTCATATTATGTTTATAAACTCAGGAAATATGTCCCTGGACACATGAGGACTTTGAATATGACCAATGCATGATCCTGTAACTACTTGGTATCGGATCGATACCTAAATTTGTGGTATCATCCAAAATTAATGTAAAGTATCAAATAGAAGAATAATTGATTATTACATTTTAACATAAGTGTAGATAGAAAATGTTGAAATGGAAAATAAGCAGATAATAACAGTAAATGAACAAGTGGAATAATAATCAATTTTTACAGCTTGTCCCTCATAATGTTGACAAAATAATAGAATGAGAAATGACACAATATGTTACTGCATATGTCAACAGACTAATTAGGAGCCTTTGTTTGTTTACTTACTACTAAAAGACAAGTTGTCTAGTATGTTCACTATTTTATTTAAGGACAAAATTGTTCTTTGATTGCAATAAGAAACGTGTTTAATGTACCGTACGATTTTTTGTTAAAATGAAGCTAATAATGCCATTTATTGTGGTCTGCTTTATTTAGAAAAATATCAAAGTATCAAAATACATTTTGGTACCGGTACCAAAATATTGGTATCGGGACAACCCTTGAACATAGTTGTCAAATTGTTTATAGTTGTGAAGACTGAGCTGCCAGTTTTTTACTGCAAAATCAAATAAATAAAAAAAAGATATTTAAATGCATAGGTAATTGTCCAGGGGTTTCAAACTAATTTTTAGCTTTGGGGCCAGATGGGTCAAATCATGGCATAATATCTTAAAAGTACATCTACTACACCTAATTGTTTTGTTTTACGTCGGCCCAAAATAGAGCAGGCACATCCTGAAAATGTACATATCACGAATAATCCTCTTGACAAAACACTTGACGTTAGTTGAAAATTCTGAGGAAAAAATTGTGGCAGTTTCAAAAACACCATTATAAACACAAATTAACTTGGACTTAATCTCGGTGTATTTACAAACCAATTAAACTTTAAGTCACAGCCCATCTCTGATTGAACAAAAAACAAAATAAAGGATAAATAAAAACTCTTCTATCAACTACCTCATTTGTCATTTCCACATATTAGTCCTGTGCTAACTCAACAAACCATACAAACTGATGTAGAAACTATTCAACCTTCTAGGCATCAGTGTATTGATAGAAAAATAAAAGCTGTGCAATGTGTGAACAATTTTTAACTAACCAAAAATAAAAACTTATAAGACTGACAGTATTGCAGTAAATCACACACGGTTCACTTTCTTTAAATTTCCATAGAAGGCAATCATTTCCACAGAACTATATCAATGTACAGTGTCTCATGCTGCATTTTAAGTGGGGTTACCAATTGCTTATTTTACTCCTGCTTGTTTTACGTTGGATCGAGGGGGAGGAGTCGCAGCCCCACTATATCGTGTAACTCTTGCTTAGTATAAAATATTTGCTTGCCTAAAATAATTGCTATTGCGACATCTAAAGGACACACTTAGAATTTTGTTTAATTTAAAAATGCAACCAAATTTTACGACTGGCAAACTCATCTCGCGGGCATGTTTGGCATCCTGATATAGGCAATTATACACGGTTACATTCTGTCATAAATGCGATGTGGCCCTCAGTGAAAATTGGTTGGACGCCCCTGGTTTAGTTGTGTATGTAAATATTGTATATTATGAAAGGGAATAAGTGAATAATTTGAGTATTTAATTGATAATGTTTTTTCTGCTATCCTGTGTTTTTGTCTGAGTTATAATTGTGATAAAAATTGTAAGTATTTCGGTATCAGCGTTGGTGTGACCAATACTGCCATAGTAACTCCTTGGTATTGAATCGATACCCAAATTTGCAGTATTGATCAAAACGAATGTAAACTAGCAAAACACAAGAGGAATAACTTCTTGATACATTTGAACAGAAGTGCAGATACAACCATGTTACAGCAGAGTGTAAGCAGATATTAACAGAAATAGTAGAAATGTGAAATAATACAACCGGGTAGGACACATCGTTACCACATACATTAGCAGCTGAATTAAGGGGCTTTTTGTAACTCGTTTTGAAATGGTCCCATTTATGTACATGCAGGCATGTGATTTTTCCGTCTATTGTCGGAAATCATTATTTTTTATCTCTGTAAAGATAATTAAAAAATATTTTCCGTTTTTCTTCGTTTTTTGCCGACCTACAATGTGTGTTAAAATCTTGATCCGTCTCTTTGCCATACCTGCCAACAACTACGGTTTTCCTGTAATGAGTACGGTTTTTGTTAATCCAGGGGTAAAAACTACGGTTTTCTACTAAAAATTAACTTAAAAATCAAATCAACCTAGCGGAGCAACTCCACGGGCAGGGCACAAAATATACGGGAAACATCAATGATGATTGGTTGGTTTACGTATAAGAACATCCATGACTTGTTGGTTGGCTTACTATGATGAGTCACGATTGGTTAAGATTAGGGCAAAACATTAGGGACAGGCCAATCAGAGGCAAGATAGGGCGGGTCATGGAACCAGGAAGGGAAGTCACAACAGACATCCCAAATGACGAGACAGTCGGAGAAGAGAAGAGGGAATATTCAAGCGGGCGATTTATATATATATATTTTTTTTAAACTAGTGGAAGATGGCAGAGAGATTTTCTTTACATTTTTCTTTTAGCGATGTCGACGACGTCCAGGAAACCCACAATGTGTCTACTTGGCTACATTTAGACAAATGTATGCATTGGATAAAACAATGACCAACACATTCTTTTTAGTTGTTTACCATGTAAGACCAAGTCAAAACTGCTCTCGACATGGAAGACGTGGAATACACATTGAAGAACACACATGTTTGTGGCAGACATGTGATGACTTTTACTACAGTATAGCCTGTTTTAAATGCTACTTTTATTTTCATTGGTGTTTTACAACAAGACAGTAGCTGACATTTTGTTCATTACTTCTACTGTTTATATTTTGACATTGAATAGTTGAATAATTTTGAATCATGAACAACATGACTGCAAGATATCTATTTCATGCTATAAGTTAAGTTAAAGTTCCAATGATTGTCACACATGCTAGGTGTGGTGAAATTTGTCCTCCGCATTTGACCCATCCCCTTATTCACCACCTGGGAGGTGAGGGGCGCAGTGAGCAGCAGCGGTGGCCGCGCCCGGGAATCATTTTGGTGATTTAACCCCCAATTCCAACCCTTGATGCTGAGTTAAGTTAAAGTACCAATGGTTGTCACACACACTAGGTGTGGTGAGATTATCCACTAGGTGTGGTGAGATTATCCTCTGCATTTGACCCATCACCCTCAGCCCCTAGGAGGTGAAGTGATCACCCTCGGGTATCATTTTGGCGATTTAACCCCCAATTCCAGTGCCAAGCAGGGAGGTAATGAGTCCCATTTCTATAGTCTTTGGTATGACTCAGCCAGGGTTTGAACTCACGACCTACCGATCTCAAGGCGGACACTCTAACCACAAGGCCACTGAGCAGGTATAAATCACAAATGGATATACAGATAAAGGAAGTTAGCAAATAGAATAAACATTGTTTGTACTCTTTATGATGTTTGCATTTGGAGCAGTTAGACGGGGAGAGGGAGTCGAAGAGGCAAAAATTGGCTCCCCTTGTCCCCCCACAAGGCTAGACCTGCGGCCGCCAGGCCCCCGGCTTATTTTCAGTCTTTTTCATTAAGTTGAAATCACATGCCTCTATATGCAAATTAATATATTGTGAGGTATAGCGTTATCGCAAGTGACTGCAGTATATACCGTGATATAGATTTGGGGCCATATTGCCCATCCTTCGTATACATAATATACACACGCACAGTATGTACCACTAGGGATGATACTCGAAACCGGTTTTCCCGGTTGTTCGATAAGAAAAGAACCGAGTCCTCGGACTCGAATCCCTTTTTGAGAATTGGTACCCGTTATCGAGACCACTATAGTAAAGAAAAGGAGTTGGTTCTTTATTCGAATCCCTCGGAACGAATCCCCTCCCGACCAGAAATGCCCTGTGAGACATCACAAGAAATTACGTCATGTAGCTCAGTCATTAGGCGCAGATAGGGAAAGCAGGAAAAACAATGGACCAGAAAAAGCGCTCCAAGGTGTAATAAAGTTAAAAACAAAAGGTATAATCCAATGAATAACTTTACTGAGAGATTTGAGCAGGGTACAAACACACTTTTACGACCAACCGGAAACATAGCAACCAGGCTAGCAACGCACCTCCTTTACGGCAGCTGTCGCAACGTTCTTAAAGCAACCGCAGCACATACATATATATATACAACATATATGACATGATCTCCCTTTTTTAACTTTTGTTTTTCTTTCCTTGTAAACAAAACAAAATCACACTGTATATGTGTTGTCTGTCTAATTATAAATAAAGCAGACGAGGCGTGTTTGCTGAGTTCTTGACGTTTACTTTCACAGCGTGCTCATAACCTCATTCTTACGTGACGACATGCAACAACACTTTTCGGGGCTACCGCGCATGCTTGTCACTCCCGTTGCATGCTGGGTAGTGTAGTTGTTATATTCCCTAGCCTAGCTCATAACATCACATCTTTTCCCCTATAAAGAAATAATGTTAACTCAATAAAGTGTATTTCTTTTTTTAGCTTTAACTTTTCATTTTTTAGCATCTGTCATAGAATTTTCTTTCAATAAAGAAATAAAGTGAAAAAATGTCAAAGCATCATAACAAAGTTATGTCAAATAGCATCAGAAGTGCACTTTTTGGAGAGCTGTATTTTAAGTTTTGTGCCCAAGGGACTGATTTTATTTAACACTATATTATTATTTATACACCTATAGTGATCACAGAGACAGGTTGTTTTTGTGTTACTGTATATATTTGTTTTTCTAAAAAATCCCACTTAATATACTTTTGGTAACAACAGTCAATATTTATTTATTTTATTTTATTTTTTAGGGGGGAAACAGTCAATATTTATTTATTTATTAGATTTTATTTTTTTATTAAATAATAAATGTGAGCTTTTGTTAAACCAAATTTTGTGTTTTTTTCCATATACAATAACCTATCTGGACTCGATAAAAGAATCGATAAGGAATCGGTTCGATAAGAGGATTCGATAATAGGCTCGAACTCGATAATTTCTTATCAAACATCATCCCTATGTACCACTACCACTTTTTTGTAGGAGTTTTGATCAACATACTTGTCAGATTCCCACTGTTTGTGGAGGGATGGGACACTAAACAGGAGAGCGATTTTGTTATATTATATTATATTGTTCCTAATTTCTAACAAATGACAAAATTCCAGCATATTTGGGACTATCTCCAAAAATCAGTGGAGGGCATTTGCCCTGAGTGTGTGTCTATTCACAAATAAAGCACAAGGTAAATCAGTGTTTTAAATGTTTAAAAAGTCAAACTTTGAAGCACCGTATGTCGACCAACACGAGTATCAAAGGTCGCTCGCACCAGTGCAGCAAAGAAAAATGAGTCCTCTCAGGCATTGCCAGACCGCAGCTCGTTATTTGTAAATTTGCCATTGTTCTGTACCAGACATCACTGTCACTCCCTCGCTGTCAAACTGTTAGCGGTAACAAAGAGCTGTATAGATCCATAGACTGTCCAAATTGTCTCGACGTCCTGAAAACATCTGCCCTTACTTTGTATGCCTGCCTGTCAATTCCAATCAACGGCCAATAGTCTCTGAATACACGCTGTAGTTTTTGTTTCAGACTGACAGCATGTTCATTACACATTCAGAAGTCCATCACTTTCCTGCTGTTTTCCCCGCTTTATCTTGAGGTAAATGGGTGTCAGGAAACAAATGAGGCAGCTCTCAACAGATGCACATCAACCGAGGGTGGCATTAAGCGACAACCGTCGCCGTTTCTTGCCAGAATAATTTTTTTTCCCCGGTTATTATTTTGATGGGCACGAATAGGAACTTGCTGTCGCTCACGCGGTACCCTCGACTCCTATTTACTTTTTCCTCCGAATCCCACTCAAGGCAATTCGCTGATAGGAGCTCTCATTAGCATATTGTATTTGACAAATATTCTCAGCCCCTTCGAATTAAACAAACATTGCATCTCATTATCTGGCTGTGCAGATGTTGCAGGGGTCCCTCTCGGGACACTTTTATTGGTTTTGGACTGCTCTCCCACCCCGAGGTTACCCTCCTCACACACTCGTTCATTAGTTCACACAAGCATACACATCTTGCGCTGTTGGTGCACTGGTAACCCTCTCATGTACTTTCATGTAAAGTTGCCTAAAAAGTAGGGATGCACACAAAAAATATATATTAAACTAATTTTTAGGGAGGGTCACATTGAAGTTGTGGCTAATTGTAACAGTATATATTAATGAATATAAATGTAAATTAGTCTCGTTACAGAATTTGCATAGGCATTTGTGTTTGATTATGTTTTTTACCAGCAGATTGAAGGTTAACTTTTGTTCATATCCAAATTTTAATTGACACGCATGTATTTATTTTTGATAACCCCCAAAAAATGCTTGGAATATCTTGTTGCATGCTAGTTCAGAAGATACAACGCAGTAGGAGTGCACAAAAAATTGATTCACATTCGATTCTAATCAAAATAATTTATTAATTCCGATTCTAAATCGATTTTTAATTTTCAAAAATCGATTTTTATAATAAAAAAATTCAAATTATCTTTTTAAAAAATATACATTTTCAGAATAAAAACATTAAACAACTATTGTTGATATCATTCTTTTTGTAATTCTTGTTATTATTATTAATTAATACAAAGTATTGCAAAGCTGGGACTGTGCTGGAGTTAAGTTCCCTCCGTTTTCTTGAATTATATTAACATTTAGGGATTTTTGGAAATAACATTTTAAAAATACGTCTTTTAAGCCAACACTGCGCATATAAATCATATGTCAACAGCCAACTTAAAACCTGTGTTCAAAAGATTTTATTATAAATTATATACCAAATAATATACTGTATTGCAAGAATCGTGTCGAATCGAGAATCGATTCTGAATCGAATTGTCATCCCCAAGAATCGGATTTACATTGCCCAAAGAGTCCCACTTCTAATATGCAGTCTTTTTTTCCAGTCAAAATTAAAAGAACAAATACATTTAGCCAGAAAGTATTTTATTGACGCAGATTATTTCCAGCCTTTGGCGAGCCACATTAAATGTCAGGCCACATCTGGCCTCCGGGCCTTGAGTTTGACACTTGTGACCTAGAGCTTCTCATGACCGATAACGTATACCCATTTATTTTTACATTTAGTTTTAAGTATAGTTTGTGGAAAAAGAGTCAAACAAAGTTGATTTTGACGAAGTGTATGTGTAGATTTGTCCTAACATTGGTAAAGGGCTGGTCGTCCAGCGCCATCACTTCTTAATGAAATCACAGATCAATTTAGCCCTCTGGTCATCTGTTAAACTTAAATCAATTTTCAAACGCTGCGGCAATGATTTTGGGACTGGCTTGCAAAACACTGTTGTAGCAATGCTGCCGTTTGATAAGGTTTGATGTGTTGAAGCGCCTTTTTTTTTCTCTCTTTACGGAACGTTTGTGGAACATTAGGTGCAAATAGCACTTAAAGGGGACCTATGATGATTTTAATACACTTCCTTGTGGTCTAGATGATATGTATTAGATATGCTTTGGTGTAAATTTTTCCTCCACGGTCACATTTAAAACCTATTTTTTGAGGTTTTGGAGGTGTTCCCAAATTACAAAGGAAACCGCGCCCCACCCTCTCCAAAAGTGTCACCATTTATCTTTTTAGAATGTACACTGTTCCAGACCCAGTCGAAAATGAACTTCCGAAACCTTATATAGATTCACCCGGTAAAAACATTAAGTCCACCTGCACACTCTTTGATTGATGCAGAGTGTGCATAAAAAAAGCTTCTACGAGCAGCATTTACGTCACTGCATGTTGTATGCACATGCCAAAATTAGATTAATATTATACTGTGTCCTACCTTTTTTTCTCCATAGCCTGAAGCAGAGGCTCCTCCCCCTCTGGTTGAGAGCTTTACTTAATGTCCAAATAAGTACGTCCACCTCGCTGTGATTTGCAAAACCCTGCAAACAGAGGCACCCAAAACTGTGCAAGTTCACTTCATAATGCATTAACCTTATGATTTGACGCTTTTTCGTTGTTTAACACGAGTATCCGAAGGAAAAAAATACATAGATACAAAAAAAGGAACACGAGTATCCGACTTTGCAACAATATTTTTAATTCAGAAAATACGAAATTCATCATAGGTCGCTTTTAAAATAATCTTATGAAACCTTGAAGAAGTCCCACACGATCGATGCCATGTTTGTTTACAAAGAGCTCGGGATGCTAACAACTTCCTACAAGGTAGGAGAAAAGGAGCGCTTGATTTGTTCACCCCAACCCCCCTACTGCACAATACAGGTAATCTTGCCTCTCTGGAACATTTTAGTTTAAAAATCGGTTAACTGAGCTATTTTTTAATGTTATCTGATTTATTTGTATAACATAATTCCTCAAATCGGTCTGATTAATTATTTGTACGATATTTATCGTGCACTAATAGCTATTATTCAACTGTATGGGTCTGTGGCGATAAAGAGCAGTGTTTGCGTTAACTACGGCCACTTTTTGTTCGGTCTCACTAAAAGCAACACCCACCGCAGGCTTGCAGTCACATTGCAGCATTTGTTTTTTGAACTTTTACAGCTACAACACAGAGAGGGATTACTGCTTGAATTTTAAGTAAGGAAATGTGCTGCGTTGTTTAATTTGGGAAGGGAATTCATGTTTTATTCAGATGGTTTAATAAAAACAGGCTAATCTGGAAGATTAATTGCCATCATGATGGCGGATTCAAGGATACAGGCACATCATTACTATCAAGGAGACAGGTTTGGGTGATAAACCATGAGGCTTTTAATGTCTAATAGTTGCCTGTTTTGTGCATTGCCAGTCTTAAATTAACCTTGAACTGCGGCTCCCATTTGAAAGCATCATTTACCTTTCAAAAGTGTTATTACTGATCATCTCTCCATGTTTGACTTTGACCCTGCGTCCAAAGTGACAGCAAGCTCTAACACGATTTTGTGTGGTCTGCTTGGCGAATCAATGGCTAAATCGAAGATGTGTCCTAAAGCCAACACAAATCTTGGGGAAAAAAGCTTTCAGATATGCTGCTCCATGGTCATGGAACAGCTTACAAAGGGATCTGAGGTTACTTGAGCTGATCACTTTGTGAGAATTTCAGGCCATTTTAAAGGATTGAGAAACTGTTCCTATTGGGCATTGTCCTTGTTTTAAGTTGTTTTACTGAAGTTGTTTTGAGATATCACGTGTTTTTATGTTAATACAGTGCAGGCCAAAAGTTTGGACACACCTTCTCCTCATTCAATGTGTTTTCTTTATTTTCATAAAGGCATCAAAATTATGAATGAACACATGTGGAGTTATGTACTTAACAAAAAAGGTGAAATAACTGAATACATGTTTTGTATTCTAGTTTCTTCAAAATAGCCACCCTTTGCTCTGATTACTGCTTTGCACACTCTTGGCATTCTCTCGATGAGCTTCAATTACACTTGTGAAGTGAAAACCATTTCAGGTGACTACCTCTTGAAGCTCATCGAGAGAACGCCAATAGTGTGCTATTTTGAAGAAACTAGAATATAAAACATGTTTTCAGTTATTTCCACTTTTTTTGTTAAGTACATAACTCCACATGTGTTCATTCATAGTTTTGATGCCTTCAGTGACAATCTACAATGTAAATACCGTAATTTCCGGACTATAAACCGCACCTGACTATAAGCCGCACCAGCTAAATTTAGGGGAAAATACAGATTGCTCCATATATAAGCCGCACCCGACTATAAGCCGCAGGGTTTTGATGTGTAATTACCATAGTATATAGGGGTTCCCGAGGGGATTGTCGGGACAGAGATGACTGTTTGGGAATGCAAAGCGTCCCATTTATTAACAATAAATCTTTCAATCATTCAATCAAACTTTCACATCTTTGACATGGCGAACAGGATTCGTGCAGAGTACAAATAATACAACGGTGCAAAGTAATACAAAGTGCTCGCCTGTACGTTATCTAAATAACCAGCCTACCGGTATATGAAAAGTCAGTCTTTAATCATTGTGTCATCGTCTTCCTCCTGCGTACTAAAACCACCGAAATCCTCTTCGTCTGTGTCGGAGAAGAACAGGCCGTAAATAAGCCGCACCCTTGTATAAGCCGCAGGGACCAGAACGAGGGGAAAAAGTAGCGGCTTATAGTCCGGAAATTACGGTACTCATGAAAATAAAGAAAACACATTCAATGAGAAGGTGTGTCCAAACTTTTGGCCTGTACTGTATATGCAAGTAGTTGTTTTTTAATTGGGGCGTGTGACTGCTGCCGTTTTTGTTGTTCTAATATGCACTTCTGTAACTTTGTTTTGCTGCCCTCTTGGCCAGGTCACTCTTGGAAAATAGATTTTAATCTCAATGAGTTTTTACCTGGTTAAATAAAGGATGTTGATATTGATGGATTGACGTAGATAAAGAACAACTGTTTTTTCTTAGTTCCTTTGTCTTTAATCCATCTGTTTCCTTGTTCACTTTAAAGGATGAATGCCTTCTTGGAGTGTTGGAAAAGGAAGATGGAGCTACACAGGAACAGGCTGAGAAAGACGTTTGCTTCGACAAGGCAAACAAAGCTGACAAAAACCAGAGAAAAGGGTTGTCCAGAGGTGAGAAAATATGAAAAGCCAACGCAATCGTCTGAGCAAAGTTTGTGTGCGTTTTTTATTTCTAGGCCACGGTGCCCTCCTGTTTGGCCAAAAGCCCATCTTATTTTTCGATATAATCTTATAATGGGTAGATAATTGCCGTGATTCAGTTAATTGCAGAAGGCTCAAGGTGTGAAGCAATTAAACAGATTCCCACAGGCAGGAGTTTCCTCCCTTTTGTGGAGGAACACCACTGATGAGGCAAGGTCCCAATTATGTGTCCCAGATGTTTACTGGGGGAAGTGGGGGGCGGGGGGGGACACTTGGTGGCCGCCACCATATTGCTTGGCATCTGAGAATGTTTTTTCCTTTGTACCCTTGAGCTCATCTTATTGGAACAATTAAAAAAGATCCTTTTAAAGACAACATAATTTTGTTTTTCTCTTAGATTCCAGTCAGGACTACACCGACTCCACTGGCATAGATCTCCATGAGTTTTTAGTCAACACATTAAAGAGCAACCCCAGGTAAGGGTGCCTCACTCACATGATAGGTGAAAACAGGGTTAAGATATAAATGTTAGCATTGAGGAGACAATGTCCCCATTGCCGCAGGCTAACAAAATTGCTAAGCTCATTTTTATAAAAAGGTCACACGTCTGGAACAAAAGCTTACTTTGTATTATTTGCTTAGGGACCGAATTATGCTGCTCAAGCTTGAACAAGACATCTTGGACTTCATCGGCAACAACGAGTAAGTTTCACTTCTTCTGTATTTCAAAGTAGATTCAATTACAAATAGCACAACTTTCAAACAGATTATTGCCCAAAAGTGCTGTACAGAATAAAACGGAAAGGTAAAAAATAAAAAATAATAATCAAAATCACAATAAGTACAGAACATTTTAAATATAAAACACCTTTAAAAACAGATAAAAAAGAAAAACATAAAAATGTCCAGCTTGTGTTGAAGGGGAACTGCACTTTTTTGGGAATTTTGCCTATTGTTCACAACCACTATGAAAGACATGATGACGAATGTTTTATTTTTTAATGCATTCTAAATATTAAATAAATGCGATCAAAAGTTCTCTTACAATGAAGCCAATGGAAACCGTGCAATTCCACCTATAAAGACCTTAAAAACACCCAAACACTTCCATTAGGGTTTATATACATGATATATGTAATGTAGTAACGGGCACATTTATGAGATAACATTTAATATTTTGATCATTCTATTCATGCGGCGCATTCATTTTAAAAACGCATCATGACGTTTGATTTTTTTTCCCTTCATCACTGATTACTCACTGCAGACTTCATGAGAGCCAACAAACATAATAAACTCTCACTTACTGTACAATGTCTGCTGTCATTAGGATACCGACTGCTGGGATGTTCATATATTCCCATTTAGATGAAGAGTGACTCATAATCCTCACAAAGAAACGGAGTGGGAGTACCAAGTGTCTTTTCGTGTCGTCCTTGCCATTTCCAGGGGGCCTAAACGGCTGTCAAAGAGTACCGACTTGTCGGAATACGGAATGCAAATTATTTTTTTGTCATAATAAAAGTTATTAATATTAGTTGTAAAATTAGTGGTGTCCCGATATGTTTTCACTTCTGATACGTTACCAGTATTGGAGAATTGGGTATTTGCCGATACCGATCTGATACAATCTCAGCCGTAGTCATACATATTCATTATTTTATAGAGTGGAATGCGGGAAAAGGCTTGATATTGTGAAATTAGTCAGAACAATGGTAGGTATTAAAAAACCTTAACCTGTTTATTATTATGTTGTGTAAGTTTAAGTGGAGCATTAATAATTTTTGGCCACACCTCGTGGCCACAATAATTAATTCAATTAAGCTAAATGTACTGTAAGATGAATGATGCAGACACGTTTGTTACTGGATACTATCGAAAACATGTAACATACTATTAGGGATGATGTTTGATAAGAAATTATGGAGTTCGAGCCCATTATCGAATCCTCTTGTCAAACCGATTCCTTATCGATTCTCTTATCGAATCCAGATAGGTTGTTGTAAATGGAAAAAACCACACAATATTTGGTTTAACAAAAGCTCACTTTTATTTTATAAGAAAATAAATAAATAAATAAATATTGACTGTTGTTGCCTCCCTAAAAAAATAAATATTGACTGTTGTTACCCAAAGTATATTAAGTGGGATTTTTCAGAAAAACAAATATATACAGTAACACAAAAACAACCTGTCTCTGTGATCACTATAGGTGTATAAACAATAAATAGTGTTAAATAAAATCAGTCCCTTGGGCACACAACTGAAAATAATACAGCTCTCCAAAAAGTGCACTTCTGCTGCTATTCGAACATCCTTCTGGGGTGCATCAGTGTGGCCTCCTCCAGGAATGACTGCACGTCCTTGTCCTGGAGGGAAAATGAGGGACAGACACAGCATAGAATTAGGGGGGAAATTAGCTGAATGTGACGACTGGGGTGTCTGTTATTACGTCTTTAGCATTAGTATGTGGAATTAAATGATGGAATGGATTAAGTAATGAAGTTAAACATTGTACTGATATGATCCACTTTAAGAGGTTGTTCAAATTAATAGTGCTTACAAAGTACAAAGAAGAATTATGAGAAATACTTTCAACCTTATTGAAAACAAGATATTCTTCATCTCAGTATATTAATAATGACTGAATTAATTAATTACATATTACAAAACTGTTGTATATACTAATTCACAGATGTTATTTTATTATAAAAAAGGTCAGTAAATGATGTATATATTTGTAAACGCTCTGAAGTGGGAAAGGGGTAGGATTAAATAAGCTTTACTTCTTCCTACTCTATTTCGGACATGATGTAAAGTGAAATGATATGAAACTGTGATGTGTTATGCTGTGTTTATGTACGAAATAAACTAAAGAAAGAAAGAAAGCACTAGTTTATTAGACAGACCTGCAAACTCTGGAGTGGTGTAGGCCAGTGGTCCCCAACCCCAATTGGTACCGGGCCGCACAAGAAATTATTTTATTTTTATTTTTTATTTTTTATTAAATCAACATAAACACAATATATACATTATATATCAATATAGATCAATACAGTCTGCAAGGATACAGTCCGTAAGCACACATGATTGTATTTCTTTATGACAATAAAAAAAATACCATCCCCCCCGGTCCGTGGGACAAATTTTCAAGCGTTGACCGGTCCGCAGCTACAAAAAGGTTGGGGACCACTGGTGTAGGCTACAAGATACCGTTAACGTTATCAGACACATACAAAAAGGCTAAGGTTAACGTTAGCCACTGACTATGCTTAGGTAACGTTAGTCTAGCTAACATTACTGCAGTCCTGGTTGACATAAGAGGTAACGTTATTTTAGCCTAAAGGCTACGAGTGAGCAGATATGGAAATTAACCGGCAACAGTTAACGTTAGTTACTCACCAGCACTATCACTGGAATTGGCGCTGCAGGTTGAAGCAGAGGAAGAGGGGCGGGTTTCGTCATCTCTGTCGCTGCTTCTCCACGACACCTTTCTCTAACGTTCAGGTTATGTACGGCCTGAACATGTTTCATCATGCTTGTTGTACTTCACCCTTACATGAGAGCGAAGCCTGGCAATATTTGCAGATAGCCGTTTCCTCGTCGTATTTTTCTGTAAAATGAAGCCATGCCTTGAGGCGTTTTTTTCGGTCCATTGTTGTTGCTGCTTCTGTATCTGCCGCCTAATGACTGAGCTACGTCATGTCCTGGGACGTGCCACAGGGCATTTCCTGTGGGAGGGGATTCGTTCCCAGGGATTCTAATAAAGAACCAACTCTTTTTCTTTACTATAGTGGCCTCGATAACGGGAACCGGTTCTCAAAAAGGGATTTGAGTCCATGGAATCGGTTCTTTTCTTATCAAACAACCGGGAGAACCAGTTTCGAACATCATCTCTACATACAATTATATTTTTGGATGCTTGTTCATATTGACAAATTTGCTGTGTCAGACAGTAATATTGTTCAACTTAGGACCCGTATTGTGTATGCCTGGCCTGTGTGCTATTGTGCGCTTAGCTGTTTTTTAGCCGCTAGTTCATAGTAACTTGCAATATTTACCTTTTGTAAATGACTTGACTAAAACATTTTAAAAAAAAAGACTGAACTTGTGTGCTTTTTGGAGGACATTTAGATGTTAACTGACTGTCCACCTTTGCACAAGTAAACGGGACTGCTTGTATCGTAGCTTTTATCAGAGATGTTAGATATAAACTGATATAATCCGATTCTTTTTTGCTTGTATTGGACAGATATCATACCATAATATACCATAAACACCACAAATTAAAGTTATTATTTTGGACATTACATAGGTTATTCTGCATTCTTCAGTTTTTCTGTGAGCGGCCCTTGAAAAAAATCGAACGCAGCTAATTACCTCTCTAGACCAAATTAAAGTGTTTGGCAGCAGCCGAAACATTGACTCGAGTTTCCAAGCGCTCCAACAACAAAGGATCTTTTCATTTCCTGATGCAACATACTCTATTCTGCATAATCAGGAGTTTTGGATGGAGACTTTCAGTCTTAGCTGTCGTCGTGCAGATGTGTGTTTGGTGTAAACTGCTCATTCCCACACTTGACCGACGACCCGTGTCTCCATTTAGAACCCAAAAAAGAATATTCCCACCTATGACGTCCTATCATAGGATGCTGTTGCACCGCGTGGCCGCCTACTTCGGGATGGACCACAACGTGGACCTGACCGGAAAGTCTGTTGTCATCAACAAAACCACCAGCACAAGAATGTAAGCGTCTCTCCTCCAGAATATCATGTATGATTTTTTTTTTTTTTTTAAATGATCCCCAATGTGTGGTGGATTTATTGCGATAAACTCCGCACGTTTGGCTTCCTTTACCCCGGTGTTGATTAGCATATGTTGCTGTCAGTACCCGTCTGAAATGAAGCTCGCCTCCTTAACTGTTGAAAATCCCCCCACCGACAGACCCGATCAGAAATTCTCCGAACACATCAAGGATGACAGGGCGGACGATTTCCAGAAACGCTACATTCTCAAACGAGACAACTCCAGCTTTGATCGCGACGACAGCACGGTAGGTGTCCCCACCCCGCCGCCGCCACCAAGCTGTCACTTTCATTTCTGACATGTCAGTACGAGTGGGACAATCTGGCGTCCCCAGTATAGCTGCTAAAAAGAAATGTGTGTGTGTGTGTGTGTGTGGGTGTGTGTGTGTGTGCCGTGTCCTTGCCAGATTCGGATGCGTTTGAAAGCAGACAAGAAAAGCAAATCGATGGAGGAGAGGGAGGAGGAGTACCAACGAGCCAGAGAAAGGATATTTGCACATGATGTGAGCGCTGCTTGTGTGGGCGGGGTGGGGGAGGGGCGCCATGCTGCACAAATCTGTTATCTATTGTGCAAATTTAGCCCCGATTTTTACCGCCAATTACACGGCTAGAATTTATTGATGGCACCGCTCCGATACGGAGTTACGCGTTTTTATATTTTTAATGACCTGCAATCAGTGACTCTGGATATTATGAGTTTATTAGTCAATTAAAAACATGTTTTAGTTCCTGTTACACTTTTACGACTAACAAGCTTCTCTTCGACAGGGTGATGATCACTTCATCCTGGATAGAAGGTAAGTTGTAAAGAACACAAACGCTTTCTTTCGCTCATTGAGTCTTGACAGAATCACTCCTAGTTGTTCACTCATTTACTATGTCAGCGCTACACTCCTGAAGGTGTCCATTTTGTTTTTAGTAGGCTTAATTGTCATTTTCAGCAGTTGGTGTTGTCAGTGTTCTGCCTCTAATGCCTCCTACCACCCTCCTCCCCCGCAGCTCTCAGGATGAAGACGCATGTATGCGCACCCAGCACAGGCGGCAAATGTTCAGGTGAGGTCTGCACGTCGCTCTGTGCCTTTCAGAGACCAAATTGATCTAAGGATTTGGTATCGCTGTTCAGAAATGCTTCTGTTTTAATAGGATTTTTAGTGCAGGCTTGCTCATGTGAATCAGTCTGCATGGACTTAATCATGGCCAATTAAAAAATTATAACATATACTTTAGCCTCTCCTTTGATGGATAAAGCTAAAATATAATAATGAAGTATTAGTTATTTATATAGCTTAAAACCTTAAAAGGGAACAATGATGATTTAAATCTACATTTAACACTTCTTTGTGGTCTCGGGGCGGTATAGCTCGGTTGGTAGAGTGGCCGTGCCAACAACTTGAGGGTTCCAGGTTCGATCCCCGCTTCCGCCATCCTAGTCACTGCCGTTGTGTCTTTGGGCAAGACACTTTACCCACCTGCTCCCAGTGCCACCCACACTGGTTTAGTTGTAATTTAGATATTGGGTTTCACTATGTATAAGCGCTTTGAGTCACTAGAGAAAAGCGCTATATAAATATACTTCACTCGATCAGGGGTTCTGAACCTTTTGGACCTCAGAGCCTAACTTTTCAGTCAAATATTAACACTGAATTAGTAATCTTACTCTTGATTTTTATCGTATTCAATAATTGTACCTAACATACTTACAATTTGCAACCTTATCAAATGATATAAAACCATGTGTTAATCACAAATAGTATTATTTTATAAACCTTACACTTAGGTCAGGCTAATTTGAAAAATAAGTATCAACAAAATACACTGCATATGAAGGGACTCAAATAACTGACAGTTATGTAGTGCTAAAATAAACTAAATGAATAATATGTATGTTTCTTAATAAGCTGTCAATAAAATTAAAGTGCAAATGAAAATACAGCTCTACTAATTTAGTCATATTTTTTGCATTGGAGAAACTTATCTTTGACTTTTGACTTTAACTTTTTCGGTTTGTCTGATATTGTCATTACTGCCACAAGTGGTGGAAAAGTGTACTACAAGTGAGTACCGCTGCGGCCCATACGGACCACAGCTGAAAAACGGATATATTTTGGCGGCCCAACAATAGTTAAGAAATACTGGTCTCCATCTTATGTATTGGATATGCTTCTGTGTAAATATTGCATGACTTGCCGTCCGAGTCCACAGTCACGTTTATTACCCGTTTTTAAATTTGTCTGCAAATTATTCTTGTCCATTTTTATTTTTCGCAATTCTAAAACAATTGTTGCGGCTACAAAAAAATTTGGGGCCTCATCTTAAAAAATCGTGAGAAAATGTTTTTATTTTCTTTTTATGGGTAACACTGTGGAGCATTGGATCAGAAAATGCACATATGAGTCCCCATTTGTCATAACTTTAGTGACTTAAAAGGGTCATATGACTTTTTTTCTGCATTAAAAACACTTCCTTGTGGTCTACATCAGTGGTCCCCAACCACCGGGCCGTGGCCGGGACCGATTGGTACCGGCCCGCACAAGAAATTAAAAAAAAAAAAGTTTAATTTTTTTTTTTATGAAATCAACATAAAAAACACAATATATACATTATATACCAATATAGATCAATACAGTCTGCAGGGATACAGTCCGTAAGCACACATGATTGTATTTATTTATGTAAAAAAAAAAAAACATTTTTTTTTTTAATACACCCGCAGCTACAAAAAGGTTGGGGACCACTGGTCTACATAACATGTATTGGTGTTTCTTTGGTCAAAACATGTCATAGATGGTTTTACAGACTGTTTTCAAGCCGCTTTCTGACCGTCTCTCCAGAATGCACTGTTTAGTGGGCGGTCTTATTTATGTGGCTCCACAAATTATTACGCTACTTTTTATTAATTTAAACTTCGCTATGGAAGTGCTAAAAACTACAGCAAAGATGGCGGGGAGAGACATACATACAGTATAGGCCAAAAGTTTGGACACACCTCATTTCAATGCGTTTTCTTTATTTTCATGACTATTTACATTGTAGATTCTCACTGAAGGCATCAAAACTATGACACCTGTGAAGTGAAAACCCTTTCAGTTGACTACCTCTTGAAGCTCATCGAGAGAATGCCTACAGTGTGCAAAAAAGTAATCAGAGCAAAGGGTGGCTATTTTGAAAAAATTATAATATAAAACGCGTTTTCAGTTATTTCACCTTGTTAGGTACATAACTCCATGTGTTCATTCAAACTTTTGATGCCTTCAGTGACAATCTACAATGTAAATAGTCATGAAAATAAAGAAAACTCATTGAATGAGAAGGTGTGTCCAAACGGCTCGTTTCCCGGAAGTATGAAGGAAGGCAAGATTGTTTTATAAATATTTCATTTTTGGGATTTACACAACAGCAGGTACCAATAGGTAAGAAAAGTTGGTTTTGCATAATAGGCTCTTGTTAAATTTAGACGATGTGTAGATATTAATCACTACATTCGAACATTATCTTCATACAAGCCGAAGAGATTTCAAACTTCCTAAAAACCAAATGTGAGCACAGGACGCTCGACGGCGTCTGACACTGTGACTTTTACCCTGACCAGGTCACGGGCCGGCCGTTCGGCTGCCAGCTGGCAAAGCAGCTCCGAGACGGACACGCTGCCGCGACAGAGCGAGCCCCGACCGTGGAGCAGCACTGACAGCTCGGACAGCTCCAACCGCCTGGCCCCGCGACCTGCCATCACCAAGGCCAGCAGCTTCAGCGGCATATCCCGCATTCTGGCGCGAGGGGACAGCAGCGCCAGCAGCAAGAGCACTGGGAGGCTTTCCAAAACAGGCAAGAAAAAAGATGCGCTCGCTCGTGTTAAACAATAAACCAAACAAATGAGAGAAAGCAGCGAATTTCAGATGACTCAATCTTCACGATAAACCTGTTTGTTTGAGTGGGAGAAAAAAACTCACTTAGTAGAAAAGCCTTCAGGTACACCAGGGACAATTATTATCAGCCTCTTATACTGGAAGCATGCACTCGTTATTACCACAGTTGAGCTGATTTTATCACTAAAGTCTTTTGGCCTCCTGTTTTATTAGAAAACTGTCAAAGCTGAATAGTTTATAGAAAACACTGAAATACCGTTAAAGGCGAGCAGTGGATACTTAACAATCCCTGGGAGGGTCTAAACTGCAAGAGAGCGTTTGCCCTTTACTCTCACTTTGTTCTCAGGATGAGCCATTTTCACCATTATGTCATTCTTGTTTCATTTTCCCCCACAAGACAGCATTTTGTGTTTTGGAGAGTCAAAGTCAAACGTCTTGCCCCCTTCCTCCCTCCCTTCCTCCCTCCCTTCCAGTGCCCTCAAATAACCTTCCCATGCAGCAATACAGTAAGCACGCCACCTCCGTTTAAAAATAGGTGCTCATAAAAGATGGAGATGAAATCTAAAAAGAGAAATTTATGAACCTTTTCCTTATTGTAAGGCCAGGAGGATCATTGATGCCTCGTAAATAATCCCCTTTTGCATGGAGGTTGCATAAATCAGGTGTTCTAAACCTTTTTTTTTTTTTTTTAGCTCGGGACCCAACTTTTCCTACTACTATTTATGGAGGTTTTAGCCATATAATTACCAGGAACAGTCAAAAACATCAAATACTTTTCTTTTTTTGCCCCATTCCGGACACACCTTTGTAATCAGGCGGACAGCACATATACATACACACACATGTATAGCACTTTCTTTGCCACCTGCCTGTGTATGAGAAGTGCTATATAAATAGTTTGACTTGATTTGAACAAGTAACAAAAAAAACTAATAATAATTAAATAAATTGGAATTTAAAAAAAACACACGGGTAGTTATTAACATAAAACCAAAGACAGTGGCATTCCCGAATGGTGCCAGAGAGATACAACAACCAACAAGCATACAAAAGGCTCAAACAACCTGCATTTCAACTGTTTTAACCGGGTTTAATTTCGAGATCAGTGGGCCCACTCAAATTTTAACACTGAATTAGTAATGTTACTCTTGATTTTTGATTAAAAAATAGTACCAACCAAATATATTGCATAAGAAGGGACTCATACCTGTAAATAACTGATGAAAATTTTAATTACATAGTTATGTTGTAGTAAAAAATAATATAAACTAATGAATGTTTTTAACTAAAATGTCAAAAAAATTTAATTGCAAATGAAAATACAGCTCCACCACTTTAGACATCATTTTTACACTTAAGAAACTTCTTACTTTAGCTCCAGATTGCCTGCCTGTTTGAAATTGTAATTTCTGCCACAAGTGGTGGAAAAGTGTATTACAACTAAATAATATATTTTAGCAGCTCTCTATGGGGTGCTCGCGGACCAACAATGGGCCCAGCCCTATGGTTAAGACACACTGACATAAATGACACATGGGAATTAAAAATGGAAAAAAATATATATTCATAAAGAGCATTTTAAAGAAAAATACTTAACAAGGCCTGCTCATGGTAAAAAAAATTATAACAAAAATGTATGTTACCATAAGCTGTTAAACAAAACATATTTTAAAATCTGTTTATCTGTCTATATTTTTCACAATCACAAATTACGTCGAATAAAAGTTGCTCGTCGGCCTGAGGAAATTGTTTGCCACTCATGCTTGTAACTCACCGATGTCTCGTCAACAGGCAAGGAGCGCATACACAAACGGTGCGAGAAAAGCAACGAACAATTTCCAGTCATGTTTTTGTCAGGGTTGTCAAACTTGTTTTCATTAAGGGCCACATAGCAGTTATGGCTGCCTTCAGAGGGCAGTGAATAAATATATAAATGTAAATCACCTCAGGATATTATTGCACAATTGCCTATGCAGTTGAGTATTGGATTTTTTTATTATGTACAAATTGATGGTTCGCTTACTTTGAAATCATTTATCAACGGGACAAGCAGATATTGCAGTATTTTTATTTTTTTTTTACAAAAAACGGCAATACAGTATATTGTAAAATATTTGTTGCATTATCAGATATTTTAGTTAAAAATATATGCAAATTCATATAAGCAAATTCATGCTGTACATACATTATCTTCTGTCAAAATGGAAATTAATACATTGAATAAGAAACATGATATACTTTATTGAAGCACATTACTGTAGTCACTCAACTTAAGAATGTTTTGAGATAAGAGTTGTCTCGGCTGACTATTATTTAAGTTGCATGCAAAAATTGTAGTTCCAATTAGTCACAGTGAATCCTGTAAGATCTGACCAAAACATCCAATTTTTCTCACCATCATTAGCTCATAGCTAGAAATCAAGCACCAATTAAATACATTTCAATGGGAGACAGTGATTTCAGATACAAGTGTTTTGAGTTAGAAGCTCCATTACAAAGCAAATTAAGCTTGTAAGTTGGGGTACTACTGTATTTCCAGCCTTTAGCTGGCCACATAACATTGATGTGGCGGGCCAGACGTAGGCCTTGATTTTGACACCTGTGCTATAGACTAGACCAGCGGTCGGCAAACCAAAATGTTGGAAGAGCCATATTAGACTAAAAATTCCCAAAACAAATCTGTCTGGAGCCGCAAAAAATTAAAAGCCTTGTATAAGTGTTATAACAAAGGCAGCACATGATTTGTCATTAGCCTACTATCAAAATGACTGTCGCTTCGTTGACAGAAATGTTTAAATGTAATATTTATTCTACACATTTTTTACAACATGGTGAAACAGTGAAATTGATGTGTGTCCAAGTTAAAGGAAACGGCAGGCTTTCTTCTTCTAATGGATTTATTCCAATCTTTGCAGTTTGCTGTGGTCTGGAACAATATGGCGCAGAAACAACTATCAGAAATGCAGCCAATATTACATACAGATACTGTGTCATGAGCAGTGTTGGGTTTGTTACTGAAAACCAGTAACTAGTTACAGTTACTAGTTACTTTATTTCAAAAGTAACTCAGTTACTAACTGAGTTACTTACACCAAAAAGTAATGCGTTACTGTGAAAAGTAACTATTTAGTTACTTCTTTTTTTAAAGCTCCCATTAATGCCCTTTTAGCCTTCATTTCAGTACTGTTATTGCACTGGAGAATAATACAATGTGTTGATCAACTTGACATGCATTTGCATCACTGACTCTGCTAAGCAATGTGGTCTACATACAACACACAAAGACAAAGATATGTTTCAAAGGGCCAACTTATTTCAGGCCAGAACAAATTGACAAAACTATTTTAAATAGATGCAACATAACATACATAAGTAACAAACAGCATAATAACAACATAGCTGTAAACGAAATACGTACTTTAACTTTATTTTTACATACCAAAGCCTAACCAGGCGTTTTTTCTCTCAAGGAATTCTGAAATAAAATCATGTCTGAAGCCCAGAACACTCTACACATTTCCCCAGTTTTAGTTTAGAGATAAGGAAATATTGGCCTGGCCCACTAGGATCCCTCTTTATGTTTGTGAATTTTATTTTTTATACATTTAGAGCGATGTGATAATCAAACACTCTAGAAGTCTAGAAAAAAAGAGTATATAAGAGAATTGACAGAGTGTGTGTACTATAATTCATAATAACATTGATTTTGATTCAATATTATGTTTTGAGCAATGAGTTTGAAAAAAAAAAAAAACAGCTTTGTTTTATTAGTCAACATTGCAACATTTTCTAAATTACATTTCACCTTTAAGCTTTTTTATTTCACTTTTGTTATGTTGTTGTTTATTTTAATAGTATTTTTAGAAAGTGCTGTGGGCCTTTAAAACATTAGCTGTGGGCTGCAAATGGCCTCCGGGGCACACTTTTGACACCCCTGCTATAGATAATAAAAAATTAAATCTGATAAATCTATCGGTAAAAAGCTGATCCTGGCGACGCATGCGTGTTAACAACTCTCTCGCTCTCTCTGTCTCCGCCCCTCCCTCACGAATGCTGCTGCGCGCACCCCTCCCCTCCCTCCTTCCCACACTCAGACAAACACCCAGCGCGGCGGCTCCTCCGTGTGACACAAGAGATTCAGAAGAACGACACTGTAGTGCTGCCACAAAACACACTCAGATCTTCTGTTTCAAGCCAATACTACATAAAAAGTAACGTAAAATAACGCAGTAACGCATCATGTAGTAACGGTAACTGAGTTACTGAATATAAAAAAAACGCGTTAGATTATTAGTTACCGCCGAAACTAACGGCGTTATAGTAACGCGTTACTTTGTAACGCGTTAGTCCCAACACTGGTCATGAGACATGCAAGTATAAATTAAATACACAGAGGACGTAAGTAAAGGAAAGTAAATGAGCTCAAAAATACCTACAAACGAGGCATAGTGATGCAATATGTACATACAGCTAGCCTAAATAGCATGTTGGCATCGATTAGCTTGCAGTCATGCGCTGACCAAATATGCCCGATTAGCTAGATAGATCAACAAGTCAATAACGTCAACAAAGCTCACCTTTGTGCATTCACGCACAGCATAAAACGTTTGGTGGCCAAAATGAGACAAAGGAGTGGCATAAAACTTTCTGGGGCAGCGTTGGTGAAAGTTGATGTAAACAAACTACGGTGAGTTAAAAGACTGCCGAAATTAGTAGGACAAAGCGGCGCTCGCCAAATACTCACATCAGTGATGCATGTTTAATATAAACAGTGGGATTCCTAACAATTAGGAAGGTATGTGTCATGTTTGTCCTCCTACAGAAACAATATTAAAACAAAATGTTTCCCCCCCATCTTTTTTCATTTTAATACCTTTTTGAAAAATCTCCAGGGAGCCACTAGGGCGGCGCGAAAGAGCTGCATGCAGCTCTAGAGCCAGCGGTTGCCGACCCCCGGACTATACAAACAATGATACTGTATGTAACGTCACTAGCCAAAATGCAATCATTAGCTAACACACAATTCTAATGTGCGTACCACGTAGGGGTGTAAATCTTTGGGCACCTAACGATCCGATACGATTGTGATTCCTGGGGGGATTCTCAATTTAAACGATTTTTGCAATGTATTATTTGGTATAATAATTATGATGAAACTTTTTCAAAATAGGCTACAGGTTAGAAAAGCTCCAATCTGGTTGCATGGACATGACTTAAAAGCATATTTTTAAAAATGTATTCTTGTAAAAAAAAACATTTGAGTACATTTTTGAAAAATGGGAATCAATTTAGAATCAGGATGGATAAGAATTGCGATTCGGATGTGAATCGATCATTTTTGTACACCCCTAGTGTCACGTATGTAACACATAAAGAATTGCAAACCTTTTCATCCTAACCCAAGTTCCAAGTTGATTTAGCCTAAAATAGCTATGGCTTTTCTATTTTATAATTATACAGGGACAAATCAACCACAGATTGCGCCGAGCTACCAACACCTCCGTCAACATTTCCCCAAGAGCCTCGAATTTTAAAAAAAGCTGTGTTATTAGACTGTGAATTTGTTCCGCTGCTTAATTATCACCATCTACTCTCAGCACCTCTGTCGATTAGAGACAGTGAGAAGCATGAAGCCAATTTTCATCTTGTGCCGCTGCTTAGAAAAAAAACATTAAAGTGCCATTTCATTATTTTTTTCTTGTCTTCTTTTGTCACTCCAGGATCAGAATCTTGCAGTAGCGTCGGTTCTTCGTGCAGTTCGCTGTCTCGTCCCCACCGGCCTTTCACGGTGCCAGCCTCTTTGCGGCCCAAAATGCCCTTAGTGCACCCGACTGCGGATACTAAAGGCTCGGCACACAACCCTAACATGATCAGGAGCGCCCCGCCCTCTGCTGACGCCACAAATTATTATGTGTTGTCATTGGAGGCCTCAGGGATACCACCTGGCAGCGTTCTGGTCAATCCACACACAGGTACCTGTCTCCGCCCGTTTAATCTTTGTTACCGACATAGTGGTTAAGCACAAGCTTATTTTGGTAAGCATTGCTAATAAAAAAAAATGCCTTTCAGACCTTTTAATTTGCAGTTACCTCAATAGCGATGATACATAAGTGTGTTTACATTGTGACTCTTTATTTTTCTTTCAACAGGCAAGCCTTTCATTCATCCAAGCGGCAGTGGCATCGCTTATAATATGGCCAGTGTGGCACCCCCTGCTGGTAGGGGCCCACATCAAGGGAAGGCGGCGGTGGCGGCACATCAGCTAACCTCGGTTGCAAGCCAGCAGCAGCCACCTAATCACCTTCACTCTCAGGTCAGCGGGTGCACCAGTTTTTGTTTGAACCAAGATGGCCGCGCTCATTTGTACTTTTTCTAACCCCAAAAAAATGTTGGAGTCTGAGCTTTTGGCTCACTCATTAAAACCGTGTTAATTAGGTCTTGCCTTCTGAACCAACTTGTCGTCCATTTCAGCCATCCTCTGAACCTGTCCATAACCCGACGGTCTCCTACCATCTTCCTCCTCCTCAGTTCCTGCCCGTCTGTCCAAACCAACAGTACACTGTGGTACATAATTCAGTTTCCAATTTATTCATCATCTCTGCTGAATAAAAATCAATCCTGTTTTATCTTACCGTATCAGCTAAAATACACTTGTGAGTTTTTCGCTATTGGACTTTTTTTGCAGGGATAGTTTAATTAATGTCATGTATTTTGGTGAAAAATAAATCCAGCAGGGTCTGGCCTCATTTATGACCTGGTTTTAGTGAACTCTGTTGCCACTGTGGCTAATTATGCCTGTGAATATTTAATTAATCACCAGATGTTAGTTATGAATAATCCATGACTGAAAAACATGTCAGAAATGACCAGAGTTGGCATGCAATAGTGATACGGATAATAGGAGTGTCCTGATTCAAGTTCTTCAATTCCGTTACAATGCCAATATTTGAGCCCTGCGAATAAGCCAACCCAATATTGACCCGATACGATGGAAAAGGTTTGATCCACTGAAATTACTCAAACCGAGAAAAATTACTAACCTATTTATTATTGGGCTTATACTATCTTTAAGTTGAAGTGGAGCGGTAATTTTTTTTTTTGACGACACCCAGTGGCCACTATAGTTCATTAATTTTACGCAGTAAGTTGAAAATGCAGACACGTTTGTTACTGGATACTTTCCGATGCGCTTCTGCCTTGAAGACTTTGCATGTGGAAGCAATATGCAACTACAATTATTTGATGCTTGTTTATATTGACCAATGTGCTGTTTTAGACTGCAATATTGTTCAATAAAGGACACGTATAGACACTTACTAGAGGTGGGAATCTTCGGGCACCTCACGACTCGATTAAGATTCTGGACCGACGATTTGATTAAAAATCGATTATTGATGCATCTTTAATTTATGTATATGGATGCAGTTTTACATTTCATTTCACTAAATAAGTGTTTATAACTTGCAACTTAAAAAACCCAATTCATTTGGAAAAAGAAACCGTTAAATACATTTGTCAAATTAATGAAAATGTGTTAAAAACTGGAACATAAATGTCTTATAATAAAGGAGCTGGTCGGATGTCTCGGTGAGGTGGCTCGCTGCAGTCAGCCAAATTTTAGAACTGTCTGCATTACTTTATTTACAATAAATAAATTGACGTTTACTAATCAATTCCAAAATCGTCCATGTCCAAATTGCGATGCATCTAAAAATCGATTTCCCCCACTTCTACTTATTACAGTACGCATAACTAGCTTGTGTGCTGAGCTGTCGCGTAGCTGCTAGCTCCTAATAGCCTATAGCCCACCATGTTTACATTTCGTAAATTATTTCACTATCACAAGAAAATACCAACTTTTTGTCTGTTATTTCGGAGATTTTAGATGCAAACCGCCGAACACCCTTAATAGTTAACTTTTGGCTCCACTTATCTTTTTTTCACCCAGATCATATTTAAATTCTGCATTTTTATCTTAAAATCCATCCATCCATTTTCTACCGCTTGTCCCTTTTGGGGTCGCGGGGGGTGCTGGAGCCTATCTCAGCTATATACCAATATAAGCTTGACATTAGATAACCAAGTGGTAACACAGTGTTGATCCATGTTATAAGCATGCTGGATTTAATTACTTTTTTGTCTTTATAACACCTGTTCATTACCGTGAATGTGCACAGCAGCGTTAAGTCCCATCTCTTTTCCAGCCTGACTCCCTCAACGCCCAATTTAGTCATATGACCCTGGCGCAGCAGTCGTCCAGCAGTAGTGGCGCGCCAGCCGTTGATGCCCGCCACTATGCAGCTGTGTACCACCACCCCCACGCCCCGCTGCTACTGCAGGGAGCGCCCTCACAGCAGGTTGCCAACTACATGGTCGCAGGGCCCTCGGGGGGCCACCCAGGGATGCTCCAAGGCCAGCATGTCCCACTTCCTGGTCTTAGCCAAGCATATGCCAGCAGCATGCCCGGTCATGCTGCTTTCCCCGCATCCAGTCTGAACCAGCAACACACCAGTGTGCTCCAGCAGCACACCTACATCCACCAACCTGTTCAGCAGGTACCTCGGTCAATTCAAAGTGATTTTTTTTTTTTTTATTCATAAGCCTTTCATTTTAATGTGGGGTTTGTGCATCTCACAGATGCCCACGTGCTACTGCTCTTCCACCCACCACCCTCAGTGCTCCAACCAACAGCAGAACTACCGTCCGCCTGTAAACCATCTGGCCTACAATGGCCCTCACAGCCAAAACCTGCCACCACAGCAAGGTAGGGCTCACGCACTTGTGTTGTATGACTAACACATTGATTCTGTAAACAACACATTATTGTTCAGTTGACAAAACACACCTAACATTTTGTTTGAATAAAAAAAGACACTGTGAAGGTCTGCATGTTCTGAAATAAAGCAACCAGTAAAGGAATGGAAAAACCAATTATGACATAAACAAATGCAATGTTCTGTGTGTGTATTTTCTGTATGATTCCAGTCATTAAGTAAAAATTACCGAACTAATGTAAGTGTGACATCAATATTAGGGGTGTCCCAATCCGATTGTGATATTGGATATCAGCGAAAATGATCCGATATGAGCAATCCTGCAGACAGTTAACATCTAAATATCCTTCAATAAGTATTTTCTTCTATTTTAGTCATTTACAGGCTAATGGCTACTAGGGGCTAGCAGCTACAGAACAGCTAAGCACACAAGCTAGACATACAGTACAGGACAAAAGTTTGGACACCTTCTCATTCAATGCATTTTCTTTATTTTCATGACTATTTACATTGTAGATTGTCACTGAAGGCATCAAAACTATGAATGAACATGTGGAGTTATGTACTTAACAAAAAAAGGTGAAATAACTAAAAAACACTCTTGGCATTCTCTCGATGAGCTTGAAGAGGTAGTCACCTGAAATGGTTTTCACTTCACAGGTGTGCTTGAAGCTCATCAAGAGAATGCCAATATTGTGCAAAGCAGTAATCAGAACAAAGGTTGGCTATTTTGTTGAAACTAGAATATAAAACATGTTTTCAGTTATTTGTCCTTTTTGTGTTAAGTACATAACTCCACATGTGTTCATTCACAGTGTTGATGCCTTCAGTGACAATCTACAATGTAAATAGTCATGAAAATAAAGAAAACGCATTGCATGAGAAGAAAGTGTGTCTAAACTTTTGGCCTTGTACTGTACATAAGGGCCCTTAATATTGCAGTCTAAAACAGCACATTTGTCAATATAAACAAGTGCCAAATAAGTATAGTAGCATATTATGTACACATACAAAGTCTCCAGCGCTAGTATCCAGTAACAACCGTGTCTGCATAATTCAACTTACTGCGTGACAAGCTTAACTTAATAAATTGTGTCCACTAGTGTTACCACTCAACTCTAACTTAAAAGTACACAGCAGAGGGTTATTAATAAATAGGTTAGTGTTTTTCACACGTCATTGTTTACCTTTGACTAATTTCTCTTAATCAAGCCTTTTTTTTAACATTGGAAAGTACAAAATAAAAGTACGTATGACTTCTGCTGACATTGTATTGCATCAATATCAGTATCAGCCAATATTCAAAGTTCCAGTGTTGGTATCAGAAGTCAAAAAGTTGAATTGGGACACCCCTAATCATTATTGTTGCTGATCAAACTGCATGGTAAAGTCATGAGGTGAGGCAGATGGCACTATGCCCCACCTGAAGGGGGCGCACAAGTAAATCTGACTCCAAATGAGTCGGTGTCTCACCACAAGTAAATGTAAACAACTGTAGTTTTCTTCAATGTTCAGGCGTCATGCTGTCAGGAGAGTAGACTTTGTTTTCCCTTCTAGTTTTCAGCTTTTTAGTTGTTCTTGAATGTTCTTTGACGAGGAAAAAAACATCCACGGGCTCTGGCTCGTTTCTAACGGCACAAATGATTTCCACTAACTTCCTTTCCTGTTTTTTTGTTTTTTTTTGTAGCTTAGAAGTCTCTGTTGGATCGGCGACTTGGGGATTCAGTATTTTCTCTTTTTAGCTTTCTTCTTGTAAGAGCTTTTGCTCAATCCCACTCACTTATACACATTTTCTACATTGTATCTTCATTCGTGGTCGTTAGGTCAACAGCTGACAAATAAATGCCCTACAGAAGCCAAGGACATTAATTTTTCAGTGAAATAAAATTGCATCATCTTTCTTCCTAGTGATTAAAAAGGCATGATTAGATTCATACGGCATGAGATTTCCAGTTTGAGCGCTGATGAATGATGAGAGGCGGGATGCGGGGCCGGGACGCTGTCTGAGAGGCTTCTATGAATCTCACAGTGAACCGGTCTCTTTTTCAGCCCCTCGGTCTTCCCCTGCAGGTCATGGCGCTGATGGTTGGATGTGCGCGCACAAAAGGAAAAGAGAAATCAATCGTAACCTCAATTAATTTAATCCCTCAGATGCAAACCGGCATCCCTCAAAAAAACGTCAAGGAGAGAGTAGGCCATTATCTGCGTCTGAAGGAGTACAATCATCTGCTGCCCGCTGAAATGGAATAAATCTGCCGCGTTTTAGCGCGGCGGTCATTTCATGCTCGGTTTGTACAGGAAAGTGGGAGACATGGGCGGATAAAAATAGCCGCTTCTTGGCTCCTCGCGGCGCGCTTTCATTGTTTCATTGTGCTTTTCTCCCAGGGTGGCAGGCTGCAAAGACACCTTCACAAAAGGATGTCCTCTCCTTTGTTGCTGGGAGCACGTCACGTGTGTCACGGGGGACTGTATTTTCAAATGTCTCGCCTTGTCACCTTGACATTTAGGCACTCCTTCCCCCCACCTCCCTCCTCTTTCCTCTGGCAAGGAGCGATCGCCACCATTTCTTGCCGAAAATGGACAGCTAGTGTTTTGGGCACTAATAAGAAATTGATGGTTTTTTCCCCCCCACTTCCATTCGGTCACTCAGGTTGCTGTTTCAGGCCACTGCAGGCTAAATCAAATATATCGACTTTCTCATTTACTCCAAGTGCTCAACTCGCCGTGCACCGTGGCCGCCTATGTTGTTCTACTATTGATGCGCCACAATTTTTTTTTTTTTATTAAGCAGCGAAAACCAGCATTTCGAGACACTATTTTTGACTTTGCTGCCCCATTCTCACTTGACTTATTTTGTTTGTCAGTGCACCAGCCTGTGATGTCGAGCCCTGTGTCCAGTTACCAGACCGTAGTGGGTGTGCAGCCAACACCCAACTTCACCATCACTGCTGCCCAGCAAAGCAATATTGGCAGTCAGATGCAAGGGATGATGGTGCAGTACTCCCCAGTGCAGTCGTATCAGGTATACAAATACACTTGTACCTCGTTTTTTGTACACCCGGCTTTTCACATGGTTTGCGTTTCAACAGAAAATGTTCGCAATAATGTTGTCCCCGGATTTTTTCAAATTTATTTATTTGACAGGGACCGTACAATTAAACATTGCTACCCACAGGTAAGCAATGTCAAACTGCATTAGACTTCTAGCCACAGGCTAATTTGCAATCCTCGTCACTGGTTAGGCTTTTAAAGAAAAATTGAGAAAAGTGAAAAACACATACAAAAGGATTAGGACAAGTACAAAATAAAAATACATTAAAAATAATTGGCCCCATTTGTCGGTACTACACCCAGTTCTAGTGCTCACACTTTGATTTTCCTTAAGCCACTTTTTCAGTTTTGTGGAGAAAAGTTTAATGTTCGAGTGTGACTTCAACTCCAGTGACAAAGACTTGTCTTGAGGCCTTCACTGAGAATGCAGACTGACCAAGAGTCGGCTGGCACCTTTTCACTCTACAGCTGCCATCAACTGCAGCTCGAGTCTGCACACCTTCTCTACTTTATCTTTGTATGTCTTTACACATCACATCAGGGATTAATCTATTAAAAATAGCTTTTAAAAAATTAGAAATTTATCAAATGTATTAAAAAATGTGTACGGCCAAATGTTGCGCGTGACAAACTTGTTGGTTTGCCCGCGAATCGTTCTGCAAAATCGGGTGCCCAAGCAATAATCCCCCACACTAGTGACTCTGGAGTATTTTTTTCTTTTGAGTATGACAGCAAAATAAGACCCCATGGGGCCTAAGAAAGTTGTGAATACCAGCACTTTAAAAAAGAAGATGAGAAATACTATTTATGAAAGAACTTTCAGAAAAATAAGTATCCATCCTACAATGGGGTAGTTATATGGTTGTGGTGCAGATTCAAAAAGTCCACAAAAGTATTACAAAAATAGCGCAAAAAACCACAAAAGTGCCTCACAAAAGTGCCACACCTAGGTACGCGGTCTCCAAGGGGTTTTAAAACAAAAAGTAAAAAAACATATAAACAAGAGGAAAACACCAAAGAACATAAATGAGCACCGAGCTGCTTCAAACAGCTGCCATTCAACGGCGCCATTCCTACGTTCAGCTACAAATGCAAAACGCAATGAAAAACTAAATGAGCTATAAAAACAAAGGTATGTCTTTTCGTCCTCATTCTCTACTCATTGCCGTCTTTGTCAAGAAACCTCTTTAATAAAGTGATATCAAAAAAGTGCAGAAACCATCAAACAAAAGAGGTGCTCTTTGGAATAGTTGAAATTGATGAAACAGCAAAGACCAATGGCTTATTGCAATGCATACATTTACCATATATAAACACCATTTTGTTTGGATTTAAAAAAATTGTTTATTCATTTAATGTCATATACATTTATTTCGCATTGTTTACTAGGGTGCTCAAAAAGCGATTCATAGTTTGTTTTTTGTTGTTTTTTAATTTCTAAAGACTTTTTTTAGGCCATCTCTCTGCATTACACACAAAGCAAGCCAACAGGAGCCTATGTAACCTGTGGCCTGTTTTGAAAAGGTATTATAATTTTTATACCAAACAATATATTGTGAAAATCAGTTTGAATCCAGAATCATGTTAAATCAAAAAACTATTCTCAATCGAATTGTCATCCCAGGAATAAGTATTGGATTGTGTGTTGTTGTAAGATAATTATAATTTAAAAAATAATTAATTTTTTTGGTGTAGGCTCTTATGTGTAAATGCTTTGGCATTCACACAATAATATTACAATGAAAACTAATAAATAAATGATTTATTTGGTGTACACTCTTATGTGACAATGCTTGGGCATTCACACAATATTATAATAATAATACTAATTAATAAATAAATGATTTATTTGGTGTAGAATCTTATGTGTAAATGCTTGGGAATTCACACAATAATAATTAATAAATAAATAATTTATTTTGATGTATAATCTTGTGTGTGAATGCCTGGGCGTTTATACAATAATATTATAATAATTAAATTAATTATATTTTTTGGTGTAGAATCTTATGTGAAAATGCTTGGGCATTCACAAAATATAATAACAATAACTAATAAATACATTATTTGGTGTAGACTCTTATGTGAGTATGCTTGGGCATTCACACAATAATATAATAATAAATAAATTATTTGGTGTAGACTCTTATGTGAGAATGCTTGGGAATTCACACAATATAATATTAATTAATTAATAAATGATTTATTTGGTGTAGAATCTTGTGTGTGTGAATGCTTGGGCGTTCATACAATAATATAATAATAATTAATTAATTAATAATTTTTTTGGTGTAGAATCTTATGTGGCAAATGCTTGGGCATTCACACAATATTATAATAATAATTAATTAATAAATGATTTATTTAGTGTAGACTCTTATGTGAAAATGCTTGGGCATTCACACAATAATATAAAATAATAATAATAATAATGTATAAATAAATTATTTATTTGGTTTAGACTCTTATGTGAGAATGCTTGGTCATTCACACAGTAATATTATAATAATTAATAAATAAATAATTTATTTGGTGTAGACTCTTATGTGAGAATGCTTGGGCATTCACACTACTCGTGCCTTTTTTTGTTTTTAACATCCAACTGCTAAAACTAGCACACAGTCTTGAGCAAAGCTTGAATTGTCTAATGTTGTCGCTGTGTTGACTTTAAACCCGTGTCGTTGGTTCCTAGCAGGTGTCCGTGCCACATCAGACGCACCAGCAGCCAATGTTGGTGTCGTGCCAGCCAGGACAGGGCGCCGTGGCGGTCGCTGGCATGCAGCCCTGCTACGGCCTCCTCCCTCCTCCAAACCAGCACACCACCTTGAGGTAGCAAACTCCCCACTGATACTCACATACAGTACAGGCTTGACTAATCAAGAGCCGTAAAAACACGTGTTAGTCCGAAGGGATCAGAGGTGCAAAATGTTACCTTTTCACCCCTGCTAAACCAGAAATCATTTTACATTGATTTCTTTGGAAGTGAAATCCCAAAATTCATGCATATCAGTTAGGGGGTGTCGAAATGAGCACTTTAATGCATCATCTTTATTAATCTGATTAAAAATGTGTAATGCATTGAACTAATCTGCAGGGCAAAACTACTAAAAGCGCTTGAAATGTCTCTGGCAAAGCAATTACGAGGTGCAAGCAGATACACAACAGCTAAGCACACAATAACACACAAGCTAAACATACATAATAAATGTCCTTAATTGAACGATATTGGTAGCAGAAGAAGTAGTAGTAGTAAAAGCTTATAAGACAGTATCCAGTAGGGGTGTCAAAAAATATATAGATTTTCGAATTAATCGCGATTAAAAAAAAAAAAAATATATATATATATCCATTTCCATCCATTTTCTACCGCGTATCCCTTTTGGGGTCGCGGGGGCGCTGGGGCCTATCTCAGCTACAATCGGGCGGAAGGCGGGGTACACCCTGGACAAGTCGCCACCTCATCGCAGGGCCAACACAGATAGACAGACAACATTCACACTCACATTCACACACTAGGGCCAATTTAGTGTTGCCAATCAACCTGATCTACTAAAAGTTTGCATGTCCTAAAACATGTGCAAACTTGATAGTGCACGCAAGCTGATTCCAGAGGATTGCGTCTCCAAAATTATATACAGTATTTTTTTTTTTAATCCGTCCTGTCCAGCCACTCAGACAAATCAAATTGTTGATGTAGATTATATATATCTGCTGTACAGATTTACTTTACAAAAGAGAAGTGTTGGATACTTCTCTTGTTGCCTTATTTGTATTTGACTATTACATTTTTGGGTAGAATTTTATTTAACAAAACCAAGTTTCTTTTAATAAGGCTATCAGAGCTGTTACCTATTTCATGGAGGAATGTGCTTAATCATAAAACTGTAATTCAGTGTTCTTAAAGTATTGATTTTGAATCGACAATCGATTCTGAATCCAGTCGCAACCAATAATCGAATCAAAATCGTGTGGTGCCCAATGATTCACAGCCCTGGTATCCAGTAACAAACGTATCCGCATCAGTCAATTTACTGCGTCGTGAGCTAAACTTATTTGAATTCTGTGGCCACTAGGTGTCGCCACAAAAACAATTCCCATTCCACTTCAACTTACAGGTGACGTAAGTTCATTCCCAACAGTTAATAACAAATATGTTAGTGGTTTTCATTGTCCTGTTTGATTAATTTCGCTTGAATCTTGTGTGACATTCTGCGTTACATACTAAAAATACTAAATAGCTAACACTCAAGGCTAGCAGAAGTCCAAACAACGGCGCTCAACCATCAGAATTATGAATTGGTGCTGAATCCTCGGGAAAACATAAAGACAAGTGTAGAAAAGGTAGTGAACAGCACTCCAATTATAGTGTTCATTGCCACACCAACGTTCCTCGAGGCTCCAATATCTGTATCATATCAGAAGTGGAAACACGCAATGTGCACACATCTACTGTACATATTCCTTTGGTTTTTCACCGTCTTTGCTCATGCGGAATGAAACGCAATTAATAGAATTTAATTTGATAGTGATCATTGAAGTTAATCCACAGCAAGCCTGTGATTAATCTGAATAAAAATGTAAATATTTGACATCTCTATTGTGTACTATATTGAGATGTACTGTATTTTCTGTTTTATTCATTGCAGACAAGTAAAATATCAACATGGTTGTTGACTCGCCAGCATCGCATGGAGCATTTTCTCATTTGAGAGTCAAAATGACGCTGATGTTTGACTCCTTTGGATTTATTTCCATCATTTAAAGCCAGCAGATTCTTCTGGGCTGCGCCCCACAAACCCACTTGCTGGTGAAGTGGTCTCTTATTTATAGACGTCACGGGCCAAGGTCTTCATGGTGTCATTACCTTCATGCTTTGAAGTGTGCCATGTCTTTGTATTACCGATGCTTGTCGACTTCCAATTGCCTTTTGGCAATTTCCGCCCCGCCCCCAGCTCTTATGGAGTAGCGTGGCGCGCCAGGCTTTTGCTCATTATAACAGATTGATAGAACTAGTTCACAGAAAGCAAAACACGTAATTAGTTTCCACCTCCACGGACCCAATCAATCTTGAAATCGGTGGGTGTAGCACTTCGGGGACCATTACGCACACTCATAACGGTGTTCTTAACAAACCCCAGGCGGGCGCACGGTCCGCTCTCGGTTCGTCACCCGCCAGGGAGCGCGGCAGGGATGCACGCTCGCAGGAGAGGTCGCGTTCTCATTGTCTCAGGTGTGAAATGAGGGTGTTTTCAGTAAGACGCCGTGTGCTGGAATGATTTATGCGCTAGCATAGGAAGCGCTCGCCTGGCGTCTCCCGCGAGGGACGCCTGTCCACCTGCAGCCTACATATCGCCAGCTGCCCACGAGTCCCCACAGGCAGTGCTGCTTACGGAGCCGAGCGCCTGCTTTGCAAAGAGCTTTACGTTCAATTTCAAATTGAGCACACCAGCTGTAATGTTGAGCTCGCACAACTCCTGGAGGTAGTTGCCAGGTTTGTTTCAAGCACTTTTCCGGACGCGATCTGCTCAGAGTTAGAGCGATACGGATAGTTTCATTCAATTAAAAGCTGTTGGCGTCCCGAGTGCTCTGTATAAAGATTTGATCTTTCTAATCAAATAGTTAGGGTTGTCCAGAAAATGTTTTCACTTCCAATACGATATTGATGGGATACAATATCAGCAGTACTTTTCATTAATTTGTAGTGTAGAATGTTAAAAAAAGATTTGGTGAAGTGAAATTAGTCACTGGTAGGTATGAAAAACACTAACCTATTGATTATTAACCATCTGGAATGGACGTATGCTGTCTTTGAGTTAAAGTGGAGTGGTAATTTTTTTCTTTAGCTCATGATACTTGATTCTTTCCTCTGTATGTGTAAGTAATATGCAACTACAATGATTTGACAATTGTGCCGTTTTAGACTGCAATATTGTTCAATTAAGGACACTTGTGTCGCATGTCTAGGTCGTATGCTATTGTGTGCTTAGCTGTCGTGTAGCTGCTAGATCTTAGTAATGTGTTGCCAGAGGCATTTCAAGGGTCTTGAGTCAGTGATGCGTCAAGTTTGACACCCTTAATTAATATGCATGAGTTAAGGGATTTATTTTCCAAAAAATCAAAATACCAGTTTGGAATTTCAAAAAATTATTACTACCTCAACAAAGTTGTAAAGGGGTAACATTTTGCACACTAAGCGAGTCTCTTGATTGACATGAGTTATTAGTAGGGCCTAGGGGAGGGAATCTTAAGGCAACGAACGAGCCGATTCTGATTCCTGGGGTGACTATTCGATTCAGAATCTATTCCATATTCAAACCAATTCTCACAATGGATTATTTGGTGTAATGATTATAATGAAACTTTTTTTAAAACAGGTTAGAGGTTAGAAAAGCTTCTTCTGGTTGTGTGTCTGTGTCTGTGTGCGTGTGCGTGTGTGCGCGTGCAGTCGTGCTCATAAGTTTACATACCCTGAGAGAATTTATGATTTCTTGGCCATTTTTCAGAGAATATGAATGATAACACAAAAACCTTTCTTCCACTCATGCTTAATGGTTGTGTGAAGCTATTTATTGACAAACAACTGTGTTCACTCTTTTTAAATCAAAATGACAAAAGGAAGTACCCAAATGACGTTGATCAAAAGTTTACATACCCCAGTGACTTTGATCTGATAACATGCACAAAAGTTGACACAAACAGGTTTGAATGACTAATCAAGGTTCCAATCCTCACCTGTGACCTGTTAGTTTGTAATTAATGTGTGTGTATAAAAGGTCAGTGAGATTCTGGGCTTCTGACAGACCATTGCATCTTTCATCCAGTGCTGCACAGATGTTGCTGAATTCTGAGTCATGGGGAAGGCAAAATAATTGTCAAAGGATCTGTGAGAAAATGTAATTGAACGGCATAAAACAGGAAAGGGGTATAAAAAGATATCCAAAGAATTGAGGATGCCAATCAGCAGTGTTCAAACGCTGATTAAGAAGTGGAAAATGAGGGATTCAGGTAGACCAGCAAAGATTTCAGCCACAACAGCCAGGAAAATTGTTCGAGATGCAAAAAAAAAATCCACAAATAACTTCAGCTGAAATACAGGACTCTCTGAAAAATTGTGGTGTGGCTGTTTCAAGATGCACAACAAGGAGGCACTTGAAAAAAAATGGGCTCTATGGTCGAGTCGCCAGAAGAAAGCAATTTCTGCGCAAATGTCACAAAGTATCCCCCTTACATTATGCCAAACAGCACAGAGACAAGCCTCAAAACTTCTGGAACAAAGTAATTTGGAGTGATGAGACCAAAATTTAACTTTTTGGCCGCTCGACCATGCATCCCATTTTTTTTCAAGTGCCTCCTTATTGTGCAGAAGAGAGTTTTAACTTGCACTTACAGATGTAGCGACCAACTGTAGTTACTGACAGTGGGTTTCTGAAGTGTTCCTGAGCCCATGTGGTGATATCCTTTACACACTGATGTCGCTTGTTGATGCGGTACAGCCTGAGGGATCGAAGGTCACGGGCTTAGCTGCTTACGTGCAGTGATTTCTCCAGATTCTCTGAACCCTTTGATGATATTACAGACCGTAGATGGTGAAATCCCTAAATTCCTTGCAATAGCTGGTTGAGAAAGGTTTTTCTTAAACTGTTCAACAATTTGCTCACGCATTTGTTGACAAAGCTGTGACCCTCGCCCCATCCTTGTTTGTGAATGACTGAGCATTTCATGGAATCTACTTTTATACCCAATCATGGCACCCACCTGTTCCCAATTTGCCTGTTCACCTGTGGGATGTTCCAAATAAGTGTTTAATGAGCATTCCTCAACTTTATCAGTATTTATTGCCACCTTTCCCACCTTCAGTTTGAACATCAAATATGTTGTCTTTGTAGCATATTCAACTGAATATGGGTTGAAGATGATTTGCAAATCATTGTATTCCGTTTATATTTACATCCAACACAATTTCCCAACTCATGTGGAAACGGGGTTTTGATAGATAGATAGATAGATAGATAGATAGATAGATAGATAGATAGATAGATAGATATATAGTACTTTATTGATTCTTATACATACACGTGTATGTATATATACTGTACATATATAGATACATACAAGTATGTGTGTGTATAGAGAGATAGATATATAGAGATTTATTTATGTGTATGTATATACATAAATATATATATATAAAAATTACCACATTTTTGCACAATTGCAGTTGATTATAATACATTTTAGTATGCACAAATTGGATAGTTTGCTTTGAAATCATTAATCAATGGCACAATTCCATCCATCCATTTTCTATTGATTTGTGAAAATTATGAATCTATTTAAAATCGTGTTGAATAAGAATCACGGTTCAGATGTTAATCGAGTTTTTTTGTTTTTGTGAGTTCGTAGTTATTAGGGCTCTTGTTTCGACGAGTGGATTATGTATGTCCAGCTTGTGTGCTATTGTATGCTTAACTGTTGTGTAGCTGCTAGCTCCCAGTAGCCTTTAGCCCACTATGTTTACTTTTTGTAAATAACTTTACTAAAATACAAGAAATGACCAACATTGTGTGCTTACTGGTGGACTTTTAGATGTGAACTGGCTGTCCAGTTTTGCGCAAGTAAACACGCTGCTGGATTTCTCGTATCGTAGCGAATATCGAAGTTCAGTGATGCTGATACGCATGTGTGTATGTGTTCCTTCACAGTTCCACTGTGAGTTTCCTCCCCTCTCCAATGATGGAGCAGCTCCAGTTTCCTCAGAACTCATCCTCCAGTGTTGCCCAGCAGAACCAAGGCCAGCAGTACACAGGTACTCCTTTTTTTCATGTACAAAACACCATTAAAGTCACCGCGGGGGGAAACCTCTTCACGTGTCTGGAACGTGTTTTGCTCCCTGCGGGCAATTTGATGTGTAAATATTGTAAAGCACTTTGAGTGCCGTTATTGTGTCAAAGGAAGAAAAGAGCTACGGATTGATATAAATGCAATTAATTTGCTATCAATATTGGTCGCTGTATATAGTCTCTCAATGTCAGTGCTCGCTATTCTTTATAACAGTGACTTTAATGAAATCGTAATATATGCACTGAAAGTCTGCATATTACACAAATGAGCCAAGTTGAATAGCTCTCTGTTTGAATAAAAGGGGTAGTATAAAGAATGCTGGCATCAAAACCTAAAGTAATGTATTAATCATTAAAAACAGGACACACACACACTGATGGTAGATGCTCATAGATCAGACAGGTAGCTTTAACAACAATACCTCCATATGTTGCTTATTGAGCCTCCTTTCTAAAGCCCTTTATTATTTATGTGCGGCTGGTGAGGAGCGCTGGTGGGAGCCATCACTCCAATCCCCCCAGTAATGAGGTCAGATGAAGCTCACATGCAGACTTACCTCCAGCATACCCGGTAAACACTTTTAATTGGCTCGTCCAAGGATGGGAATAATCTACCGATTAAGTCTGAAATCTCCACTGTCCATCCTGTTGTTAGCAGATTCATTAGGAAAATCAACATTGACGTTTAGGATGGGGTTTTTACCCGCCAACAGAATATATTCAAGTACTGGATGCAAATATTTGGTGCGTTTGCGGTCAAAGAGCAGACGGAGCCTCCTTGGTTTTAATTGTATTTTATTTTCTCTCCCTCTTTAAGTCCCATCAGTCACATTGGAGCAGCACAAAGTAATTAGGTAATTGGATCTTCCGGATCATCACAGAAGATTTAGTCGGAAAAGAGAACAACTCAATTATAGCCCCTACGGATGTGCTTTTATAATCGAGGCACTTAAAATCTAATTGCTGCGCAGCTAATAGTGCAGGTTTTTTTCCGGATGGGGCGTGTAGGTGAACACAACTGCTGGAAAAGAGCTTTTGAGCAAACACACATTTGCGCAAATAAATACACTTGAGTCTGGGTGCATTAATGAGGTTGTGTGATGCGGGCGTGCGCATAAAAAATGGTTAACATTGTGCGAAGAATCTGCTTACCATCCACGAAAACGACAATCGTGACTTTTATTTCCTTTGAACAGCAGGGTTGTTGCCCCCACCCCCCGGCAGCGGCATGATGATGTTGCAAATAGCAGCGCCCCCCTGCCAGCAGCCCCGGGCCCCCTCCCCCTGCCAGCAGAAGCAGCCCAGCTACAAACACCTGGGCCTGGAGCACCAGCGCGGCCACCGACCGACGGAACGCCCGCCGCCTCCTGACAACACGCAGGTACAAGCGCTGCATGACTGCATCAGGAGCACACTAAGGAAATAAAACAGGCGCATACGTATCATACATACATACGTATATACATACAGTACATATATATGTATACACATACATACTGTATATATACACACATACATGTGTATATGTATACACATACGTACATATATATATATATATATATATATATATATATATATATATATATATATATATATATATATATACACATACATACATACATACGTATACACATACATACGTACGTATGCATACATACATACGTATATACATACATACGTATAAACATACATACATACGTATACACATACATACGTATAAACATACATACATATATACGTATACACATACATACATACGTATACACATACATATATACACATACATACATACGTATACACATACATATATATACACACACACATGCGTATATACATACATATATATGTACACTACCGTTCAAAAGTTTGGGGTCACATTGAAATGGGAAAATGTGGACTGTCAAAACATTAGTAACAAAAAAACCCGGGAATTCCTGGAATTTTTTGGAAACTGGAGATATGCTAGCTTCAGTTACCAGGCTGAGTGGAATGTGTTGAAGGTGGAATAGTTTGAATTGGTTGGAAAATGTGGAAATTGTGGAAGGTAAAAAAAAAAATAGCCCATTCATTTTCAATGGGAAAAAATTCCCTGAGATCAGATGTATTTGCCAGTCTAAACGATCTAAAGTGCTTCAAATCTGATCTTTTGGCATCAGATTCAGGCCACATCAGAAGGTAGTACGAATCCAATTGGAATCCGATCTTCTCAAATGACCTGTATGTGACTTTTTCGTCAGCTTTGGGCGAGCTACGTCACTCGTGTGCGCGGAGAAAGACTTAGCCCGGAAGTGGATATTGTATCACAACATCCGGTTTTGTTGAGCAAAGCTGAATTTTCGGTGCATCACTAGTCAATATTGCGCAAATATTAGGCAATATGTAATATATCTTTCGATTCGGACGAAATACCGATTTTTAAGGACAGGAATTGACGCTGTGGCATATTTGCTTACATTAGGGATGTCCGATAATGTTTTTTTGCCGATATCCAATATACCGATATTGTCCAACTCTTTAATTACCGATACCGATATCAACCGACACCGATATATACAGTCGTGGAATTAACACATTATTATGCCTAATTTGGACAACCAGGTATGGTGAAGATAAGGTCCTTTTTAAAAAAAATAAAGATAAATATTTTAAAAACATTTTCTTGAATAAAGAAGAAAGTAAAACAATATAAAAACAGTTACATGGAAACTAGTAATTAATGAAAATGAGTACAATTAACTGTTAAAGGTTAGTTACTATTAGTGGACCAGCAGCACGCACAATCATGTGTGCTTACGGACTGTATCCCTTGCAAACTGTATTGATATATATATATATATATTATATATATATATATATATATATATATAATGTAGGAACCAGAATATTAATAACAGAAAGAAACAACCCTTTTGTGTGAATGGTTTTTTATGTTGATTTAATAAAAAAAATTTTTTTTTTTTTAAAAACGATACCGATAAAAAAAAATGATACCGATAATTTCCGATATTACATTTTAAAACATTTATCGGCCGATAATATCGGCGGGCCGATATTATCAGACATCTCTAGCTTACATGTTACGCAAGTTTTTTTACCATGCACAAACCTGTTTTTATACCAAATAACACATTGAACACATTGCAAGAATTGCGTTGAATTGTTTCTAAATCCAATCATTATCCCAGAAATCAGATCGAATCGTTAGGTGCCCAATGATACACACCCCCATTAGATATAAGTCGGATATGTATGCGCTGTGACAACAGTCTGAATGTTCTGGTCGCGTTCATCCGACCTTCACCTATACCAGGGGTCGGCAACCTTTACCACTCAAAGAGCCATTTTGGCAAGTTTCACAAATTAAAGAAAGTAATGGGAGCCACAAAAAAAAATTTTAAATTTAAAATGAAAAACACCGCATACAGAGCTTAAATGCTTTGTGCTATGTTACCCAGGGGTCTCCGACACACGCACCGGCACGCACTTTAATGTGGAAATTTGATGTTAGTGCAGCCCGCGAGTTTTGAATGAATGGCACTTGATAGCGTCATACTTGCCAACCCTCTCATTTTTCGGGGGTGTATAATGTAGACCGGAAGAGTTAGGGCTGCATGGGATTCTGGGTAATGGTTGTGTTGTGTTTATGTTGTGTTACGGTGGGATGTTCTCCAGAAATGTGTTTTTCATTCTTTTTTGGTGTGGGTTCACAGTGTGGCGCATATTTGTAACGTAACAATGTTAAAGTTGTTTGATACGGCTACCGTCAGTGTAAGCTGTGTGGCTGATGAGTAAGTATGCTTTGCTGTCTCCTGCGTGTGCAAGTAATAACAACATGTGGCTGGACTGGCGCTGTATGTAAATGCTATAGAGGACAATTACTGCAGTGCAATTAGGGCATGTCCTTTATTTAGTAATTAGAGTGTAAATAGGATTATTTTTTCCCTGGGAGTAATCTATGAGAGACACTGAGATCCATAAATCTCCTGGGAAAATCGGGGGGGTCGGCATGTATGTAGCTGAGCCGCATCAGAGTGGTCAAGGAGCCGCATGCGGCTCCGGAGCCGCGGGTTGCCGACCCCTGACCTATACCCTATACCTAGTGTAACCCATATGGAAATATAGTGTCACTAATATATTCTCCTATTATTCATTTCTAATCTATGGTGTGCCAAAGTCACTTTGGTCACTTAAAAAAATGTTAAACTTGATGTGTCAAAGTCATGTGGTCACTACAGGGTTAAATTAATGATACATGCACGCAGCACGTTATTCACATGTTGGCCAGAGAGGTCGCATGCACCTTTCTCATTCCAGACATTCCTTCACTGGACGTCAAAGAGTGAAGGCACGAGTCATATCGTTGTTACAAAGACAAGGTTTTTAAGTTAAAATACTTGTCACTTCTCAAACCGAGTGTTGGAAAAGCAGCATAAGATAGCCTGGTTCCAGTGGGAGCTGAATTGCTGTGTTTTGTGCCTGCTGAGAACTTCAATTGGTTTTTTGTATGATCCTGAAGTCTGGTTCCAAACTGGACTTGAGTTATGATGGCGAGCCAGTCCCAGTGAGTGAGAGTCTGCGGAGAGGGAGCGTTTGGATGTGGTGTGGCCAGCTGCATCGGTCTCCACACTCTGCAGTGACCTATAACTGAACTGATCCACCATCAGAGTCGCGAGTATCGAACCGAATCAGTATGGAATAACGGATTACAATAGAACTAAGGATTCCCAACCAAGGAATATAGACAGTGTTCAATTCATTACTACCCGGGTAGAAATTTACTTTTTGAAAGGACAATTTAAAAAGGACATTTCTTTTATTTTGCTACTTTTGAATTTTTGCAACAGAGCTCTATTTTTATTTATTTTTGGGGGGTATTTACAATTTAAAAAGCACACTGTTCATGTGTTATTGTTTATTATTGTGCAATAAATTTGCCAGCAGTTGTTCTGTGGTCCACTAAGTACGTAACGTCTCATTGCGAGTCTCTCAATTATACAGCCAAGAACCTAGTAATCTTAATTGTTGTACTAACCTGCTATCCTACAGTAGGGGTGCTACACTAGACCAAGGGTCGGCAACCCGCGGCTCCGGAGCCACATGCGGCTCTTTGACCACTCTGATGCGGCTCAGCTGCATACCTGCCGAACCTCCCGATTTTCCCAGGAGACTTACGGATCTCAGTGCCTCTCCTAGATATCTCCCGGGGCAAATATTCTCCAATTTTTCACCCTAACATCTAAATTAAGGGTGTGCTCTAATGGCACTGCATTTATTGTCCTCAATAGCCAGCACCATCGGCGTGCCAGCTGGGCCACATGTTGTAGGAAGCTTATACTTGCACACGTTGAAGACAGCAAGGCATACTTGCTCAACAGCCACACAGCTTACACTGACGGTGTCCGTATAATTTTTTTTTTAACACAGTTACGTTACAATTATGCGCCACACTGTGAACCCACACCAAAAAAAGAATGACAAACACATTTCCTGGAGAACCTCCGCACCGTAACACAACATAAACACAACACAACAAATACCCAGAATCCCATGCAGCCCTAGCTACCACCAAACCCCCCCACACATCAATACCCCCCTCCCTCCGTGCGTCGGTTGAGGTAGGCGGGGTTTGGTGGTAGCAGGGGTGTATAATGTAGACCGGAAGAGTTAGGGCTGCATACGCACTGTCATTAAATTTCATATTAAGGTGTGGGCCGGGGCGTGTGTCTGAGACCCCTGGTTAAAACATAGCAAAAAAAGCTTTGTATGCAGTGTTATATCATTGTAAATTTTCAACAGAGTTTTGTGGCTCCCATTTTTTTTTTTAATTTGTGAAATTTGTTCAAATGGCTCTTTGAGTGGTAAAGGTTGCCAACCCCTGACCTAGACCTATATCATCGAAAGTTGACAAACACCAAAACAGACTGCTGCAAATCTAAATTATCGACGAAGGAGCAGAAAACAGTCTGTTTTTAAAAATTACCGTATTTTTCAGACTATAAGGCGCACTTGAAATCCTTCCATTTGCTCAAAAATGGACAGTGTGCCTTATAACGCGGTGCGCCTAATGTACGTATTAATTCTGGTTGTGCTTACCGACTTCGAAGCAATTTTATTTGGTACATGGTGTATTAAGTGTGAACACTATATGGCAGTCACACATGAAAAACATTTGTGGACTGCAAGTTAAGGCCTGTTCAAAATATGACGTGAGCAAGCAACACCAAAACTTTGATGTTTCATTGAGAATATAGAACATTACACAAAATCTGTCAAAATGTTTATTATGACTTTGGTTAACTACAAAGCCGCAATACTTGATGTATTGTCAGAGCATTACGGCGCTGCCCTAGTCAGACGTACTGTGCTTCAACATACGTGTGTGTGTGTGTGTGTGTGTGTGTGTGTGTGTGTGTGTGTGTGTGTGTGTGTGTGTGTGTGTGTGTGTGTGTGTGTGTGTGTGTGTGTGTGTGTGTGTGTGTGTGTGTGTGTGTGTGTGTGTGTGTGTGTGTGTGGACCCCAAAATGGCAGGCAACTATTAAGAGACATAAAATATGGCGTTTTGACTTGTAATGCAAAGCCAAATTTTTTACTTATTTTTTTTCTGTTGTTGTGTATTTGGGATCCACATAAGTCCCGAAAATGTGTGGCCAATAATAATAATATTTTTTCTCTATCCTCTTGTTGTGGGGCAGTCATCCTTCGCAGTTACCATTTCTAATACAAAGTCGCGTACAGTTCTAAATTATATCCGTCAGTATACTTGCAATGGAGTCGCTAAAAACTACTGGCACAACAAAGATGACGTGGAGAAGACGCTGTGAAAGTGGAAGCACATAAATAAGACCGCCCACAAAAGGGCACATCCTGAAGAGACGGTCAGAAAGTGGCTTTTAAGATACAGAAACATAATCTATGCAACATTTTGACCAAAGAACCACCTTTACATGTTATGTAGACCACAAGGAAGTGTTTTTAATGTAGGGAAAAATTCATATGACCCTTTTAATGTGTTAGTATAGGAGGATTTGTGTGAATATTCCACTGCTCTGCCTCCTCACCCACATGCTCCTTACTACAAACATGACAACAAGTGCTCAACAAACCACATTAGCGCTTTAAGTTGATTTTCTACGTGAAATAATAAATGGTGAGTCCTTAAAATGGTCATAAATGCACCAGGACTGCGCATCTTCACCGATGCATTCTATTCACATTAGACATACATTGAAGTCGCATGATTTTTGGGGGGGTAAAGTGAAACAAATACGTAAAAAAAAAAAATCAAATTTTGCAAAAAATGTGAAGGGGCCATCAAACCCTGCATTTGGGACGAGGCCTATGCTGTATGGGAAAAACCCCAAGACACCATAAAGCACTGAGCAAAGTAATGCTACGATTATGCCATTTCAGACATTTCCTGAAAGTTTCGTACAAATCCGCTCATAACTTTTTATGTTGTTAACAAAGAACAGACAAACCCCTGGTAGAGATAATACATTTAGTTTAAAATGCAGAAAACATCACTTTAACCTTTTATTGAAAACTCTCTCTTTTGGTCGTCCGTTTTTTTTTCTTGTGTTTCTCACCTTCGTTATCAAAGTGATGACACTCATGACCTTTCTTGGCCTTATATTGAAATATTTTCCAGTCGAAGTCAACAAATTAAAAAAATTCAATTCAACTTTATTTGTAGAACTAAAAGATCAAAATAAAATGGAGACATAAAAATGTGGTTAAAAACCCCCATAAAGTACAAAAAAAACAGATAAAATGGAATCAATTAAAAAAACTGATAAAATACTATATAGTCTATGTAGGAACTTAAAAAGTGCCAAAGAATAGCTCCTCCTCCTTCAATGAGAGATGACGCAAAGAAAAAGGCTCTGCTTCTGCTACCGGAGTTTTTGTTAAGTCTGAAGATTTTGACCACTGATTTGCGATGATTTGCGATCACAGCCACAGGAGAGTCACCCTGCATCTTCGATCTGATTTTGGTCAGTTGAGAGGCACGGATACGCTGAAATAAGGCGAGTTGGAAGAGCCGTTAGCCTAGCTGAGAGAGCCAGCACGGACCATTGTTTTGACTGCTCGAAGGAAAACATCTTAATCTACGATTTGACTCCCTCGAATGGCCTTGATGCAACCAAAAGCTACGGCGAGTTTACAGCTGTTTTAAAGTGATTCAGACGTCGCAGAGTGATATAAGTTGACAGGCTGACACCTCAAATTGATCTCTGAACGGCGCAAGGTACGAAATTGTTGAAAAAAACTAGTTAAAAGTGCCGCAAGTCGCTAAAGAAGTAACTGCCGTTATGACATAAGAGGCACTGACTATACAGATGATCAATATAATAGCAACATTAAATGTGATAACAAATTGTCAATTATTCATTTTAATAGCAGAAGCTTGTATGCAAACTACAACAACATTAAGAACTTTTTGGAACACATCAACGAACCCTTCAAGGTGATTGCTGTCACAGAAACATGGATTGATGATAAAAAAGGAATAGATTTTGATCTGGAAGGATATGAACTAAACTAAATCAACAGAACCAACAAAAATGGAGGAGGAGTAGCTGTGTACGTGATGAAGAACCTGAACTACAAAGTGAACAGGAAGTGAACAAAAAGTTTTAGCAACTGTTATGTATAGAAAAGGGGTAGGATTGAATAAGCTCTGCTTCTTCCTACTCCTTTTCGAACATGTTGAAAAGAGAAACTGGAAATTGTGATGTATCATGTTGTATGCTTGCATGTTCGAAATAAACTCAAACTCAAAATAAAAGAGTTTAGAAAAGCAGAGAGACCAGAAATGGGTTCCAAATTCAGTACTTTTAAAGTCACCCTAACACTCAGTTACGCACTTGAATGCCTCATCATAAAATATGCTTATAATGTCCCAACGCGGTAAATTCTGCACTAAATGATAAGCAAACTGACTCGTTTGTTACACGTAATAATTGTCCGTACGAAAACCTGGGAAAATTTGGGGGTTGCGGTAAATACAATAAAGAAAATGCTATGTGGTGCTGATAAGATGACTTTGCAACACCCCCAAAACAATAAATATTTCCGCAAATACCCAGACCTTGCACACAAAACAATATAATGTGTTTTATAAAGTTAAGAAGCTATTTTGAAAGCATTTAGCGGATTATCCAAGTATGGGAGAGGACATAAAACGGTACATTAGCGTGTTGATGGCAGCGCAGCATGAAAGTCAGACTGCAAAATGAAAAAAAGGGGGAGAAAAAAAAGTGTTTTTGAATGAAAGTGTTTGTGTTTTCTCCTGGTCGTCCTTGGCCGCACTACGGACGTGTTGTGTGTAGAGCAGCCTGTCCTCGTCCCCGACACTCACACCCTCGCCGGGCCAGTCGCCCAACGTCAAAGGCCTCCCAACGGGCATCCCGTCCATCCCCGTCATGGCCCACCAGCACCACCTGCAGCTTCCTGCAGCCTTCTGCCACAGTGGACAAGGTCAGACACGCGCTCCCGATCCAAACTTGACTCTTCTGCAATGTTTTTAATCAGTGTGGGCGGAAAAAAACAGGTGTTCGTTAATTTACCAAAGCATATTGGTATGTTGTGTCTTTATCTTTTTGAAATACCGTATTTTTCTAAATGGATAGACGACATGCCAATCGGTTTACCTGCAGCGCAAACATGGCATCTGTAAAGCTGGACATTGCAGTTGAAAGAAAAGGGTCAGCTGGAGGACGTTTTTATTGAATGCAAAAAACGACCCCTCAGTAAGTCACAATTGCTGCAATACAATTTATAGCAGTAATACATATAATATTAGAATTGCCAAAATAACGCATTAATTCATGAGATTAATCTGGAAATATCACATTAACTATGTATATACGCAGATTACCGGTAATCGCAAAAGCTCATTTACCTTAACCCCGGATGTTTACTTGAAAGGCGGCGCAGATTTTTATACGGTCAGTGATCAATCAGGTCGATGCATACATTTTGCTTCAAAATACATCTCAAATCATTTTTACCAGGGTTCAAGCAAATGAAAAATGTTTGACAACAAATTTGCATTTGTGTCCAAATATTGGGGTCATTTTTTAGCTTAAATTATGTAAGCAAGTGATTTACTGATTAAACACGATTAATCCAAATGTGTGATTGATCTGGGTCGAAAAAATTATTTGACAGCCCTAATTGTTTTCATTCTATTAAAGTATCATTATTCGTCGAAAGAATTAACTGAAAAATTATTAATCACAATTATCAAGATTAATATGATTGTGAACCAATTTACCCTTTGCAGCACTAATTGTTACATCATTCTAAAAGTATTTTTAATTGTGGAAAAAGTTATCAGAAATATTAGTGATTATAAATGTGTAATCTGATTTAAAAATATAAATATATTTCGACAGAATTAATTATTATATCATTGTAATAAAATATAATCATTTGTTAAAAAAACATTTACTGAAATATTATAAATCATGACTATTGTTACAATTGATCCTAATGTGTGATTAATCTGACATAGAAAAAATTTACCATTTGATAGCAGTAATTGTTATATCATTCCAAAAGTATTTTTATTCGTGGAAAAAGTCAGAAATATTAGTCATGATCAATAATCATGATTAATCCAAATATGTGATTAATCTGATTAAAAAAACTAATTATAATCATTCGACAGCATTAATTGTTATTTCATTGTAATAAAATGTAATTATTAGTTTAACATTTACTATAATATTATAAATCATGACTATTATCACGATTAATCCTAATGTGTGATTAATCTGATTCGGAAAAAATGTACCATTTGATAGCAGTAATTGTTATATCATTCTAAAAGTATTTTTATTCGTGGAAAAAGTCAGAAATATTAGTCATGATCAATAATCATGATTAATCCAAATATGTGATTAATCTGATTAAAAAAACTAATTATAATCATTCGACAGCATTAATTGTTATTTCATTGTAATAAAATGTAATTATTATTTTAACATTTACTATAATATTATAAATCATGACTATTATCACGATTAATCCTAATGTGTGATTAATCTGATTTGGAAAAAATTTACCATTTGATAGCAGTAACTGTTATATCATTCTAAAAGTATTTTTATTTGTGGAAAAAGTTATCAAAAATATTAGTCATGATCAATAATCATGATTAATCCAAATGTGATTAATCTGTTTAAAAAAACAAATTATAATAATTTGACAGCATTAATTGTTATATCATTGTCATAAAATATAATTATTTGTTGAAAAAAATGTACTGAAATACTATAAATTATGACTATTATCACGATTAATCCAAATGGGTGATTAATCTGATTTGGAAAAAATGTACCATTTGATAGCACTAATTATCATTCCGATAAAGTATCATATATTTGCGGATAAGGTTACGAGAAATAATTTTTGTGATTAATAATCACGATCAATCTAAATGTGTGGGTAATCTGATTTATAAAAAAAAATATCACTTGACAGCACTAATTGTTATATCTTTCCAATAAAGTATAATTTGGAGAAAAACATTTACAGAAATATTATTATTCACAATTAATACCAATGTGTGATTAATCTGATCATGTTTAATCCAAATGTGGGGTTATTCTGATTTTTTATTTTTTTAATAACCATTTGACAGCCCTAATTGTTATATCATTCTAATTATTATTTGTGCGGGAAAATTAATAAGTATGTCACATAAAATTATTTTAAATATAAAAAAAGACCTTTGCACCTACTAAACGCCAGGTACTCTCTTAAGTTGAGTAAACAATGCCCCTCTAGTACGTCATAAATGAACAACCATGTTGTGCTGTGTCATTTCACATACACATTGCTGGCTTTCGTGCAGATGCCGTAGGTTTGATACCCGGCCCAGGTTGACTCCTTGTGGGCACGTCTGACACGGGAAAATACTTGTTACTTTCAGGACAAATGTCTTTGACATATTGTGCAATAACAGTTGCACACAGGAATGTGTCGTTGGAAAAAAACAATATTAGAAACAGGCACATTTTGAAAGTGAGTTTGTTGTCATTTACAATAGTGTTGAATAATTGTGGGTAATAGTGGTGTGCGATCTTATATTGAAATTGATCCGATATCCACAAAAAACAAAAGTATCGGCTTTTATGTGAAATTTACTTGTGCAAAATTAGACAGCCTGTTAACATCTAAATGTCCTCCGATAAGCGCAACATTTCTTCTATTTCAGTCATTTACAAAAGGTAAACATGCTAGGCTATAGGCTACAAGGAGCGAGCAACTACACAACGGCTAAGCACACAATAGCACCCAAGGACATACGTAATAATAATTGAACAATATTGCAATCTAAAAAGGAATTCCTTCATACCGACAGCCATCAGACTGTATAATGCATATGTTCCTTTTTGACTGTACTTAAATGTATAATAGACTGTATTTATATTATTCACATGTGAATAATGCTGTATAATAGACTGTATTTATATTATTCACATGTGAATAATGCTGTATAATAGACTGTATTTATATTATTCACATGTGTTTATTGTTTGTGAGCGAACTGTGGTGCTGCATTTCCCCCAGGGGTCAATTAAGTACTTTCTATTCTATTCTATTCTAAACACATTTGTCAATATAAATAAGTATCAAATATCTATACTTGCATATTATTTACACATGCAAAGTCTCCAAAGCAATATTATAAAGTATCCAGTAACAAATGTGTCCACATCATTCCACTTACTGCATCATGTGCCTAATTTTTTTTTTTTAATTATTGTGGCTCGAGGTTTGGCCAAAAAAAAAAAGGAATACCACTCCACTTCGATTTAATGTACGTTTTTTTCTCTATTTGACTCATTTCACTTAATCACACCTTTTCTAACTTTCTACATTACAAAATAAAAGCATGTTTGATTTATGCAATATCATAACTGATTAGTATCTGTATCGGCTAATACTCATGCGTCCAGTATCGTAACTGAAAAAGTTTTAATGGGACCCCCCCTCGTAGATATTTTTGTATTGCTTAAACGGTCGCTGTATGTTAGCTAATATCTTCTTATTTGAAGGTGAATATTGTAACTTTGGTTCATCCTGGGACGTGTTGTTGTTGTGTGCATTTAGGTGAAGCCCATTACTCACTATTAGGTCAGCCGCTGCAGTACAAACACGCCATCAGACCTCCGCTGCTCCATGCGGCGCACCTGGTGACGAAACATCAGGTCAGACATTTCCTCCGTTGCGTTTCTTTTGCTCTCGTTTATTGATGTTGGAGAGGACGTGGGCCATGTTGTGACTCCGCCTCCACCCCCCTCAGGGTCCAATGGGGGTTTGGCGTAGCGGTCACGGAAGGAAGGCCGGCAGAAGATCTTTACCCACAGACCACAGCGTAGGTGAAGCAGGTAATACCAACACACCAGGTTGACTCCTACTTATTAGCATGTTCAAAAATGCAGCCATCCCTTGTTTATTAATGGGTCCCGAACATGACCGCGATAAAATAATTTCAACAAAGTAGAAAGTTAATATTTTCATAAAAAAACGGTCACCCTTTAGTCACTGTTACTCTTTTGATCCAATGTAGTAATGCTGCTTGGAGGATGAGCCAATCAGTGGCCATGATACTACTAAGTGGTTTGGTCTCATCTATTGGCCAACACTACTACAGTATTGAGATTTTTAGTTCATTTAGACATTTGTATGCTTGAAAATGCTTAATTTAGGACCAAAAATCGTAGAATAATGCTGTGAACTAAAACTCTTAAAATATCCCAAAAAAATCTGCGATGTCTTGAAACCGCAATATTTCAAGCGGGACGTGGCGAGGGACGACTGTACACTAGAGGTGTTTAATCAAGCTAATAACAGAAAATAGAGCAACTCCAACCCAATCCCGGCTTTAAAATACTTAAGATAGACATTTACCAAGCAATTGAGAAGACCTATACAAGACTAAAGGAAGAAAACCCCAAAATAAGCAAAGGCAACAGTATCAGTAATTACAATAATAATAAAAAAATAAAAATTGTTTTTAAAATTTATGAATTGATTTAGAATTGAAATAAACAAAAATCGTGATTTGGATTTGAATCAATTTTTTGGCGTACCCATAACGTTAATAATAGTTTTTATAGTTTTTCATCTAAAAATTTATTTTTTAAATAAAATGTTTGTTTTAAAAATTACTTTGGGGAGAAAACAAAACATGGATTCTGAAAACCTATGAATTGATTTAAAATTGAAACAAATGAAAATTGTGATTTGGATGTGAATCCTTTTTTTGGTGCACCCCTAATATTATCAATAATTGTTGTTTAATGTTTTCAATCTAAAATTGATTCTTGAACTAAAATGTTTGTTTGAAAAATTACTTTTGGGGAAAAAAAACATGGATTCTCAAAAATTATTAACTGATTTAAAATTGTAATAAACAAAAATCGCGATTTGTGTGAATATTTTTTTGGGTGCACACATAATATCAATAATTTTTGTTTAATGTTTTTAATGTAAAAGCTGATTCTTGAAATAAAATTGTTTGAAAAATTAAAAAAAATAAAAGCATGGATTCTCAAAACTTATGAATTGATTTAAAATTGAAACAAATGAAAATCGTGATTTGGATGTGAATCAATTTTTTGGAGCTTTTCTAATAATAATAATAGTTTGTTTTAATCAAAACAATTCATTCTTAAAATTTTTATTGATAAAATAGAAAAAACAAATTATGAATTGATTTAGAATTGAAGCTGAGATAGGCTCCAGCACCCCCCGCGATCCCGAAAGGGACAAGCGGTATAA